>NC_142064.1:21864062-22200000 GCF_059756535.1 Pantherophis guttatus
CTGCATGCCTTTCATACATTCCCAAAATGTAATTCATTCTATACATGAGGTAATTCAGTTGAATCATTGTCTTAAAAGGATAAGGAAGGATAACACCTTTTCATGAACTTCATCTTTATTGATTTGCATTTATTCTTAGGGATGTGAGCTGTATCTTGTTTGCTATTGTTATAGCAGTCATAAATATAATCTGAATTTAACAAAGTGATTGTGTATATTTCTTGGAGAATGAATTACCAGACATAGACAACCAATATTTTTCCCCATCTGGACTCTGTTTAATCAGTTTATACACCTGCCAAACTTGATTGAGATTTTGGGGATTGAATTAAGAATAAGTGAACAAAAAATAACTGAATCAAAATGGAAAAATATAATACAGTTGAGATCAACCATAATAATTCTCTTAACCTTTAGAGCAGCGGTCCCCAACCTTTCCTCCTCTGCGGACCAGCAGTGGCGGTGAGGGGGGGGAGAGGGGATGCTTTCACTTTCACATGCACTGCTTGCACAAATGCAGCTTTGTGCGCTTCCCCGTCACTTGTGCGGCCCAGTTCTAAATGGGCCACAGCCCGGCATTAGACCACAGACCAGGGGTTGGGGACCCCTGCTTTAGAGCATGTAACAACTTTCTCCAATGCTCAAAAGTCATGTTTTCAAAATCTAGTAAAAGACCATCAGGGTTACAACCTGTTGCAACCTGAGAGGGCTGTTCCATAGGGCAGATCCCAGCGATGAAATCCCCCGGTTCTATTCGGCTCGCCAAACCAGTAGCCCTGGCGGCAGGAGGCTCCGCCCACCCTCCAGGACATCATTACGTCCCTTTTTTAACCATCTGTGCATGCACAGAAGATTCTGCGCATGCGCAGAAGAGGCACTCTCATGCATAGCGCACATGCGCTCCAAACCAGTAACTAAGGTAAGTGGATTTCACCGCTGGCAGGTCCCATCCCATCATGTGGTATTGCTTCATAGAAAAAACTCAAAGCATGTCAACCCTATTGGATCTTATGGGACAGGCAAAGATAAATTAAAGCCCAGTGGTTCTGTAAATAATCCTGTACCATGTAGGACTTTGTAAGTGGTAAACAGAGTACAGACCCTTGAATTGCACCTGGACGTTTTAAAAACATGTGCAGTTGGCAGATCAGATGGATTTGTGCAAAGGCCTTCCTGGCTGCAACTGCCATCTGCTAAAAAGCAGATGCCAGGATCTCTCAAATTGTGTATCTTGTCTGTCTGAGGGAATGATACCGTATCTATATTTAATGATGGAGGATCACCACATTTGCGGGGGGGGGGAGTGGCTAAGACCCACAGCATTCAGTCTTAGTATGATTAAGTCTAAATCTGTTCTTCCCCATCTGGACTCCTGCAGCCTCCAGATGTTGCAATTTTTTTTTTTTTGAAGTATCACTTCATTGGCCAGGGTAGAGAAGCATAACATGCATCATCCTTATATTAATGATACTTATACCATGCCAATGGATGATCTTACCCAGCTAAATAGAAGTGGAAAAATTTGAATCTTGATCCTCTCTTCTGGGGTATTAGCAGTCCCCTCACCTCAGACTTTGTATCTTCCGTAGATTTTTATGAACAGCCTTTCTATTCCCTTAACTAAGACATTTATGAAGAAAATAAAGAGTACAAGGCTCAAGATCAAATGCTGTGATATTCCACTGCATTCTTCCCTCTATGTGGACATAGACCCAGGGGTGGGTTCTACTTACCTTTACTACTGGTTTGCAACAGGGCCATGCATGCAGAAGCTTCCTGATGACATCGGGGTCGGTGGGCGGAGCCTCCTGCCGGTTTTACTACCGGTTCTATAGAACCGGTCTCAACCGGGGACAACCCACCACTGCATAAACCCATTAAGGATCATTTGTTAGCTATGGTTGTTCAGTCTAATGCGAAACTATCTGATAGTGGGATCATCTATCTCACATTTTTAAGGAGTCTATGGTCTAACATCAAATACCTTACTAAACTTTAAGTATGCTACATCCACAATATTTCCTTGATCTACTAATCTAATCACCTTGTCAAAGAAATGTCAGCCCTCTACAAAAAAACAATAGAATTTGTCTGGCACCTATTTTGAACAAATCAATGCTGGATTCTGATAAACTGTTAGAAACTAAGGGTTCACAAGCCCACTCCTTGATTAGCTTTTCAAAGATTTTGCTAGTATTGATGTCAAATTATTGTTATAATTCTCTTTGCAAGGTTATGACAGATGACTAAATAGTGACTTTTCATTTTGCTTTAATCTTGGAATGTTTCCACTGCATTTTTGTTTTCAGAAAGTAATAAGCAGTGATTAACAAATGCTATTTTCTTTTAATAGATTTTGCGTGTGCTTGGTGAAAATGCAATAGCTGTTCGAACAAAAGCCATGAAGTGTTTGTCTGAAGTAGTTGCTGTAGACCCCAGCATTCTAGCCAGGGTAAGAAAAAAAGAGAGAGAGACAATATCTAACCATACATTTCTTCTGGTTTTGTTTATGTGCATTTATATTTTGCTTGTTGTTTATAGTTGGATATGCAACGAGGTGTTCATGGACGGTTAATGGATAATTCCACGAGTGTGCGAGAAGCAGCTGTGGAGTTACTGGGCCGGTTTGTTCTTTGTCGACCACAGCTTGCCGAACAGTATTATGACATGCTGATTGAGCGAATACTGGTATGAATAGTTTTATATTTTCCTCTGTTATGTATGAGCATTTATAGACTGAAATTTGAAAGACAGTTACAGTTTTTGTTAATCCAAACTTCTTGGATTTTATTATGGTAGATTAGGAGAACTTTGTCGTTTGCAGAAACTTTAAAAAAATAAATGCACCATATTACCATAATGTAGCAACTCTCATATTGATTGCTATTAAAGTTTTTATATCTGTTTTTTATTTTTTATTTTTAGTTAATAATATGCAATGTTGTAAATTATAGAAAATATATGTATATCTTCTTTTCCCTCCCTTAGGATACTGGTATTAGTGTCAGAAAAAGAGTAATAAAGATTCTTAGAGATATCTGCATTGAACAACCAACCTTTCCCAAAATTACAGAAATGTGTGTGAAAATGATTCGCAGAGTTAATGATGAAGAAGGCATTAAGGTATACAAAAATGCAGCATGTATTGCTTCTGTTATAGCTTGTTTTGATTTTACTTTTTCTTGACTTGTACATTCACATTAAATTGAGCTGAGCTCTTGTGAGCAATGTTACTTTACTATAGCTTGGCTAGTAGTGGTAATAATGCTGCTTATTGAAATTTATACTTTCTTCTCTTTAAGGTTTAACAAGTTAATTTTCTTAATATATATATTTTTATTTACAGAAATTGGTAAATGAGACATTCCAGAAATTATGGTTCACTCCAACCCCACATAATGACAAAGAAGCTATGACCAGAAAAATCCTGAACATCACAGATGTGGTATGAATGGGACTATTTCAGTTGCAGTAAACACTTATGTCTAACTGTGTTCACAAGCGTCCTTTATTGGTGTCACTCAAACAAATGCAATACAAGTAATCCATGAGTTTCAACAGCAATTGGGAGTGGACACAATGCAGTTGTAAAATGTGACAGCATTGCTTAGCTACAGAAATTCCTACAGTCCCAATTTTTAACTGAATCCCACAGTCGTTAGATGAGATAGCTTCCTGCTGGCACAACCAAAATCACTGAGGAAGCTGGCAGGAATTTACAAGTCCCAGACCCACAGACAGGTAAATGGCTGCTTTAGATCAAGGAAGGAACGAAGGAGTGCAGGAATGGGACAGGGAGGATGCATGAGAGGTATGGGAAGGTTGTGAGTTAGTTTGGGGAGGTTGCTAGGGAATGTGTTAGAGGCGTGGTACAGATTGGAGAGGGTTAGGGAATTCAAGGGGCACCACATGGGAGAGAAGGAGGGGGAGCGCAAGAATCACCATGCAGGTGAGGGGATACATAAGAAGTGCAGTGTGTGCTGGGGTGTTGGAGTGTATGAGAGAGGATCAGCAAGGAAGTATGAGACAAGCTCCATGCAGATCATTGAGGATATGAGGGGGCGCACGAGAAATGTCTTACAGGTCATAAAATTTACATGGGGATGTGAGTTGGGGAGGGTGTGAGGGAAGCATAGAGGATCAGGGAGGCTGCCTAGGTGGCCAATGCAGCATGAGCATAGAGGGGCTGTGGGAGAATGTGTGCCCCAGCAATTTGTAACCTTCCCTTCTGGCTTCCCCATTGACTTTCTAGGGAAGCTGGCAGGGAAGATTGCAAATATTGATGATGGGGCACTTGTCAAGTGGTCATTTGAATGAATTGCCAAGCTCCAAGTTCAGAATCACATGACTGCAGGAGTGTTGGGTTAGCTGGAACACCAAGGACCAGCTGTATTCATCATTAATTCAGCGCTGTCATAACTTCAAATGGTTGCTGAATGAATATTATAGGGCAAGGGCTACATGTAGTACAAATATTTCATTTTTCTGGTTGGGTTTTGAAAATTCTGAAAAAAATGTTTTATTGCCACATGTGCTAAGTAAAGGTTGGCTATTTGATAAAAGAAGGGTAGAGATTTTATTGGATTGTATCTCTCATTAGTTCGAAATAGCTGGCAAAGGGCAAAGTATGATAAAAAGGACAGTCTGCCAACATCTGGAGAAGTACGCATTATGTACTGCTGTTTTACACTGTGCTTTGTTGGATTTTGTGTTTGGGTAGTGTCTGATCCCAGCCACTATGTCTAAGAAGTTGTGTTATATGCTGTGTTGCCTAACAAATTATAGTTGGACCACGATTTAGCACAATATGTGTATCCAATCTTTGTGGCTAATGACTTTTCTGCTTTTAGGCACTTATCAACATATTTTAAAGATGTTTGTTTTTATTGGCTAGATTAATATGATGTAGAACTTAAGTTTCCCAATAGGTTTGTGTTTATAAAACTTGTAGCATAGTATTTGGATTTTTAAAAATTAGTGAGAAAAATTGGAATAGCATGAGAGGAAAAAAATATATAATTGCATTATATAATGCTATCAAGTTCAGCTAAGACCCTAATTTAAGGATTCTTGAAAAGAATCCATTTTACTTGGACTCCTTGTTTACTAGGAATAAACAATTAACTTTTTTTGTATGAAAGTTGAAGATGTACAAATGCTTCAATAGAGATTTAATCTGTTAAATGTCAAAATAGTGTTATGAAAATAGTATTGATATGTGCATAGACCAAGCTTCGGGGGGCTGGGGGAACATTTGTCGTACTATGTATTACTTTAGCATTCTATGTTCAAAATTACAGGTTTCTCTCCCCTAATTTGGTGGTTTTGATAGATTATGAACAGCTTTCTGAGAAATTGATGTATTTTATAGATATTCTCTGTGTATTAATATGTGAACTCAAAATGTAACAATTAAATAAATTTGTTCACAAATAAATTTTACACTTCTTTTTCATAGGTTGCAGCTTGTAGAGATACAGGATATGATTGGTTTGAACAGCTTCTTCAGAATGTACGTAATGATTCAGATATTCTGGACCTTGATTTCATTCAAATACCTTTTATTTTTATCTTTTTTCAAACAGAATTGATGCAGCTTTTCAGTAACAAATAGGAAAAGGCTATTCAAATTTATCAATACAAAGTGTAAAGGTCAATTAAAAATCTAATAAGAATTCAGGAGGTCCCATTATCAGTAAAAAAATGACTTCCTTACTGGTTTGTAGGTAAATCAAACAAAAGAAATGAAAAGAATCTCTCCCCCAATGTATTTGGAAATATTGGTTCTAAATTGGAAAGCTGACATGCCTCCATCTGTTAGTCAAGACATTATTATAATTCAAAAATGAATTGCGTTACTTCCTGGACGTATATCTTCTTCATATTGCTTACTTATTAATGCTTTTTAAATATTATTCTTAGTTCTTAAAGGCTTCTTTGGCTAGCTTAGTTTTCTTTACATATTTATTAAGGGATATATCCTAGTTCAGTTATAAATCATTTTAACAGCTTTAAGGCTTGTAGCCCAGGTTTATGATAATCAGTAAATGAATATACACATGAATAACAAGCAAAGTGAGTTATTTCACATTTTTTTAGAATAGCATGTACTATTTGATAAATATTTATTGACTGTTTAAGCTTCTAAACAAAAATCAATTTAAATTAACACTTTAAGTAAGTCTTCCTTAAAATGTATTTTGGGGTAATCTGTTGTCCGTTATTACTTCAAATTAGTGTTTTATATTTGTTATATCCACTTAGATGCTGTCTTTAATTTTCTTTTACAAAAGATTATATTCTGTTTATTTTACAGTTGCTAAAATCAGAAGAGGATGCTTCATACAAGCCTGTCAAGAAAGCCTGTACGCAACTTGTGGACAATTTGGTTGAACATATTCTGAAGTATGAAGAATCTTTGGCAGGTAAAGCATCTATAACCATTTCAATCATATACTATTAAAATAGCTTGTTGGTAGCGTATTTTTATCTTATTTTTACCTAAAGACACTTATTTTCCTCCTTTCTTTGTGTGCACAGATTTTTCTTATCTTTTGTCCTCTGTTTCTTTTAAACCTGTTGTTTTCTGTCTCTTCCTTTATTTCTGTTTCTCATAACATCAGTAGGGAAGCGTTTCTGAGCAAACTTACATTAAAGCATTTAGACAATGTCACTCCTGCATAAACAAATCTACCTAATTTGCTAAAAGCCACAAACAGATTAACCCCTCAGAGACATTGAAGTTTATATCAGTGCAAGGAATTAATAGAACGGAGTGGAAGGGAAAGGGAAAGGGAAAGGGAAGGGAAGGGGGGAAAGAAGGAAGGAAAAGAAAAGAAAACCTTCACCCAATCTCTCCAATCTTCTACAAAAAATGCTTGCATTGTACTCCTACTTACAAGCCAGTAGATTTCCTGTGGAAGTAAGAAACAACTTTCTTACAAGCCATTGGGTGGCAGCAAATATTCTCTTATTTCTGGATGGTTGAAAAATACTTCCAAAAGAGGCAAACGTTTTTCAATAAGTCTATTTCCATCAAGAAAAAGTTTTTCTTTGCAATTTAAGAGACTTAATTTTTCACTGTTTTAGTTCTTTAAAAAATTAAAGCAAAATGATCACTAATATTAATGGACAGAAGGAATAAATACTATAATGAATTTTAGACACTTTCTTGTGAGAGCGCACCCTTAGATAAAGGGGTTTTCCTTTCACCACAATTTCAAAAGAGGAAATGCTCAATACAGCATGGCATGATGGTTTATCTCAGCCTTGTTTGAGATCACAACTTATTTGGTTATTTTATGTATTATTTTTACAAATAGCTCAAGGTGACAAACATGTCCAACACATCTTCCTTCTATTTTCCACTCAATAACTATGAAGTGGGCTGGGCTATAAGAGAGCATGATTAGTTCAAAGTCACCCAATTGGTTTTCATGGATAAGGCAGGACTTGAACTCACAGTCTCCTACTTTCTAGCCTGGTACCTTAACCACTAGACCAAACTGGCTCTTTTTCTAATCTTATCTTCTAATATCACAATTCTCTCAGAGCAGTAGCCATCTGTATTAAGAAATTCATCAGTTCCAGAAAACAATAACCACTTTTTTGTTGTTGTTGACCAGATTAGACCATATACCTTTGACATTTATGTTTCCCAGTGTTTTTTTCCATTTTAGCATCCCTACTTCATAGTACAGTCATACATTATATTAATATATCCTACCCTGAATATCTTCCATTTTAGAAAATGAAATATTAGTTTTTCTGATGTAATGTATGACAGTATCTTAAGACCACATTCCTATTAACTTTGAAAGGCTATCTTTTATGAATGGACAAACTAGAAGTAATTGCATAATTTTTCAGAATTGTAGTGCAAAGGAAGGCCAAATCTCATCCAGATTTTGTTTCATTCTTTAATTATGTTCTTGGTGTTTCTGCCTCACCCTCTTAGCCACAGTACACAACTGGAAAGCTTTCAGGAATAGGATATAGTATTAAAAAACTAGATCACATGATTTGCTGTCATCCAAGAAAGTAGGAGTTCAATCACTTAGGTACCCGGTACTTCTGCTAAAAGTTAAAAGGAACTGTTATGTCAAACATCAATTATCTTTTTGATTCCTTGGGGTCATTCTGAAGAGGAATATGAGAAAATGGGATCTGTCCAGATGAGTTTGTATTATTATAATACAAAGGATCACAATTAAAGTGAGACATTAAAATCTGCACTGTTTAATTTATATTGGAAAAATAATATTGGTTCTTTGAATATAATGTTTTCTATTGCTATATGATTTATTTATTTATTTAAAATATTGTCATGGTCATTTAAGACTGAAAAATGTCTGAAATCTATGATAATAGTACTAGCTTTAAGACTGGAATCAGGTTTTGGCCTGATCAATAATATTTCTGTTTGGGCTATCATAAACAGTGTCTTATAAAGCATATGAAAGGATAAAGGAACTATGTGGTGCCCAATGCTTTCCCAGTCAGGAACCATTTATTTTTGAAGCACAATGGGATGCTGCACATAATCAGGCCACTATAAATATTTTCACTTGAGAGACTTGATTCAGCTGGCCATTTAGATTAATGACTGATTGGTAGATGAGTATTTGTGTGGGCCTATGTAAATAATGATATTTCTTTTCCAGATTCTGACAACAAGGGTGTGAATTCAAGTCGCTTGGTAGCTTGCATAACCACTTTATTTTTATTCAGCAAAATCAGGCCTCAGTTAATGGTCAAACATGCTATGACCATGCAACCATATCTTACAACTAAATGCAGTGTAAGTATTAACACATCCAGATTGCTTCTCTTTATAGTTGCTGTTTCAGCTGAAGTTAACATTAATGTGTGGGTAGAAACCAGTAAAATCTGTTTTGAGACAATTTAGTTGCCTGCTTCTATTATTTAACTTTTATCATTCTCGTTGTTGTGGTTTAATAAGCTCCTTTAAAATTATTTTTGAATTTATTACATCTATTGTTTTAGGTTTTAAATTTGCTTGTTAAATGACTTATTTTGAAGTATTTTTACACAATAAGAACAATTTGATAATGGAATTGATTATCCAGAGAGTAGTGGGTTTGGAAATGTGGAAACTGGAGATGTTCAAACAGAAACTTTTTTCTGGGACTACTTTCATTTGGATTCTTGGACTGAGCAAGGGTTTGACTTAATTGCCATTTCCAACTTTGTGTCTCTATGTTTTGTATGTTTTTATTTTCATTCTAACATTTCTATCCCATTTTTCATCATTTAAATGATTCAAAAGTAGGATAGAAATAATCCAGTCTGTCAGCCCTCTCAGATTTTCTTAGATTTGAGTAATGAGAGCTGCACACTAAAAAAGGTACTAGATCATGAACACAAGTTGTGACTGCTCAGTTGTTATTCCATGGTGTTGTATCATTCAGTAGCATGGATGCTTTATTTTAATGTTGAACTTGAGCTTTTCATGATATAGTAAAGGATCACAATAGACATCATTAATTGAATGCAATATTTTCTGTAGAACCAAAATGACTTCATGGTGATCTGCAATGTTGCCAAGATCTTAGAATTGGTAGTGCCACTGATGGAACACCCGAGTGAGACTTTCCTTGCTACGATGGAAGAAGATCTCATGAAGCTCATAATCAAATATGGCATGACAGTAAGGTTTAATTTCTACTTTAAAAATCATCTTTTTTATTGCGGTGGAAAATGCTATATTTGAAAGGGAACATTGAAATTGTAGTCATTATGTTGATTTTATGGATATAAAAATATATAATTCACTTTTTTATTTTAATTATTCATAGACTACTTGGATATTATTTAAGTAAAACAATATTTTTATTTTTGTTTACAAGTAAACAAAACTACTTGTTAAAGAAGATAGAAATAATTAAAAATAAATAGTATACCATTTTTATGATGGCCTTGATGTCTAAATAAATCTGTAAAATAAGAGCAAAGCATTGATTTCTCCATTACTCTGCAATATTTTTTTCTCTTTGTTTCTAGGTAGTGCAGCATTGTGTTAGCTGTCTTGGAGCTGTTGTTAACAAAGTCACACAGAATTTTAAATTTGTATGGGCTTGTTTTAATAGATACTATGGTAAGTTAAATATTTGAATTTTTTAATGAATATTCTTTTAAAGATATTCAATGTTTATGAAAACAGCATTATAAAATAGGTTTTGTTATTTAGGTGCACTTTCAAAACTAAAAAGTCAACATCAAGAAGATCCAAATAGCACTATACTTACAGCAAATAAACCAGCACTCCTAAGATCCCTTTTTACTGTTGGAGCTCTATGTCGGCATTTTGATTTTGATCAAGAAGATTTTAAAGGCAACAGCAAGGTAATACAATATTTAAAAGTATATTTGGATTTCTGTTTTTTTCCTTGTTTTTAGATATTAATAAAAGTTTTTAAATGGGAATGAAACTTTCCTTGACTTACTTTTTAATTATTGTACCCTTTTCCTCTTTAAACAGGTTAACATAAAGGATAAAGTACTTGAATTGTTAATGTATTTTACCAAGCATTCAGATGAGGAGGTACAAACAAAAGCCATCATTGGTCTAGGTAAGATTTTACATCAGATTTGAAATACTTATTATGTATATCAGTAGCTGCTTGCAGGGGTGGGTTCTACTTACCTTTACTACCGGTTTGCATCGTGCACATGTGCACTCACTTATGCTCTCTTCTGCACATATGCAGAAGTTTCTGCACATGCGCAGATCGCTTCTGATGACGTCCGGGTCAGTGGGTGGAGCCTCCCACCAGTTTTACTACTGGTTCTATAGAACCAGTCCGAACCGGGGGCAACCCACCACCGGCTGCTTGTGATTATTGCAAAATGACTGCTACTTCAATAAAACATTCCAAGATAATTTATTGATATAGTTTGGATTATTGTAACAGTCTGTAGCAAGTGGGCTATATTCAGAAAAGGAAAATTGATGCAAATTTGCTAGCATGTATTTTTGTATATCTAATTGTGTGCCTTTGATGCAGCTTAATATTGTATAGTTCTGTTTTTTAAAACATATTAATAATTTTGTATTTGTGCAGTTTGCAATAACTATAAAATGTAAATGGGCAGTTGTGGGCAGTTGCAGGTATAGCACAAAGTACTGGAACAATCTTTACAAGAAAAAGGTTGCCTGCACTTCTGCTAGTCCCCACTTCTGGCCCTGCCTTTCTTCTATGCCTAGGTGATCTCAGTGTTGTTGGTTATTGTCAGGTCTGTATTCAGTAAGACCACATTTATTCATCATGAGCATGTGTGGACTTGTCTTACTTCATAGGAACCTGGTTGGGAAGGGATGGGGAAATTACCATATCCAAGATTTATTCACCACTATTCTTTGTGCATCATAGCCCCAATACTGAAATTGGGTGGAGTTGAGGCAATAATTGATTGTGAGACCTTTAACTGTGACTAGAGATGCTGCTGTGACTGCCTTCTTGAGGTCCTGATTTTATATTGATACTGGTATTGAAATCATCTAGGCTTTTATTGTTGAAGTGACTTCAGTCTCCATATCTTTGGGTGAGAATTCTAGATGGGCTCAGGATTTAATAGCCTCTATAAAGATCAGATGCTTGTTCCACATTATTTGTCACCTGATGCAGACAAGCAATAACATATTAGAACTGGTGTTTCTGGAGTGATTAGCAAATTGGCACTAAGTGGTTTCTGCTTTAACATATGTCCTGGAGGACTTCTTGATATTCTAAAGAGCTCTGGGAAATGAGATGGCTCAAGAGATGGCCAGAGTAGTACTAGGTGGAAAACATAAAGAGTGAATTAACTAAACACAGATACACGTCCGTGTTTGATACTACACCATGGTAATAATAGTGGCAAACTGTTTCTACTTGTCTGCTCTTATTGCATCTGCAGATTTGCATTCAATAGCCTTGTTTAGGATTGCCCATATCCTTTTGATAGAGAGGTGGAAGAAGATCTAACCATTAGCTAATGTGACATTTTTGTGGGGTTTGTCAAAGATAAAATTGTTCACATTTCTTCAAATTATATACCAAATGGACAGAGTTTTGCATACCATTTTGGATTGTTTTAAGTTTCCAGAGATAAGGAGCAGAGTTCTCTATAACAGGAGCTGTGCCACCTGTGAGCCAGAGCCTTGCACTGGTTTTTTCCAGTAGTTGGTCATAGTATGTGCACCAGTATTCTGGAGTGATAAATGTCTGTTTAAAGGAGGAGAGATGTCATATACCTTGAAGAAGGTAGTGATGTATTCTTTCCTGAATTGAATTGTCTCTTGATCCAATCGCTAACCTTATCTCCAGTCTTCCCTTTCTGGGGCTTGAGTTACAGAGGAAACAGATTATCAGTCTTTCTTTGGATAGAAAAAAGCATTAGTCACATAGTGAAGTTTGTTGGTTGGAGGGAAGACACTCTCAACTGATCTTATTAAATCTCTCAAAAGCATTTTATGTTATCAACCATTGTATTATTCTAGACTGCATGAGAATTAGCAGAAAACATTGTTTTATGGTGCTTCAACTCCTTCTAGAGTAGAAAGTTCTGTTTGGTGTTAATGCAAAAGGGTCATTTGTGCTCCTGGTCTCTCCAGTGTGAGTGTTTACAGTATTTTCCTATACTATTCAAAATCTACATGAAACGACTTGGAAAGTTTATTCTGCATCAGTATATTGATGATACTCAATTATACATTAGGAAAGCTGTAGAGGTTCTCATCCAATTTCTGCAGGCCACGGGGACTGGATGGATCAAAGGAAAATTATATCCATGCACACATAGTTGTTGTGATCAAATCAGCTTGATCTCAGTCACTAAATTGGATTAAACATAAAATCAGATCTGTGTCTTGATGGTTCTCCTGGACATGCTCAGCATATGGAAGCTGTGGCCAGGAGAGTTTCAGCTGCTGCATTGTTTGAGAAGTTCTTTGGATTGAAGATATCTTTGCAACAGTGATTCAAACCACCATCACCCCAAACTTAGACAAGTGCTATCCACTTAACATGAGGATGCCCTTGAATGCTATTGCAAACCACAAGAGTTTAAAAATGCAATAGACTGACTGATAACATAAACGTGTTGAGTAGCATTGTACTTATGCCAAGATTGCTGCATTTGCTACCGGAAAACATACAGGTCACATTGAATATACTGGTTTTTATTTTAAAGCCTAACACCTATGCACCTATGACATTATCTACTCTTACTAGCATAGTCTACAAAGTGTGTTCACTCCCCAAAATTCTGTTATGGATCTTAATTCCATATGAGACAAGAAGACTTCGGCCCTGGAAGCATCCCTTCTTGGTGGCATCCACCTGATTATAGAATATTTTCGGTCATAAGGGATAGGAAGCCCTCAATTTGCTTGCCCTTTTGCAAAACCTTTAACGCTACAATACTCCAGTGGGTATTTTATAGTAACAATGAATCTGGGCTGCTCTTGTAACTTACGTTTATGTGTACATGGTTTGACATTCTTAATTCTGTTACTTTATGAATAAAGCTGAAGTTTTTTGAAGCAGGATACTATTAAAATGTTTGTATAAGTAAGGAGACAATAAATACAGGGAAACATAGCATTTCCTGTGGTAGAAAGTTATATATAAAGTTAAAAATTCAACTCTGCAACAAGATTTATTCAGTTGCATTTTCTTATTTTCCTCAGGATTCGCCTTCATACAACACCCAGGTCTAATGTTTGAACAAGAGGTGAAGACATTGTATAATAATATTCTCTCTGATAAAAACTGCTCAGTAAATTTAAAAATCCAGGTATTGAAAAATCTCCAGACATACCTTCAGGAGGAAGATACACGTATGCAGCAGGCAGATAGAGAATGTGAGTGATAAATACAATTGCATTCAATAAATATTTTAAATATAATTGATTATGTAGTATCAAGCTAATATTAAATACCACAATTCAGAGTCCATATATCTTTTTCATACGAAGAGTGAGATAGGTAAAATGTAATGTTAATGAACTTTCTGTTGGCCACCCATGTAGATATTTCACCTATGTTGAGCTTTATTCACAGTATTCCAAAATTAAGGAAATTTGGCAGAAGCCCACTCTTTCTTCCTAGTGTGTGTATTCAGACTGGGAGGGCTGCTACTTTACCTGATACTCCCTTTCTAAAATGTGCTGCAGCAATAATATTCAGAGCACATTCTTCATATTTGCCATTACTGAAGACTACTGGAACATATGTCGTCATTTATTTATTATATTCTTTTTTTCCTTTTTCAATTTCTTACTTTCAAATTATGTTTTTATTTTTCCAATATACTTTCCACAAAGACTCTGGCTATGTAAATATATAATTCTCAACTGACAATGGGTTTTGTGACTTAGAAAAGGACATTTGGTAGAATTGACAATTGATTTCACGCCCAAGGGAGCAGTTCTCTATTCTACTGGGTTATTTGAATTTGTCTCAGTTTTAGCTATCTGAACCTTGGGTGTGTGACCTTTTGGCTTGCCTGGGCCGCATTGAGTAAAGAGGAATTATCTTGGGCCGCATATAAAATATATAACATAGTTAATGTATATAAATCTCAAAATAATATGGGACCACATTACCAGCTGTCCAGAGCAGCATGCACTCATGGGCCACAAATTGGATAGATCTGATCTAAACAAAGCTCATCATTATGTTGATTGATTCTAATGCATGAGTAGAAAATCTTGTACCTCCTTATCAGTCACATACCTGTCCATTTTAGAATAACAGTTCTGTGCTGTTTAGAATTCTAGGTTCTGTTTCCAATTTTGGTTTTGAAATTAAACATATCTGGCAGTTCCTGCAAACCATTAGATCATCTCTTTCCAAGCATCCATCCATCCATCCGTCCATCCATCCGTCCATCCATCCATCTAATTTTATGCCACCCATCTTCCTTACAAGATGACTCTGAGTGGCTCTTCCCTAAACTCTTTGCCATAGAATCCTAAATGAAACTAAACTAATTAAATTTAACTGGCCTTCAATTATTAAACTGAAAGAACTACAGAAGAGTTAAACATTGAAATATGATATTTATTTTTATCAGAACTGGTATTTATGTTGAACTCAGAAGTATACCAAAGACCTCAGTTTTGACTGTGATTATTATTTCTTGAACTAACTAAGGCTTTGCATGCAACCAGAGGGCTAGGGCTTGCAATTCATACTCTTTATCACTTGCTTTGCTCATTTTAGTTGATTCCTTAGATTTATTTCTGAAGGCAAAATTTTAGATTGATCACTGTTTTCTGTTCACTGTTGTCAAATTATGACTGTGTTAGTTGCTATTTTATAGTTAATCCGTATACTTGTTCTAGAGGTTCAGAAAATGACTTTCTGAAAAACAGGGGGAGGGGGGATTCTTATTGCTTCACTATCTACGTTCAGATACATGTTATAACTACTTGTATTTGATGATAGTTGTGGCGCCTGGTATCTGATGCAGGTTATACCTGTGTCATCTGTAATCCTGATTTTTATTTTTAATGATATACACAGACAAATCCCCTTGGATATTTTTGGTTCTTAAAAAACATTTGGAGATATTTGACTAGTGCAAGCTCTAACTTCTTTTTAGGTAAGATTTTTGAGAAGGTAGTCTCAACAGGTAGAGAAGACCTTTTGCAATTGATTGATGGTAATTTTGTCAATGCACAATTTTTTAAAATTGCCATCCAAGATTTTACTACTGTGGCACCTAGTGTGCCTATAGCCACTAGAACAACCATGGCCAGTTTTTGCCATAATCTTCCAATTTTGATTTTCAGTTCATGATATTTTGTAGTCTTCTCCAATTATTTATCTTCTATTCTACCATCCCCTGGTATTGCCACCTCAATTATCCCCATTTTCTTCTTAATTCTAGTGCACAATTGTTTCTGCTTTGTCATGCCATTGTTTGTAAGTCTGTGCAATCTTCTTGCAGCATATTCTATTACTATTATTAATGGTGGATAATCTATAGTTAGATTCACAGTTTAACACTGATGGAAATTTAATAATTCAAGTCCTAATCAATGACCTAAGAATTATTAAGGTAGGAACTAAAAATATAGGCAGTACCAAGCTGGATGTTTGTTTGTTTTTTATAAAATCAGTGCAGATCTGATAAATTCAATATTTCCAGATAGTGAGGATGTCCTTTAGGTATCACTCTGAGGGCTCCAATCACAATTGATATAACAACATGCTGACTGGCAATATCTCTAGTTCTGGTTTTTTATAGAGAGAGAGTTCATTTTCTCTTCTACTACTATGACAAATAGAATATCTGTGCTTAGATAAAATGGTAAGCTAAAGCACTGGTACTGCATTGCAAAATATATGATGCATCCTGATACCATCAATCATTAAATGTGAATATTTGTAGCTCAGGGTTGAAATGAAGGGTCCTTGATACTCTTTGAGCTTGCTTGTTTTCTTGCAGACATTTCATTATCCTAACTAGGTATCATCAGTGCTAGTCATCAATCATTTCCATTAAATAGCTGGACAGAATCAGGCAGATGTGTTTCACAGCATGAATGATCAGAGGTTCTTCTTTATGTTTCCCTACAATTCTTTATTCTTTATTCCTTGTTAACATCAAACTTCACCGGGACAATGCAGACTGCATCCTAATAATGGGTGGTGGCCATATGAACCTTGGTTCAAGTTGTTCAACTTGAGCAGAACTGTATTTTCTGTCACTCAAGCAAAGTCTTGGCACCTTGATCAAATAACATTATTTTGATATTCAGATTCTTAGGGTTGGCAAATATGACACTTTTGACTCTTTTGCTGGAAATTTTGAAACACATCGACATTGCATAGAAAACCAATTGCTTATCAATCAAAGGGAACTGCTTTGATAATTCTGCTAGCAATCAGCATTTTTATTCTTTTGACTGGATGTTAAAACAATTGGAACATTTCACCAAGGTTGTATTATATTTCTAACACCCAAATAAGCTTTTGGTGGTCTTCTCATATTTATTTCACTCCTTGTTTGTTCTGTTATATTGATTTGACCTAATGGAGCTTCTTTTCAATCTGATACTATATTTATGGAAAGCCATTATTTTCTTTATTTGAATCAAGATACTGTCCTCCCAGAATTCTTTTCACTTTTTGGATGCATATCAGAGTATTCGCTTCTATGTTTAGTACATCACCTATTTTCCCTCTTTTTTTCTGCTGTATTTATCTTACTTGTATGCACTTATATCTAAGGACACTACAAGACCTGTTTGCTTAACATGTAACTATGCTTCTTCAGGCAGTTTTCTCTGTAATTATACAGTCTACCCTTCTTCCCCGGATACATTTCACACCTGATACCTTTTTTCTTGCTTCTTATTGCTGTGACAGATGTTGGGAAGTGAGCACATCCTTTCCCTTAGAAGAAGGTTTTTAGGGTATGTGTGTGCTTTTTTAATAGGCAAATTAAAACTATTTATCTTTATCTACAGCCTTAAATAATCCAGCCTATTCAATCTATGATCTGAAACGGTACAGCCCTTCTGCATTTTTCTTCATGTCTTTAGATTGGTGACTTAAGGTAGCTCTTCAAGTAGTTTATCAGTTAATGGAGAATGGTATATTAATGTGGGTGACTCCATCTTATTTCACAAAGTGGGCTTCAATTAGGTGGCACTCCAATTTCTATTGTAAGCAATAACAGAAATGCAAAATATGCACTCAACATGTAAAGGTAAAGGTTCCCCTCGCACATATGTGCTAGTCATTCCTGACTCAACATGTACAAAATATATAAATAATGGATATTATGATAAGATTTCTCCTTTCTTTTCTATTTTTGTAGGGAAAAAGGTAGCAAAGCAAGAAGATCTGAAAGAAATGGGTGATATTTCCTCAGGGATGAGCAGCTCCATCATGCAGCTATATCTCAAACAAGTCCTAGAAGCATTCTTTCACACACAGTCCAGTGTTCGTCATTTTGCGCTCAATGTTATTGCACTCACGTTAAACCAGGGTCTTATCCATCCAGTTCAGGTATATAATTGTATATTTAAGTTCACAATTCTGCAAAATATTGACTGGGAGCAATATACAGACAGTTCATTAGAGCTTACTAATGAGTAAGAAAGTACAGAAATCTGTTATAATCACTATATTTTTATACTTAAGATGTGGATATTTTTCTGGATGCTCAGCAAAAATTTATTTAAGTATTTATTTTACCTACGTAGTTCATTTGGTTTGTTTGTAATGTATCTAATCTGATTTCACAAACTCCAGACAATTCTTATTAATATGTCAAACAATCAATTTAAAACAAACATGTTTTAAAAACATAATGTATGAGCCCCTCAGGATCCCAAAACCTCATCAGATAGAATATTTATATGTCCCATGAATTCTTAATGTGAAATATAGACTTTAGGGATTATTTTAGAGTTACCAGGCTACGACAGAAAAAAAGCACCTTCTGATTCCAGACTTCTAGAATCATTTCCTGGGCTGATTACCCAAGACCGGCAGACTCTGTTTGGAGAAGATTGGCTTGTAGGTAACATGGTTCCATGCCCAATATCTGTAGTTATCAATTTATTTTTTCCTGCTTTTCAGTATAATATACATTTCCAAGGAGTCTAATAATATAGTAAATAGAAAAAAGGCAGCAGCGATATAGAGAGAACAGCAAAAGGCACAAGCAATGTAAAATAGTACTGGATTCTTCCTTTCTAACCTTATCTTATGGGCATAGTTCACACATAAAGCTAAGCCAAGACTTTTTAACCAGTGTGTTCACCAAATCACAGTAACCTGGTTGATAAATAATGATGAGTCTTAATAGATGGGATTGCACAATATTTTGATTATGGGTGGCCTTTCATTTGGTTTATGGCTGGGAATATTTTAGAAACCTCATTGACCATATTCTTTATGGTCTTTCCCTATTTTCTGAAATGATAGGCTGGGGTCATTTGACATATAAATAATAGAATCATCTGCTATCCACAGGAGGAAATTGCTCTTTCTCATCCTCTTAGTAAGGATGGTAGATGGGAGAAGAATGTGATTGTGCAATTTATATGCCAGAGAGATAATATTTATACTTTATACTCTGTTTTCTTCACAAGCAGAAACATGGAATTCTTTCAATCATGTTTTTATCTTTTTTGCAGTGTGTACCATATTTAATAGCAATGGGCACAGATCCAGAGCCTTCTATGAGGAACAAAGCAGACCAACAACTGGTGGAAATAGACAAAAAATATGCTGGGTTTATTCATGTATGTTGGCCTCCATTTATCTTAATAAATTAAGTATCATTTCTGTCTTTTTCCATTTATACAAAAATAGGCACAATCAGAAGAAGCATAACATTATCAGTAGGTTATTTTCACAATGAAAAGGATATGGTAATTCATTTTCTGCAGCTGGAAAAAACAAAATAGAAAATATGTTTCCATATTTGAGCACATGCCATTCTACGTGGGTTTTTACTAAAGTTTGCATGTGGAATTTTGACATGTTTCTTCTTAAAAACAAAAGCTATGACATGAGAGAGATTATGTTTTTAGAAGCAAGGAATGTATATACTCCCTTGTAAAAGAAAGGCGTATTTAAACCAGACTTTGTCTATTCTTGTTAAATAGTTACAAACAGTTGGAATAGGAACAGCAAGAATCAAAATGAAATTTGGGGAGAGGAGGATATAGAATCTGAAGGGCTGTGGAGTAGGGAGTCATTTAGGATATGGCATGGAAGTTGTTTACCAATAACTTCATTCAGATTGCAGTAAGAAATATGTAGGC
The DNA here is from genome assembly GCF_059756535.1 of Pantherophis guttatus. Classification (NCBI taxonomy): domain Eukaryota; kingdom Metazoa; phylum Chordata; class Lepidosauria; order Squamata; family Colubridae; genus Pantherophis; species Pantherophis guttatus. Next base: position 21,883,861 of record NC_142064.1, read on the forward strand.
ATTATACATTTTGTTCAATTTCAGATGAAAGCAGTGGCTGGTATGAAGATGTCTTACCAAGTACAGCAGGCAATCAATACCTGCCGAAAAGATCCTGTGAGGGGCTTTAGACAGGATGAATCCAGCAGCGCTTTGTGCTCCCATCTTTACTCCATGATCCGAGGGAATCGGCAACACCGGCGAGCCTTTCTTATTTCTTTGCTCAACCTCTTTGATGACACAGCTGTAAGTCTTACGCAGGGCTTGTCTAGAATGTCCTGCTTGGTGTCCTGCTTGCTTTTTCTTTTGCTTAGAGCTTCACCATTGGATTTGTATATTTAACTGCATGGGTGCATTTATTAATCTGGTCTTGGAATTTATTGTGATTATATGCTATCGAATTGGTAGCAACCATCTAGATAGATTTTCTCCATGACAACCAGTCCCTAACCTGGTCCTTCAGGCCTTCCAATACTGCATTCATTGCCATAGTAACTAAATGCCTCCACCTCGCTGCTGCTTGTCCTTTTTCTCTTTCATTCCACCTATTACAGCATGAGATGCCTCTTTGGAGAACAAGGTCTTTGCGTAATAGCTCCAAATTATATTAGAATAATTTAAGCCTGGTCATTTTTACTTACATTATAACTGTATAAAAGCAGTCCTCAACTTATAACCCATTCATTTAATAACAATTCAAATTAACAATGGCCTCAGAAAAAGCAGTAGTGGCCTAAATTTGAACTTGAACTTGCCTTACGGTCACATAATCGTAATTTGGGCATTTAGCAACCAGCTCACATTTATGACCAGTTGTAGCATCCCATGGTCACATGATCACAATTTATGATATTTTTTGCTGGTTTCTGGCAAAAAAATGAAAACCAGGGGAAAAAAAGCTATTGGTTAAGCTGGACTTACGACATATGACTCAACTTACAACCATGGTAAAAACAGTCATCAAAGACATTCTACCAACCCTAACCCTATCACAAGATGACTCAATGTATGACTGCAACACAATTCAATTCTAGCTGTGTTTGTAAGACGAGAACTACCTATATAAAAACAGCTTGCAAATCCCAAGCAGGGTTTAGCAATATGTACCAGCAGTATGTACCATTTTCAATGAATTTAATCATAATTTGTGTAAGATTAATAGAACAGTTGCTCAGGAGGTTCTGTGCTCCTGCATTTTTTATTTATTTCTTCCCTTGCTTAGGAATTGCAGGTAGTCCTTGTTTAGCAACTGCCTTAGATAATAATAGTTTACAAATAAGATGGTAATAAATGATAATAAATTTATTTTCCAACCAGTGCAATTTTAAGATAACAAAAGTCTTCAGATCAAGCTAATCAGCAGACCTTAATCAATGCCTGCTCAGTTTCAGACAATATTTGGGGAGGATTCTCATCAACTAATTAAGGTCACAGGTCTGAGCTTGTTAACTTGTTAACGTGATACCACTTTTTAGGGAAGCTGTAGTGTTGTGGAGAAAAGCAGCTGAAGAAGTGATTGCTTCTTTTCTGCTTTGGGGGGTGGGCAGGAAGAAAAATTAGGTCAGGCTCAGGACACTGTGTGAGATTATCTGACTGAATGCGACTTGTCCACAAATGGAGGGAGGAAAAACCTGGAAATTGTTTCAGAAGGAACTCTTTTCTGAAGATTTAAAAGAGAGGAGGGGGAAAACTTCTTCCAGTTTTGTAACATTCTATTTAATGTAACTTTACAATAAAGATTGTGGTAGTGCCCCTGGTTGTGCTTTTTGTCTGCTTTACTTTAAGGAGATAACAATGAGATAGCAGCCACCAATGATCTTCATAGGGGGTCCTTCCCCCCTCTCTCTTAATAGAAACTATCTAGCTGGAACTAATTGCAGTCACTAAATGAGAACTACCTATTTCAGAATTATATGTTGATCTCTGGGTCTAAAGAAGTCTCCTCCAATGCTTGCTGTGCCATTGATACACTATCTGGAAGGGTATTAATAGAACAGAGAATTCCTTCCTGGCAGTAGTCCCAATTACTTAAAGTGTTAGATAAATCTAGCCACTGTACATAAAATGTGGATTTGATTAGTTATGTCTTTTATATACATATCTATATATCTTTTTATTTTAACAGAAAACAGAGGTGAATATGCTTTTGTATATAGCCGACAATCTGGCCTGTTTTCCTTATCAGACCCAGGAAGAGCCACTTTTTATAATGCACCATATAGATATTACATTATCAGTTTCTGGTAGCAACCTTCTACAGTCATTTAAAGAGGTCAGTGAAATTCTCTTTTAAAATCTTTATTTTTGATAAGTTATTTCTTACACATGTATCTTTAATAATTCAATCTGTACTAAAAGATTGGAAGGTAGAACCTTGGACAGATATTTCCCAAGTGGTCCAAACTAAGACACTGCACCTGCATTGATCAAAATAGTATATCTACTGCCTACAGAGTCCTAGAATAATTTTAATTTTGTCTGTGAAATTTGACCAAAAACTGTAATGGAGAAGATGAAAGGAGGAAGATATCTTTGTATAAATTTAAACTCTAAAAAGTAATTTAGTGCAGCCTTTCAATCTTAAATTCTCAGAAAGTTATAATTTTTAAGTTTATAAATTTAATAGAGGCAGTCTTTTATTCATAAACTACATTTTTTAAAATGTTAATTCAGACCCTTCATCTGGTGTCAGGAAGGGCATCTGGTCACTAAATGCTCAGCTCCATTCATTCAGTCACTCCAACTCTATCCAAGTTAAGAGACGACAGGACTGTAAAAAGAAAAAAAAAAACCCAGACCCTTATTTGAGTCCCTTTCTGAAATACATAGAATGTTTTACATTAATTGATTACTTTTCAATAGGAATATTTAATGTTAACACACCAAAACTATTTATTTATGGATTTTTATGACTCCCAACTCACAAAAAATATGACTCTGGACAGCAAATAGCAATAATGACACTGACAAAAAGTGAACGAAAATCCTCATCAACAACAACAAAATATAATCAAGATGCCCCAACAAAGACTATACCTCTTAGAGTGAGCTCATCTGACATCCTGGCCCCAACACTTAGGGAACAATTAGGTCTTCAAAACTTACATATATGCTAACAGGATTGGGGCTAATAAGCTCTGAAGTGTCACGTGCGCACACACACACATAAGAATGATGATTACTTCCATGTAGTGAGACCCATATAGTATGTAGACAAGAGCCAGCAATATGGATTTTTCTCATGGAATCCACAAGAGCTCAACTTCCTCATACGTGTAGTTTGCTTGATATAAAATTTACAATCAATGTGCAAAGCAAAAAGTGAAGAAGCTTCGTGTGATGAGTGAAATAGTCTGCCAGATGTTTTACTCAGAGCTTTCATTTATTTTTCAGAATTTATTTAATAATACCTGCAGAGAATTCATGAGGTTTTTAATAGTTATTTTTCTTATAGATCTTAGATATAAAAAGATAGCTGTATTCAGTGAAGAGGCATGCTAAGTGCTGCAAAGGACTGCCGGTAACGAAGTTAAGCAGTCTCCTTGGTGGACCATGTCAGTTATATTCCAAATTGAAAATAAAATCACTGAGTGCTCATGTATATTTCAGTTTTGATGTGCTGTTGCACAAAATGTCACCACATTTCTCATAACAAGTATTTCAAACGTGAGAAATGTGTTAAAATGACTGAAAGTACAGAGAAGTTATTGTATTGTTAGTAGTCTAAAGCACATGTCTCTCTTTCTTTCAGTCTATGGTAAAATATAAAAAAGAAAAAAAGCCTTCCTCTGATGAAGAAAGTGAAAGTGAGAGCAATAGTGAAAGTGACAGTGAAAGCGAGGAGGAAATTCACAAATCCCGGAAATTACGGAAACGTGTAAATTCTGATTCAGACACTGATGAAGAAAATGATATAAATGCAGTCATGAAGTGTTTGCCAGACAATTCAGCTCCTTTGATTGAATTTGCAAATGTCTCCCAGGGCATATTGTTGCTTTTGATGTTGAAACAGCATTTGAAGAACCTATGCGGATTTTCTGATACGTAAGGCCCATTTTAGTTTTGCTTATATTACCCCTGTTTTAAAAATCGGTGAGATTGTATTTGGCATTGAACTCTTGGGAAGTTGAATCAATAATACTTAAATATGTAAGTTAACATTTGCTTTTATAATGTTAAAAAAGTTTGACTGATTCAGAATATCTGTTGTTATTGTTTCCTTTAAAGTACACTGGATTTTTCTTACAACATTTATTTTGTTTTATCAGTAAAATTCAGAAATATTCACCTTCTGAATCGGCAAAAGTTTATGATAAAGCGATAAACAGAAAAGCAGGAATTCACTTCCATCCAAAACAAACGCTGGACTTCCTTCGAAGTGATATGGCTAATTCCAGGCTCACAGAAGATGTGAAGAGGAATATAGTGAAACAATACTTAGATGTAAGTTTTCACTATTTAAAACTTCACTATTTACTACTGGCTACAAATGGTGATCACATGACCCTGGAACAATGCAAATGTCATAAATACAACTGGCACAGTTGTCAAGTGCCCAGATTTTGATCACATGACCAGGGGATGCTGCAATGTTTGGGTGAAAAACGGCCATAGTCACTTTTCTCGGTGCTGTTGTAATTTCAAAGAGTCACTAAGTAATGGTTGTAAGCCAGGGACTATTTGTAATTGTAGTACAGGAGCCATGACGGTGCATTGCTTAGAATGCGGTACTGCAGGACTAACTCCCTACTCCCTCCAGGAGTTCAATCCTTACCCGCTCAAGGTTGACTCAGACTTCCATCCTTCCGAGGTTGGACCCAGATTGTTGGGGACAATAGACTGATTCTGTAAACCATTTAGAGAGGGCTGTAAAACATTGTGAAGTGGTATATAAGTCTATGAATAGCAATAGCAGTTATTGTAGTCTGTTATTGCTAGTCTACTGTACAGTTCTGTGCCATTAGATAAAATAGTTTTAAGTAATTAAAATAGATGATGATGAAGGTAATCTTCATGGCTATATAACCTCTCATGGATCAGAAGCAGCATATCTTGGCAGTTTGTTTATATATTTGAACTGCTTTAATCATACAACTCAGTGGTATAGTATATGAAGACATTAAAATCTATGTTAATGAATGAAATTACAGTATTTTAAATAAAAATATGTGTAAGGATCCATTTCTAGAAGCATAGATGACAGAATGATTTAGTTCACATTTTCTTTAGTTTAAAGTTTCACGACACAATAAATTAGCCATTTCACTTTTCATATTATGCAATATCTGTTGTCCAGGGATAAGCCAACTAAAATCTTACCCCATCAGAAACATAAAAATTAGGAATATACAAAGCAGACTAACTGGTTCCTGCACTATTATCTTGTTCCCTAGGATCTTGTTTTTCCCTCTAGATTCTGGGCATGTCTGTTTTCCAGCAGAGGTTTCAACAAGGAAGTTGTAACGTCACTTAATGTATGCAGATTGACATACATCTAGGTGTCCCTGATTATAATTTAACAAACATTTTCTTGGATCAGCTCATTTTTTGTGTCTGGGGGGAGACCAGTGAGAACCAAGTGTTGCAGGGACAAATCATAGTGCTTGATGCATAACTGTTTTTTAAAAAGGCAAATTTTATGTTCTGGAATTCTCCTTCACCTGCTACGTGTCCATATGTCACATACCTCCCGTAATTAGAGCCGATTATTTTCTTTTGTTCCCTGATGTGAAAGTTTTCCTGCATAGATTATGCATAATTTTTTAACTGCAGATTGTCTACCAATGGGTTGAGAGGAAGGGGTGAGATGCTCCAACTATTTGGTGGCTTGGTTGGAGCTGCCAACAATGGAAAGACCTAAAATATTTTTTTGTCTTCTAATTAGTTTGAGGAAGAAAACAAAATTTTGTAATAGATCACTTCTGCTTTAAAATTTTGACGAAAGGGACTTTATGTAGCATATTTTAAAAGAGTTTCTCTCCCTCCCCTCCCACATTCATTTTTTAGTTCAAACTTCTTATGGAACATTTGGATCCTGACGAAGAGGAAGAAGACGGGGAAGTGTCAGCAAGCACAAATGCTCGCAACAAAGCTATTACCTCGCTGCTCGGAGGTGGCAGCCCTAGGAACAATGCAGCTGAGACAGAGGAGGATGAGAGTGATGGGGAGGATAGAGGAGGAGGCACTTCAGGGGTGAGGCGGAGGAGGAGTCAACGTATTTCGCAGCGTATTACGTAAAATGATTTTATGTGCTTATAAATGTCAGTCTATAATAAAATGTACATTGAGTAATGTAATGCATATAAAAATTGTAGATAGAAATTCTTAACCGTTTATACAACCTTTTGTAGAAAGTTTTAACAAAAACAATAAAAACATAGAGATTATATCTAGTATAAAAAATTTCCTTTGGAATGTATTGTGTGTAACCTTTTTATTGTTGCCAAGTTTTTATGTAGCTTTACGATTCATTTGTATATATAATTTTATATATTCAATAAGAGTTTAAAGAGACGGGTACAAATTAAAATATGTGATTTTGCAAGGATATGTTAACCCCTTGGCGCTGGCGGTCGCGTCTCATTGCCGGCAATGGAATGTGTGCCGGAAAATCCCAACTCCCGGCGTCAAGGGATTAAAAGCAATAAAAGCAATAATTTCAATCAAGTTCTTTTGTGTAACACTTGGTCTTTTTTCCCCTCCAATGTTTTAGTCATTGAGAAGGTCAAAACGAAATTCAGACTCTACGGAGTTGGCAGCACAGATGAATGAAAGTGTTGATGTCATGGATGTCATCGCTATTTGCTGTCCAAAGTACAAAGATCGACCACAAATTGCAAGAGTAGTACAGAAAACCAGCAATGGCTTCAGTGTTCAATGGATGGCAGGCTCCTACAGTGGCTCCTGGACTGAGGCTAAGCGCCGTGATGGCCGCAAACTGGTGCCTTGGGTAGACACTATCAAAGAGTCAGACATTATTTACAAAAAAATTGCTCTAACGAGTGCTAATAAGCTGACTAATAAAGTTGTTCAGACTTTACGATCGCTGTATGCCGCCAAGGATGGAACTTCCAGCTAATAATGCATTTGTACACACGCAGCCAAATTTTACAGGAAAGAACAGAAAAAAAAAAACTTGAAATTACCAACTTTCTGGCAAAAAAAAATCAATTTAATGAAGAGTAAGAATGACACCTGGGATGCAGGAAACAGAAGGAAATGTTTGGTAAACATTTTTGTGGGAGCTTCCTTCGCTGTTGTGCAGCAGAAACTTCTCAGTTCATTTTTACTCCCACTGTATAATAGTTTAACGAAAAAAATGTTTATATCTTGAAAAAAAAACCTTTCTGTTTAAAAAAAATAAACAAGTGAATGTTGGAAATTAGTCTGTTAATGTTCTTAATAAAGTGTTCTTGGAGTTTAACCTAGCAGCGGATGGCTTTCTTTAGCTTAGCCCAGTTTCAAGGAAAGCATCGTTTTTCCAGGCTGTAAAATGGCAGAATTTCCTGGATATATAATTTATTCTGTTGGGGGAAAAAAGCATGCAGTATCTATGACCTACCTGCAGGAGGAGTTTTTGTAAATGTAGATTTTTGATGTATTAGGTCACCCTGAAATAATACAAGAAAAGGGATCCCCAGCAAATCTGGTGGAACGAATACTGCAATAAATTTTTTTACTTCTCTTTGTTACTTGTCTGTTTCCATTTGAATTTCTTATTGTAAAGATCTGTTTAAATCCATTTATATTATTTTCCAGTCTTTTATGTAAAATTTACTATATCAGTGGTTTTCAAAGCAAGACATAAATATTGTTTATACAGTTTGTATAGGCTGATTTCTGAATAATTGGTATCTTTATCCCTTACAAGGGTGTAAACACAAGTTAACTCCAGGGTTTTATTGTATCCTGCAATATTTAGTATTAACTATATATGATTTAGCACTGTGCCAAACACATTTTCAAGAGTACATTTTGATATAAAAAGAAACTATAGTTTATTTCTTGTATGCTTCAATTTCTTTCTAATGCTGTTCATATGGCAATGTTCAAAACGGGGGGGAAAAACATCACTCTGTTCTGAGTAAAGAAACATGTATATTTCGTTAGGACATCAGAATGCATTACACTTAGGACATAATGCGCAAAGGCACTTCCTGAATGATGGTGGGCCTGTATTCTGTTGTTATTACTTTATGATCCAAGTGGTACTTCCTTACTGAATCAGTTGGGGCCTGCAAATGTCAGGAATCAATATGGATTTGTAACTTATAGTTGCACTAACGTAACCATTTTAAATGATTTTTTTAAAAAAGCTGGACAGAAATGGCTGTATTGTAGATAGGCTTTTTTTAATTACTTGAAATCTGTTTTCATCTTTTATACACTGAAAATGCTATTTTAAACTGTCTCTGGAGTGGTGCTTCAATGTGTACTTGTCACCATTCTTTCAGAAGCTGTTCTATATCTGGATAATAACACAAAAATAATTTTTGCATATTGACAAAAGCAGAAGAAATGAATAGCATAATAATTAGCAAATGACTATTTTAAAGTCTAGATTTTATTTAAAAGTGGATGTTCATCAAAGATTTTAGATGCATTCAATTCAATGATAAAACTAATATATGGTGGGCTGTGTTTTTATTACATTAATTTACAGAATTCTAGTGTTACTTGATCTGTAGGAAACAGTAACACAATATTCAAATTCATTATCTTGTACAGAATTGAAAAATTAAACTGACATGACTAATAATTACCAGAATCTAATTGCTCTATGAAATAGTTTTCATTTCCTCTTCTTTGTCGTAATTGCTGCAAATATTTCTGGGCAAAATCTATTTTTAAGGTTGTGAAAGCAAAAGCTGTGCTGCATTCATGCAATTAGTATATTTTGCCTAATTCATTTTTGTACAATACTGATTCACTCAGTAACCCCCTGGGTATCTACAAATTGATTTTATTATGTTCTATTTTACCAGCAAATTAATCATGTAGTTCCATAGTAATTGCTGTGAAATACACTAAGGAGAATAAGAATTTCTTGATAATGCATTACATGAAAAATTATTCCTTAGAGTGATGGGCCCAAAATGTATATAAATTTAAAAAAAAAATTCCAGAAAAAATTGTTCCAGAGAAGGGGAGTACCTTTGGTGGTTGGTAAATTCTAGTTCTAATTTCTAAATTGAAGATTCCAGTTCATTCTACTGATTCATATTACATAAATAGATGGAACTTTTTTTGCCCCATAAACACATGGTTGTTTGTAGACTGAATCTTTCTGCTGAACTGGAGCATTTTAGAAAGGGATAATCCTAAATACCAATAGTGAGATGGGCACCATATATATTTAATTAATAAATCAGCAAGTGAAACAGTGAAACCAAAGCCAAATACATTTAAATTGGACATGATTGTTGGGCTTTGCTGTCTCATATTACCAGTATCTTACAAGAAATAAGTTATTCATTCTGCCTGACATCTGACAGTCATTCTAGGGGGATGGGTTCAGTTGAATGGGATTATTTGAGCCCTAAAACCTACATTTTAAATATACTGTATAAAATATTAGCTACATGCCCTTATATGCAGATCATTTATGAGTGGGTGGCCATTAAGTTTGAAATTATGTTATCCAAAAAGGGATGGCAACAAAGAATCAGAATTAAATGGTGAAAAAGTCCCGTGATTGCTGGCACCATGGCACAGACACATCAAGCAGAGGGCATGTTCTTGATGCACATCTGGTAGCTTCTTCATTGTGGCAGGAGATACTTGACACTGCACCCAAGTCTTCAAGAACTCTGAAAGTTAATTTGAGCTTTTGCAGTCACCTAATCACAATTCACCCATTTGGCCATATTACTCCCAAAGTTACCAATTTTCAGCCAGTTAATCTCTTCATTGACTTCTAGTTCCTTCTTGAATAACTAATCCAGTTGTTATGACTAAACATTTGCCCAATTGCCTCAACTGCTGGTTCTCCCAGGTCAGCTGAGTGACAGACTCTAAACAAATTTGCAGACACCAAGCTGGCAGGAATAGCTAAAACTCCAGAAGACAGGCTTAAGATACAGAAGGATCTTGACAAGACTTGAACATTGGGCGCTATCTAACAAAATGAAATTCAATGGTGAAAAAAGGAAGGTTCTACATTTAGGCAAGAAAAACCAAATGCACAAGTACATTTGGCACAGTGGTGGGTTCCTCCCGGTTTGGCCCGGTTCGGCTGAGCCGGTAGTGATATGAGGTCACTGAACCGGTCCCCCCCACCCACCCCTGTGTTATTCTTACCTTTTATTTGGCCCCACCCCCAATCTATTGCTGCCTCTTGAGTCCCAGCTGATCAGCTAGAAGGAAAAAAACTGTTTAAACTTGCTGCGGGGCTTCAAAGAGCCGCCCTACAACTGATCAGTGTTAAAAGGCAGTGTGGTGGTAGACTGGTGCCTCCAAAAACAAATGAGTAGACCAGTACAGCTCTGCAAGCAGTTAAGTCTGGTAGACCAGTACCTCTGCTAAATCCTAAAGACTTGTCACATGACCATTAAGCCACGCCCACAAAATAAGCCATGCCCACAGAACCGGTAATAAAAAATTTTAGAACCCACCCCTGATTTGGTACCTCACTCAGTAGATCCCTGTGAGAGGGATCTTGGAGTTTTAGTGGACAATTATTTAAATATGAGCCAGCAGTGTGCTGCAGCTGCAAAAAAAGCCAACACAGTACCAGGCTGCGTTAACAGGGATAGAATCAAGATCACATTAAGTGTTAATACTACTTTGTAATGCTTTGGTAAGGCCACACTTGGAATACTGCAGCCAGTTTTGGTCGCCACGATGTAAAAAAGATGTGGCGACTCTAGAAAGAGTGCAGAGAAGAGCAACAAAGATGATTAGAAGACTGGAGGCTAAAACATATGAAGAATGGTGGCAGGAATTGGGTATGTCTAGTTTAATGAAAAGAAGGACTAGGGGAGACATGATAGCAGTGTTCCAATATCTCAGGGGCTGCCATAAAGAAGTGGGAGTTAAGCTATTCTCCAAAGCACCTGAGGGTAGAACAAGAAGCAATGGGTGGAAACTAATCAAGGAGAGAAGCAACTTAGAGCTAAGGAGAAATTTCCTGACAATTAGAACAATTAATCAGTGGAACAATTTGCCTCCAGAAGTTGTAAACACTGAAAGTTTTTAAGAAGATGTTGTCTGAAGTGGTGTAGGGTTTCCTGCCTAAGCAGGGGGTTAGACTAGAAGACCTCCAAGGTCCCTTCCAACTCTGTTATTCTAAACTGATAATTAAATATAGGATGCAAGCAGATGGACTTGCTATGTATGACTGTAGACATCCATACCCTCCTCAACTCTCTGTCTGCTTCAATTTTTTTGAAACCAAAGTTTTAAGCTGGTTAATTCTGAATTAAGAACTGGCAAAATCAAATGAAAAATCTAATAAATTGAAGTCTTTGATTTCTCTTGTTCAGAGAATCCTTGTAGGTATATTCTTTCTGTAATATTTATCATAAGGTTGTTTTCAATCGATTTCATTTTCAATCAAAGCCAAAAAATTATCTTCCTTAAAAGTTCTAGATTTTCACAAAAGTTTCATGGAAATTTGAAATCCAATTTTAATTTCTTACCTATCTCTTACTATCTTGAGGGCAATATAGCTAGGTCCAAGGGTGATTACAGAGGAGCCCACAAGGGTACATAATTTTAATATTTTCATTGCAAAGCACTACTTCAGTTAACAAGTCAATGGTAGTTTAAAATCTGCAAAAATAAAACCACACTGTATAAAAGTCATAGTTTTAAGAGAAATCATTGGAGTTTGCCCATTCCATTAAAAATAACCATTCTTAGCAGTTTGATGTATTAACTGGAATTAACATAAGCAATGCTCTCAAGATATGCATTAGACTGAAGCCATGTTAATCCACGCTATACTGTACAGATAGTCCTTGACTTGCAATCATCCGTTTAGTGACCATTCAGTTACAACAGCACTGAAAAAAGTGACTTAAAACTACTTCTTGAACCTACAACTGCTGCAGCATCCCCATGATTACATGATGAAAATGAGTTACTTGGCAACCAGCATGTATTTTTGACGGTTGCAGGGTGCTAGGGTCATGTGATCACATTTGTGACCTTCCCATCCACTTAACTGCATGATTCACTTAACATGCAAAAAGTCATAAAATTGAGAGGGACTCACTCAACTTGCTTAGCAACAGAAATTCTGACCCCAATTGTGATCGTAAGTCAAGGAGTATCTGTATTTACCCTACAGATACACAAGTATTTTCCATGTCTTAATATAGGTAGTTCTCACCAAACTCTAATTGGGACTGGTAACTCTGTTGCTAAGTAATGTCATAAACTGAAATGTTATGGCTGCACTGATTTATGTCAGTGCAACATCATATTGTTGTGACTTGCAACTTCCCACTGACTTTGCTTGCAGAAAACTGGCTGTGAATGTATCAAATGGTGATCATGTGACTGCAGGATACTGTGATTGTCATGAATGCATGCCAGTTGCCAAGCATCCAAGTCACCATCACATGACTGCAGGAACATGACAGCTGCGAGCTCAAGGACTGGTCATAACTATCCTTTTCAGCACCCTGGTAACTACCCTGTTTCCCCCAAAATAAGACATCCCCTGATAACAAGCTCAATCGGGCTTTTGAGTGCATGGCAATAAGGCCAAGCGCTTATTTCAGGGTTCAAAAAAATATAAGACAGGGTCTTATTTTCGGGGAAACACGGTAGTCATCGAACAAGCAATCTCTAAGTGAGAACTATGTGTATTTCCCTGTCCGTGCTCTACACCAGGGATGCGTCACACACAGGCCACACCTACCCCAGTTCTGTGAAGGGAAAAAATGTCACAATTTGTCACATGACGCCACAAGTTTGACACCCGTGCTCTACACTTTTTTTACTACACAGAGTACTTTTGTAATAACAGTAATTAGGAATAGTATTAGGAGAACAAGGAGGAACATTTTTTACACACTTCCATAGATATCAGTATGTTAAACAGTTGATTCAGTCTAATATATTGCATGTCTAGAGTATTGCTGTACAACTTCTTCAAATAGGGATAAAGATTTAATCCTGATTTACAAAGTTACATCGTAGCATCACAACATGCATCCCATCCTGCTGTCCCAATCTCCTGAATGCCACCAGATTATCTAATTAAGCACTCTGAAGGTTCTTTCATCCCATTAAAATATAATGGGGGCTTCCTTATTCACAAATCCCATCTTAATTGCAAAAGGAGTAATCTCACTAGTAATTGAGCGAAAAGATTAGAGTTCATTTCCTTACCAAACATTGTAGGAGGAGAATCGTTTAGTTTACAATAGCCCAGTCTGGTAATGTCTGTTCAAAATGTTATGAAAAGGCACCAACTTTTGTGAATGATAGTTTGTTTCATCAGAATCCTCTTCCACCAGAGGCTCAAAGACGATGTTAGACAAGAAATGAAGAAAACATTAAAAACTCAAACTGGTGTCACCCAAATGCCCAGAGGTATAAGAGGAGGGGAAGGGAAAACAGCCTTTCAAGATTGTTACTACAGCCTATATTCGAGTCCAGGAGAGTTCCAGTCATTCTTGGAAGTGTTTCCTTAGCTGGTCTACCTCAAAGGGCTGACAATCAGCTACCTTCCAAGGGAGCATTTCTGTGTAAAAAAGGGCTCCCAAACTAGGAGCCAGAACATGTCTTCATGATAAACTGTGACATTGGCAAATTTGTAAAAGGAGTATATGAAATACCTGTTATTTTCTTAGTTCAAGTATAAATATTTATCGACTCAGAATGTTTCAACATCTTGCATTTTAAAAGAACTCAAAATGGCTTGAAGGTTCTGATGGAAGATATATTCAGAAAATTTCAAGTATTCCAACAATAAGAATCATAGGAACTAAAAATAAACCCCTTGTATCCACATTTTCATCTTAAGGTTCAAAGTAGATATGCTTATTAGTATAGCAGCCATCCTAATGAAAAATTCACCAAGAGAAGAATTTAAAAATGAATGTTTTAAATATTCACATAGTGAAGGAGGCAACATATTTTAAGGCCTGATTACTTCTCACAGACTACCAAAAAATAACACAGCAAGCGATACTGGAAATCTGAATACTGGACACCTTCAAAACAAATATATAACACAAACTTATGATATAACACAAACTTATCACCTCCACCAAAAACATTTTCAAATGTAACAAAACAACAACCACCCCAAAACATTTTATTATATAAAAATATTTAAATGTTCATAATTTTAAGCAAAATTCATCAAAATCAAGGTGCAAACCTGGTCACCTAAATTCTAAACACTCTTTCAGAAATACAAATTAATAATACCCCTAGGACCTTATTTGCCAGATTTATTAAACATCTACATATTCTACAAATCCTAAAACACCATCCTGTGGAACAGCACCACCACCATCAATCAAATTATTCTGAAGGTAATCATTTTTAAAAATTTTCTTGAATTTTTCTGTAACATTATGCAGAATTTCCTGAATGGATGAATGTTGGCCCTTGATGTTACTTGTTGAGCTGTTGCTTGATGATCTTCCAACTTCACTACCAGTTATTCATTTACATATTCCACTTAATGTCCTTTTAAAGACCAGAACAGATGAGATACAGTTTTACTTCTCCTCATTTGCTACCATAGCCTCTATGGCATTCCAGTCCAGCTTGCTAAGGATGCTGCTGGTACTTTCACTCATACTGTCAATATTATTAAGACTGGCAATGGAGCAAGCATCTTCTGGGAGTGATTCCTGGAGAGAGAAAGAGAAGTATGATGGAGATAAGAACTAGACCAGTCAAAAGACCTTTTCAAGACCAAAAAAGTCTTTTTCCCCTTGGGTTAAAATTAGGCCAGCTAATACAAAAGTATATAATCAACAAAAAGCCTTAATGTTTGATCTCTGTTGGAAACCATTCATTGGCCGCACTCTTTCCTTGCTTCCTACTTCTGTGGCTCAAAGACACCAGTTTCTTGTATAGTGTTTTCCCGAAAATAAGACCCGGTTGTCGATCGAAAGGTCGGTAGTTCAGCGGTTCTGTCAGCCTCTATGATGCTTGCTTGCTTTCGGCTGCCATTGGAACGGGAGGGGGGAGGCATTGCTGGTTTTTGGGGGGGGGGAGGAAGTGAGCTGGTGGAGATGTCTCGAAAAAGGGAGGAAAATTCTCAGTCTTCATAGCAGCTGCAGAGAGAGCTGATAACTGTCAAGGTCAACTGTCCTGGCATACCAGATAGATGGGGCCGTCTGAAGAAGTACCCCACATGACACCTTGGGAAGATGTGGATTGGACACTCAACCTGGGTCCTTGGGGGGAGGGATTTGGGGATGCTTTTAATATGTAATTTTCGCGCCTATTGCCTCAGACTTTCGCTGAATTCAGTTCATACTCAGAAAAAGTGCCTTTCTCTACAAACATGGAGTTGTGGTTTTTCTTTCATGAGTTTTGAACGGAGGCACACCTGACATTAAGCAAAGTCTGCTTTACCATCCATCCCAGAAAAAACTCTACTGTGGGTAGCGGTTCGAATCCCTAGTGCCATGTAATGGGGTGAGCTCCCATTACTTGTCCCAGCTTCTGCCAATTTAGCAGTTCAAAAGCACGTAAAAAATGCAAATAGAAAAAATAGGGATCACTTTGGTGGGAAGGTAACAGCGTTCCGTGTGCCTTTGGCATTTAGTCGTGCCAAAGCCTTGCCGGCTGCAGAAGAAGTAGGCCCACAAAGCAGTTGTCGGGGTGTGCGAGGCCTGGCTGCAACTTTCCAAAAGTAGTAGGGGCAACTCCACCCCCACATCCCCACCCTAGCTTAATTTTTCCCCCTTGCACCTACACCCCGTGTACCCTGGAGTGGGCGGGGTTTTAATTAGGACTTATTTTGGGGGTAGGGCTTATATTGGGCGCACATGTAAAAATGAAGTTAGGGCTTATTTTCGGGATAGGTCTTTTCTTCGGGGAAACACGGTAGTACTATCTCCAATGGATGCCTCTGCCCTGCTTTTTCAGATTGCTCTGTGCCTTATTGAAATGAAGTTTTTATATAGTACAAAAGGGATTCATTTGGAGGCCTAAGCTTTTCTTGTCTTCTATTCTGCCTCCTCAAAATCCTATGAAAACACAGCACAGCAAGAGTGGAGAAACACTTGAAAGACCTTCCATCTAACTTGGCCCCACTTTTTGGAAAGTGGGGGGGAATATCCTTCTTACAGCATGGCCCACTGGCATCCTGGGAGAAGGTGATTCTGCTCACCTCAAAAGTTGTTGGATCTTCAGATGAAACCTTTTCATATTTTCCTTTTAAGAAGCACCCTCTTTTTTTAGCCCTGAGACTATAGTCCTATTTTTTTTGTTTTTAGAAGAGTGACAAGAATTTATCAACTCCAAAACTGGATTTGGGATCAAATGTTAACAAGAATAGAATAGAATAGAATAGAATAGAATAGAATAGAATAGAATAGAATAGAATAGAATAGAATAACAGAGTTGGGACGGACCTTGGAGGTCTTCTAGTCCAACCCCCTGCTTAGGCAGGAAACTCTACACCACTTCAGACAACATCTTCTTAAAAACTTCCAGTGTTTACAACTTCTGGAGGCAAGTTGTTCCACTGATTAATTGTTCTAACTGTCAGGAAATTTCTCCTTAGTTCTAAGTTGCTTCTCTCCTTGATTAATTTCCACCCATTGCTTCTTGTCCTACTCTCAGGTACTTTGGAGAATAGCTTGAATATGAAAAGGCACTGTAAATAATAAGAATCTGATCCTTCTCCCAGGAGAGATATAGATACCAAATAAAATGAAGACACAAACAAGTACCTATTTCAGAGCTATAACCTGATTTGTTCTATTTTTCCCGTCCTCACCTTCTTGAAATGTACGTTAGATGTGCCATACAGTATTTGTTGGATCTCTTCGGGGACACTCCAACCACTCACAGTGTTGTCATCAGTCTCTTCAGTGCCCTGAGATGTCATACTAGAAGTGAAGAACCTTTTCTCATTCACTGACTCTCTTGTCTGATCAAAAGCTGGAGGGGAACAAATTGTTGAAAGATTCTGTATTTTAGTTTATTTAAATTTCTTACTATTTAAGTATTCAGTAGTTTGGACCTAAATTTTGAATCCAATTTGATAAAAGTAAGTTTTAGTGCTGCTTTTTATATCTCTTAAAATATCTAAAAGGGACTTTCTAGTTAAGCATTTCTACTTGACTTCAGGCTATTCTCCCATGGTTGACCTTGGTATCTATCTAAAAGAGCCTTGGTGGTGCAGCAGACTAAGTGCTGTTATGTAGCACTTAGCTGCCAGCTGCCTGCAATTAGTGCGAGTTCAAATTTCACCAGGCTCAAGGTTGATTCAGCCTTCCATCCTTCCAAGGTAGGTAAATTGAGGACCCGGATTGTGGGGGCAATAAGCTGACTTTGTAGAAACACTGCTTATGGGGGTGCCAAAAGCCCTAATAAGCAGGTATATACAAAAAAATGAAGGCTATTGCTATAAGTGCATTGTAAGCCGTCCTGAGTCTTCGGAGGAGGGCAGCATATAAATTGAACTAATAAATAAAATAAATAAATAAATAAATAAATATCATGCATCTGTTAATCAATGACAGAGACAGAGGACCCACTGAAGTTCTCACAGGCTTCTCCTCCCAGCTTCAACATCCCAACAATTATGGAGCCATGAAAGGACTGCAAGGACTTGAGGCTATTCCTGGCTTAAGCATGAATGGAAGAAAGCTCACTGTCAAGGATATTAACAACTCTTGTTAATCTAAGTTTCCCTGTCCCTTAATATATGTGACCAAATTGGCATCCTTCTCATTCAAGTGTGGGGCATCAAGAAGGCAATCCTATATGTTCCTGTAATTCCTTTGTGTTCATCAAAAGAAGACTACGAGCTTCAAAACAGTGTCAATGCTGCCAAATTATGTCAAAAAGTTATTATAAAGTATGAGTCTATACTGCCCATAATATTGGGATAGAGTATATTTTCCCACAAGCGTTCATAAGCTCAGAAGGAAAAAATGTATATAGGTCTTGCACAGAATTTATGTCCATAGCTATCAATTTTTGGACTACAATTATTGCTTGCAGAATGTATTTTTTTAAATCTCTCTGTAATAGTGGTGACCCTCTTCAATGAGGCTTCCAAACAATGTAGGGAAACAGCCTCCCCCCAAAAAAAGATCTGGAAAGCATTCCAACTAGGAAGAGAGGAAGACATTTATACTGTAAATTCTGCCAATGATCCATTTAGATAAATTTTGACTTCTTCAGCTCATGAGATAAAGGTCTTCTGTGAGCTACCTCAGTCCACCTAATGATTGGATTTGTACTAAATTATCACTAAAGTACTCAAAGCAAGTGAACAAGAAAAGTTAAAATCTGAAAAAAGTTTAATCACTATGAATTAATCCAAACTGAAAAAGCCTAGCAACGGGAGAAGGTCTTTTTCTAAAAACAGAAGGCATCTAAAGGGACCGTGGAG
This sequence comes from Pantherophis guttatus, assembly GCF_059756535.1. Classification (NCBI taxonomy): domain Eukaryota; kingdom Metazoa; phylum Chordata; class Lepidosauria; order Squamata; family Colubridae; genus Pantherophis; species Pantherophis guttatus. The sequence continues at coordinate 21,902,390 of NC_142064.1, forward strand.
ATGAGGGCCAATGAATAGCATTGACTTTTATGCAACCACAAACCATGGCTCCTCGGGTCCAGCCTGCTACTCGTCCATTGCCTCTGGTTTCTACTGCTTTTCCCATATGCTTCACCTTGATGGGCTTCTAGTAACATTCTTCTGTAAGGAGTTTGGCAGAGTCGATCTTAAGCAAAAAAGACAACAAAACTGTTCCTTTCACATTATGGATTAGGAACTTCAAACAAAGTTATCAGATTACAATTCGGTGTGATCTGGCAATCTTTATTATCTTCACACCATGGCAAAAGCCTAGAGTTTCTTTGCTATATGTTTCTGTTTGCTTATCCCTAAAATTTCAAGGCTCTATTGAAATGGAATTAATGTTCTATTTCTCCATAAAGCTTTGTTTGCTTATTTCTTTAAATGTTAGGATGTTAGGATGTAAATGTTACACAAAATGTATGTGTAAAATGTTACAGTCTGAAAATGCTCCATGCCCTTTGCACCGAATATTTGATAACTGGCATGATTAAAAACAGATCTTTGTTTCTTACCCTTTTTCCGAGCTGTGTCACAAGACAGATTTGAAAAGGATCTTGCTGGACCCAAACCAACTTTGGCAAATGGCTTGCTCCTCCCATGGAAACTTCAGTAAAAAAAATATATTGTATTTTTATAATTGCAATAATTATTCTGGAACTTTTTGAAAATACATAAACTGGTATATATACCGTATTTTTCAGAGTATAAGACAGACCTTTCTCCCCCCCCAAAAGGGGGTGAAAATTTAGGTGCGTCTTATACACCAAATGTAGCCCCGCTCACCCACTGGCCCCCACCCTTTGGCCTCTGCCTCCCAGCAATTTACCTCTTTGCAGCAAGCAGCAAGAAGAAACAGCCCATTTCAGCTTCACACAGCCTAATTAGCACAAGTTGATTGCCTGTTGAATTGGACTCCCCACTCTCAGCTGTTTTGCGCAGGCCTCTGCTGCTCGCTGCAAGCAGGTAAATTGCTGGGAGCAGATTTTTTTCTTGTGCTAATCAAGCTATGCTGAAAATGAAAATGAAAGTAAAGCAGGCTATTTGCTGTTTGCTGCAAGGAGGAAAAATTGCTGGAAGACATAGGCAGATTTATTTTTCTTGTTTTCCTCACCAAAAATGGTAGGTGCGTCTTATAGTCCGGAGCGTGTTATACACCGAAAAATACTGTAGGCTGGTTGCAAGGCAAAGGGTGAGACACAAATGATTGCAGCCAGGTGTTAGCAGAAGAGCTTTAGGTAGCTTTGCTTGGAAACAAGTGTTTGGAATCCTAGTTTCTGTCTTTTGTTCCTCTTTCTTGTTTGGGCCCTTTGACTGCCTGAGTACCTAATTTGATTTTCTGTGACTCTTGGAATTTATTGGGACTATGCTACTGCTCTTTGGATTGTGCCGGCATTTTTCAGGCAACTATTCTCTGCTAGGCATTTGAATTACTTTCCTGTTGACTGTTAACTTCTTAAACTGTAGAAACTATTTCAGCTTCGGAATGCTGTGTCTGCATCTGTGTGCCAGGAAAAATAAGTTGGTCAAACCATCCCTCAGTACATTGTCATTGCTATGATACTGAACCGCTGTGAAGTTAAAAGTTAAAATTAGTGCTCAAATTTGGCAATACTTTTTTTCTAGGAGTAAGAGCAACTGCGCTCAGACTTCTGTCTGACAAGCCCTGCACAGTGTTATCACATTGGTAAATCTGAGAATGAAGCAGGAAAATTAATCACGATACTACTTTACAATACGTTACCCTCCAGCAGAAGCGATGCGTGGCTGCTTAAAATCATAAGATGATTTTCTTCCAGATGATGGTTTATATTTACTGGAAGGGAGCTGCGCAGTGTCAGACAGCAAGTCATGCATCAGACTGAGAGCTTCGCTGACTCTTAAGTTATGATGTTCAGATAGCAAGGCCCTTCAGAGAAAGCAAATGGGCCAGTTTATCTACTAACTACTCAACAATTGAAGATATTTCTTTTTTAACAAACATTCCTTCAAGGTTATTTAAAAGCAATCTAAGTTTGTCACTACTGGGGAAAAAAGGAGACACATAAAAATATTCTGTATACAAGAAAGACATACTAGTAGAAGTACAGGTAGTCCTTGATTTACAACAGTTCATTTAGTGACTGTTCGAAGTTAGAACAGCACTGAAAGTGATTCATGACCATTTTGCATACTTGTGACCACTGCAGCCTCCCCATGGTCACATGGTTAATTCGATGCTTGGCGATTGGTTCATATTTATGATGGTTGCAGTGTCCCAGGGTCATGTGATCACTTTTTGCAACCTTCTGACGAGCAAAGTCCATGGGGATTCACTTAAAAACTGTGACACTAACTTCAGGGATTCACTTAACACATCTGTGTCAGGGTTGTAAAATGGGGCAAAATTCATTTCCCAACTGTTTTAGCAACAGAAATTTTAAGCTCAATTATGGTCATAAGTCAAGGACTACCTGTAATTTGTAAAGGACTGTACGAAAGCGACATTATTGATTTGTCTGTTCTACTGCCATATAATGAATAAGGTCAGAGACAAGAGGACCAAAAATATCAAATAATTTGGTGACAACGAAAGTGGCTGAGGAAAATCTGTAGAAAAATTGATATAGTGTGACATATGTTCCCTTAAAATATAGAAACATTCCATGTTCCATTCCAAGAATTCCAAACAATGTGGAATTTGGAATTCCTAAAAAATTCAAGTCTATAACAGAGTGACTTTACCCACAGAACGGATACCGTAGAATTGTTTTATAGTGTCCCCAACACAAAGTTTCTCTTTAAACTGGGTTTTAACAGTTCAACTCAAAATTTTCCCAATATTTTCTTTCATCTTATCCCTGGGGCATAGAATTCAAATGCCTTATCCTAGAATTATTTCATTCAATTTCATTCATAAAATTTGACAAACCAGCGAAAGACATATGGGGAAATGTAGACAATTTACACTTAATAGCTCAATTGCTACCACATACAATGGATTAAAAGTCTAGAAAGCTCCTGAAAAATAACATACTTATCTTTCTCCCTTTTCTTTTTCTGTTGTAATTTAATCTCTCGTGTTGACAGTCCAAGGGGCTATACAAAAAACGCAAACAGATACATATCAGTTATCTGGTCTGCAGTATTAACTGTTCTAATTGAGAACTGAGGGAGCTTAGTATTATTCTCAGAAAATTTACTGACAAAATGCTGTTTATTACATACATTGCTAGATTCTGCTCTGTAACAATTAACATTTGAAACAAGTAAGAGTACTGGGTTTGAATAATTTTACAGAGAAATAATTCTTTAAATGTATTTTTTAAATTTATTTATTTTTTAAATCCTTTTCCCCCCAGCCTTCTGAGTCCCTGTTCCTTTGGTCCGTTCCCTTAACATTAATATTAAGATGTGTTTATAGAGAGATTTGAGTGTTTTAGTATTATATCATTGGGTTAGTAATCCTAGCTTTTAGTTATTTTATATCTCTTACAAGTGAAAGTGTTATTATTGAAATGGATGTAATTGTACAATTCCTGATTGTACTTTATGTTGGACGATGACTGAAATAATTATTTGACTCCTAAAGAAAAGCTCACTTTTTAACCATCAAGATTATTATTATTATTTTTTTTTTATTGAAAGAGTTTTACAACAAATACAATTTCCCCACAACCCCCACCCCCCCTCCCCTTCCCCGACTTCCCAGAGCAGAACACAAGGTATTTCTATTAAGCTTTAACAGTAAGCTAAATTGCATAACCAATTATGCTAACACCCCTAAAAGAAAAATTCCCTTAACCCCCCATATATGAAATCCTATTTCTTAAACATAATATTTCTAATATCACTTATATAGCACTTGTACAAATAATAAGAAAAAAAAACATCATTCGTAAGCTATTTGATATTTTTTGGTCTGATACTTATTTTGTATATAATCAATCCATCTTCTCCAGTCCTGTATATATCTTTCTTGTGTGTGATCCTTCAAAAATGCTGAAATTTTAGCCATTTCAGCTAAATTAGTTACTTTCAGTATCCAATCATCAATAGTAGGCAAAAAATCCTTCTTCCAATGTTGTGCAACCAACAATCTTGCTGCTGTTATCAAGTTCAAAATCAATTTAGTCTCTACAACTGTACAATCTGTGGTTATACCCAATAAAAACAACTGTGGAGTAAATTTCAGTTTCTTTTTAAGAATATTCTGCATCACCCACCAAATCTTTATCCAAAATGCTTTGATTTTTCTACAAGTCCACCATATATGATAATAAGTTGCGTCATCACAGTCACATCTCCAACATTTAGCTTGCACATTAGGATACATACATGATAACTTTTTGGGATCTAAATGCCATCTATAAAACATTTTGTAAAAGTTTTCTCTTAAATTTTGTGCTTGTGTAAATTTCACATTTCTAATCCAAATTTTTTCCCAAGTCTCCATCATTATTGGTTCCTGAAAGTTTTGTGCCCATTTAATCATACAGTCTTTAACCAATTCCGTCTCGGAATCTATTTCTAATAAAACATTATACAACCTTTTAATATGCATTTGTTTTTGATCTCTAATTTGTTTTACCAAATTCTCCTCATTTTGCACAAAGCCAGTTTTTTGATCTTCCTTCCATCTAGCTTGAAGCTGACCATACTGAAACCATGTATAAATTATACCTTATTCTCTCAACGTATCTAGAGATTTCAAGTACATTACCCCCCTTTCCATAGTAAGAAGCTCTTTATAAGTAATCACCTCCTGTTTTTGTTCTATACTTATATTTTCTATTGCATGTCTAGGATTTGCCCATACAGGTATCTTGTAATTTAACTTATACTGATATTTTTTCCAAATCCTTAACAAAGCATTTCTTAATATATGAACCTTGAATACTTTATCCACTTTTTTATCATATAACAAATAAGCATGCCATCCATATAACAAATCATAACCTTCTACATTCAGAACTCTACCCTCAGTTAGATTAAACCAATCACTAATATGTGATAACACCGCTGCTTCATAATACAATCTTAAATTAGGCATTTTAAGACCCCCTCTTTCACGTATATCTTGTATAATTTTCATTTTTATTCTGGGTTTTTTCCCAGCCCAAATAAAAGTATTAACACCTTTCTGCCATACTTTTAGATTTTCGTCTTTCTTAAGCACAGGTATCATTTGAAATAAAAATAAGAATCTAGGTAAAACATTCATTTTAATTGCTGCAATTCTTCCCAATAAAGACAACTGTAGTTTTTTCCAATTTTCCATATCCTTCTGTACCTTCTGCCAAAGTACCTCATAATTGTTTTTATATAATTTTGCATTTGAAGCTGCTATATATACCCCTAAGTATTTAACCTTTTTAACTATTTCAAAGTCTGTCAATCTTACTAATTTATCTCTTTCCAGTATAGTCATATTTTTAACTATCATCTTTGTCTTATATGGATTAACTTTAAATCCTGATACTTTCCCATATTGATTGATTAAATTCAATATATGTGGAGCCGACTCTATAGGTTGGGATAAAGTAATAACCAAGTCATCTGCGAAAGCTCTTAATCTATAGTCTTGTTGTCTAATTACAATACCCTTCACTTTTTCTGAGTCACGTATCTTATTCAATAATATCTCCAAATCAAAATAAATAATAATGGAGACAGAGGACACCCCTGCCTTGTTCCTTTCTCAATTTTAAAAGCCTCTGTTAAACCTCCATTAACTATGATTTGTGCTGTTTGCTGCTGATATATCGCTCTAATTGATTGTATAAAATATTCCCCAAAGTGCATTTTCTCTATTATTTTAAACAAAAATTGCCAGTTCAAACGATCAAATGCCTTCTCTGCATCCAAAAATATAAACGCTGCAGGGACTTGATTATTTTTTTCTAAGTATTCCAGTAAATCTACGATTTGTCTAACATTATATCTCATTTGTCTCCCTTTTATAAACCCTGATTGATCATTGTGAATTATTTGTTGCATAACTGGCATTAATCTATTAGCTAATATTTTAGCAAAAATCTTATAATCAGTATTCAAGAGTGAGATTGGCCTAAAATTCTCAGGTTTAATGGAATTATGATCCTCCTTTGGGATTAGTGAAACAAAGGCTGTTTTCCAAGAAGGTGGTACTCCTCCTCCTAGTTGTATTTTATTAAATAAAATTTTAAGTGGTTCTAACATTTCAAATTGTAGATGTTTATAAAAAACAGCTGTTAATCCATCTGTTCCCGGAGCTTTACCTATTTTTAATTGTTTGATTGCCTCAACTATTTCCTCAGAAGTTATTGGCTGATTCAATCTCTCTCTCTGCTCCAACGTTAATTCAGGAATCTCCATCTTTAAATATCTATCAATATCACCATCTTGAATTAAGTCTTTAGCATATAACTTTGTATAAAACTCCAAAAAAGCCTTTTTTATTAAATTCTGTTGATAAATCTCTTTACCTCTAAATTCTATCTTATCTATGACACGTGATTTCTGTTTTTTCCTCATCGTATAAGCCAACCATCTCCCAGGTTTATTAGCATTACAAAATGTATTATGTCTGGCATATTGTATGCTAGTTGCTACTTGTCCAGCCATTAACATATTAAATTGCTCTCTTAAAATATTAATCATATCTTTTGCCTTTTTATCTCCCGGGTTATTTATAAGCAGTTGTTCTTTCTTTTTAATTTCCTCCTCTATCTCTTTTCGTCTATTTTGTTGTTTTAATCTATATTTATTATTCAAAAAAATTAATGTTCCCCTCATATATGCCTTACACGCATCCCATACCATCTCCATCGAGGTTCCTTTATTCATATTATTAATAAAAAATTCTTTCAATTGTTTTTTAAGCTCAAAGAGATTATCTTCATATCTAAATAAGTTCTCGTTTAGCCTCCAAGACCTCCTTTCCCCTCTTTCCTGCTCTAGTTCCACCCAAACCGGACTATGATCAGTTAATGTTCTTGGACATATCTTCGTACTCTTCACCCTAGAAAAAAGATCATTTGTAGTTAATATAAAATCAATCCTAGAGAAAGATTGATGCCTATCTGAAAAAAAAGTAAAATCACTCTCCAACGCATTCCTTTCTCTCCATATATCTCTGAGTTCGATATCCTCCAAAATATCAAAAAAAGATTTAGGCAACTTGGCACGCATGGTGGTCTTGGAAAGACTTTTTTTATCCTTCTGGGTATTTAATACCCCATTCCAATCACCCATTAAAAGTAAAGATCTGTAATCCCATTGTAAAATTTTGGTATGTAAAAGTTTGTAAAATTTTTCTTGTTGTTGATTAGGTGCATATACTCCAACTACTAGCATCTTCCCATTCTGTGTTATTAATTCAATTGCAATATATCTACCTTGAGTATCAGCCTCAATTAAATTAGCCACTAAGCCTCTTTTAACATATATAACTAGGCCATTTTTCTTTTCTGGTGCTGAAGCCACAAAATGTATACCTAATTTCGAATTTATCAAATACTTTTGATCTGAAGATTTAATATGGGTTTCTTGCAAACAAATAACATCGTTCTGAAATTGTTTCAAGTAATGAAATATTTTCTTTCTTTTTTGTGGAGAATTTAAACCATTGACATTCCAGGATAAAAATTTATTTGCCATCTCTGGGCATTCCAAGCTTTGAGAGCATCAGCTGAACCTCCTCCGCCATCTTAGATTTCGGCCTAGCTCCTCCCACTGCTTGTGTTTTTTGGACTTGTTGAGTTGGATCTTGAGGTTGTTGTGCCAAATGTTGTTTGTAAGTAGCTCTTGTAATTCGTTGATCTTCTGGCAGTTGTATCTTCGTTAGTGCCTCAAGGGTTGGTGGTTGACCCCCACTCAGTAATGGATCTTCCAAGTTAGCTCCTCCAGCTAGTGCTTGAGCATAGGTTTGTAGTTGTGCTCCACCTTTCTCTTGCTGCGTAACTTCCAATTGCTTTCCAGCACCCCCTGGTGAGGGTGGCCTTCCAGCCTTTAAAATATTAGCATAAAAGTCTTTTGCCTTTCCAACTGTGTTTAAACGATGCCTTTGCCCAGCATATGTCACTATTATCCCAACTGGGACGTCCCATCTGTACTGGAGCTGTTGATTTCTTAATTCGTTCACCAAAAAACCAAACTGCTTTCTGTCTCTTAACATTTTAGGAGGAAGCTCTTTCAAAACCACCAATTCTTGTCCCTCCACTTTAATCTTATTTCTGTAAGAGGCTTGCAAAATGTCATTTCTAAATCTCCTTGTTGTAAAATAAATCACCACATCCCTTGGTAGTTGCTTTTGTTTTGCCAGCCAGGAATTAACCCTGTAAATTTTGTCCATTTGGAATGCCAAATCTTCTGGCCTTTCTAAGATCAGCTCTGCTAAGGCGTTGGAACAAACATCTTTTAAATTTTCACCACTCTTCTCTTTCAACCCTCTCAGCCTCAGGGCAAATTCCATTGATCTGTACTGTAACATGACCATCTCGTCATCCACTTTCTCTGTCTGTGTCATAATCTCTCCTACTTTAGCTTCAAGATCTAAGTTAGCATCATCAATCTCCCGTACTCTCTCCTCAATCTTTAACATGTGAGTAGCCAGTCCTGAAACTGCAAAAACAATGTCATCTCTTATTTCATCATGTTTTTCTTTCACCACGTTTGTAAGTTTCTTTAACTCCTCTGAGAATCCTTTCATCATTTCTGCCTGATTGTTCAGGGCACTCATTATAAATTCTTTAAGGTCTTGTGACTGTGCATCAGCCGGAAGTTGTTGTTTTGGAGTCACTACAGGAGAGCCTCCTCCCCCTTTAGAAGTTGGTGGCTTTAGTTGTTTAGCAGCCATTTTTATTTTAAAAAGAATTTTTCCTTTTTGCAGCCAGAAAGTCTTATAAGCAGTCTTACAAAGTGTATTTCAAAGTTTTTCCAAAATAAACAGTCCTCTCTTCCAACTGTAATCAATCCCCAGCAGTCTATTCTTCAGGCAAAGGGTTCTTAACAAGCAATTTCCTTTTAACTTTCACTTTCCCTTCCGCCCTTAACAAAGGCTTCCTCTCCAGCCTCCAGCTCAAGAGAGCTCCGTTTGCAACAATGTATTCACGGGGTTAAGCTCAGTTTATTATTTAAAGAGGCTTGCACTCTTGCTTCCGCTCTGTCTGCCTTAAGAAATCATTAGAACTCACTGTTTGCCGGCAGAATTGGACGCAGACGTCTTGCTCTGTGAATCAGAGGCACCAGCGATCCGGAGCAAAGGGAGGGGTGAACTGGGGAGCTCTCGCCCTCCGAGTCCCTGGAATTAATCCAGTGACAATCGGGGAGCTCTACCCACCCCCTCCGACTCTCCTCTCCTTCTTTGCCCGAAGGAGAGTTTTTTCAAACCGCCGGACAGCTGTTCAGCGCTGTCAGGGCGTTTTTTTACAGATCGGGTGGCTGGCGGTCTATGGAGACCGTCTTCGAACGTCTGCGGAGCCACCGGAAGTCAAGATTATTTTTTAAAGTTTCCCTTGTCCTTAGAGATGACAATTTCCAACTGTTTAATGTTATTGTTTCATCCAGCACAATTTCCCATCATGGTCCTGCAGAGATTTTTAAACATTGTAAGGATTTTAGCGGTCTAAAGTCTCCTGGCACGGCTTGTTCTTCCTGGACAACAGCCATTCCCTCTGAATCATGCTGTCAAAGATTGAAACCTAGAGAAATGTTGAATTACTCTTGCTCAGGTTTCTACAGATGATGGATGAATTTGGAGAATCCAGGGTTTTAAATAAGATAATATTTCTGATGAGTTATGGTTTCTTCTTTGCCAAATGGAAGGGGAGAAATTGATGTTCCTGTCTTCTCAGAATTAGCTGGAAGACTGTGGCCTTTGAGAATGGAGAAATCCATGGGAAATCTCCCCTTTCCTCTCTGCTTAAGCATACAGAGCCATTCACCTCCACCATAAGAAATGCCTGGGTCTAATTTAGGTGCTGTACCAGGGAGACAAACACTCTGCAACATTTGAGCTGCCTCTCACTAAACTCTGAGGGATAATTCTCAAATACAGCTCATCTGCCTGGAATTCACACTGTATATCTGACATTAATACAATTGAGCAGGTCCAGAGGTATTTCACAAGAAGAGCACTCTACTTCTCCGCTCACAATAGAATCCCTTATGCCACCAGGGTCAAAATTTGGGGCTTGGACAACCTGGAACTACGCCGCCTACGGTCTGACCTAAGCATAGTACACAAAATTGCCTGCTACAATGTCCTACCTGTCAACAACTACTTCAGCTTCAACTTCAACAATACACGGGCAAACAATCGATACAAACTCAAGGTAAACCGCTCCAAACTCGATTGCAGAAAATACGACTTCAGCAACAGAGTGGCCAATGCCTGGAATGCTCTACCCGACTCCGTAGTTACATCCTCAAACCTCCATAGCTTCAGCCTTAAACTGTCTACCGTGGGCCTCGCCCCATTCCTAAGAGGTCCGTAAAGGGGGCGGGCATAAGCGCACCAGCGTGCCTACTGTCCCTGTCCTACTGTCCCCATTTTTTTGTACTCATTCCTTGTTCATGTCTATGTTTATACCTATATAAACCTATATTATCCTATACCTATATTATCTTGTACATGTTCAACGAGCTAAATAAAATAAAATAAAAATAAAATAAATAACGTAGCAATATACCATGGGTGAATGAGAACTCTTCGCTTTTGGTGGTGGTGGTGGGTATGTGGATAGTTTGGATTTTTAAGGTGTATTCATATCTCAAGCATCACCGAAATTAACTGCTATGAGGAAGATGCCCAAGTGCAAAATCAAAATCTTTTCTCTACACATAGAAGTGTTTCATCTTTCAATCTTCCACCTATGCTTCATCTCGGATTCCTTTCTCCCTACTTTCCTGGATATCTGCTACATTGTCTCCCCATTCCCACTCCATAGCTCAGGTCGTGTTTTTTAATACCCTTCCATGACTTCCCCGTCTCTAGGGCACCCTTCCCACGGCTTTTTATACTATTTCTATTTTTTTAATATACTATTTCTTTTACTTATTTAACCGGATATAAAACAGGTCCCATGTTTTTTTTGCTTGCTTGTTTTTGACAGCTGGATGCACTGCGTAACAAAATTATGCCTTGCAGTCTCCAGCCCTCTTTTTCTTTGGAAATATCTGAGTCTGCAGGAGATCCAGGCGTATTTTGTAGAAATGAATAAAAATGGTGGCTGGAGGCCAGAAATTTTCAGTGGAACACTGTAATTTTTAAAAAGGAATTTACAGTGGGTAAATTCATCTTCCAGAATTGTTATGATTATGTATTTTCATATTTCTTCTCACACTTGATTTTATAATTGATATGCCATCTTTCTGAAGAAATGGCCATCCAGATTTAGAAATACAATTTTAGAACAGAGAGATTCATATTGATAAAATTTTTCCTTTTAATATTTCAATGCAAATAGCCTTACCATCTTTCTCAAATAGAATGGACTGTGCTCTTTTGCCCGTTTTTCGGACAGTGTTTGCATATATTCGGCAAGTCTTTCTTTTCGTTTTCTTTTCATCCAAGCATGTAACTCTTTTTTATCCTCCTCAGCTTTATACATCTTTTTACGTGGTATATTTGAACGACTGAAATAACAAAATCAGAGTCTATGACATTATTTTCTTACATATGATTCTTAACTAAGACAGGAATAGATGCTTTTAAGCATATTTTGCTACCAAATATCTAGTGACTCCAGAATCATACAGTAGAAATAAACTATTTCTGTATTTGTAATAACAGCCAGAAGTCGCTAAGACCCTTGTTATTTAAGGGATGGGGGGAGGGGAACAAGTCAAAGTAAAAATATTACAAACTGCTGTAATTTACAGGGGAAAAAATTATGGCTGCCATTCATACATAAAGTGTTGTTTTCCCCTTTTTCTATTGTCATTTAGAGCAGGGGTGTCAAAATCGTGCCGCGTCATGTGATATATCGTGACTTTTTCCTTCACTAAACTGGGCATGGGCGTGGCCAGTGCGTGACTCATCTGGCCCATGGGCTGCTAGTTTGACAACCCTGATTTAGAGATAAACACTAGTTCCGATTATTTAATTGACTGGTGGAAATCCTAAGTATGGAAACTAGCAATTCCATCTGTCCATGAATATTGATTCATTCAGTCTGTTTGTCATCGGATGCACATGAGGTGAGCATCCCTGTTCAGAATCACCAGCCACTACACAGTTAAAGTTGAACAGTGACTCTTTATCCATCAAGGTCAGTGCATCTACAATGAAATTGGTTTCTTCAAGTTGGTGTATATATTACAATAAGAATGAATACAGGTAGTAAATTCATCTACTGTATTTTGCCCTACCCAAAAACAACTACTGTTTATCAGATCTCATACAACCTAACATTTGCAACACAGCATCATCAGTATGTAGCTCAAAGGTATTAAAAGTATCAATGTAACACTACCTGGCCATTTTTTTAGCTTGAATTTCTGTAAGGCCCAGCTCTGAAGGAGTAACACCATTCTCCACTATAAGATCATTAATGATGTCCAAAACATCACTCAAGCCAGTGATTTGAAGGCGATCTTCTGAACATCTATCGAAAAAAACTAATTAAATTGCTGCAAACTGGAATGCTACTTTTAAAAATACACATAGCGATTAAATAACATCACAATGACACTTCTAAACCTTTACATAAAACAATAACTGGAATATAAGGACAGATGCTATGAATATACAAGTGTAGGCAAAAGATGGACTTTAATCATTTTCTCACACTACAGGTCATCCTTGCTTAATGTCTATTCATTCAGCAATCTTTCGAATTTACAAGGCAGTGAACAAGTGGTTGTGATGACTGTTACAGCACCCCAACAGTCACATGATCGGAATTCAGGTTCTTGGCAACCAGTCTGCATCTACAACCAGAGCGTGGACTCCAGCTGCCTCACATTTTCTTCTGTCTTTTCGGCTGCCCTGCACGTTACTGTGGCCTACTCGGCACCCCCCAACCTGACATTGCCATCTTTTTCCTCCCACTGCTGACCTGGGATCTGGGGCTAGGCAAAGGCACAGTCCTGGGATGGACACGGTGAGCTTGGCAGAGCAATAGAACTTGATCTGCCAAAGGGAACTCGCTAGGCCTTGCTGGGGAAAAGGCAGTGGGACACAGCCAGCAGGCCATACAGGGCAGGAAAAGCATAAGGGCAGCTGCAGGCAGGCCTCCAATGTGCGTGTGGTTGAAAAAGTGGTGGGAGCAATTTCTGATTTCCTGCCAGCTTCTCCATTGCTTTTGATTGTGGAAAAGTTGGAAAAACGTTAGAAATTATGACATGACCATGGCTTGCTGCAACACCATAATCACGACTTGCGCACTGAGTATCCAGGTTGTGATCCGATGACCCCAGGAAAGCAGGGATGGCTGGAATCTCTGAACTGTTTACAAGTCCCCCTCATTCAGTGTCATCGTTATCTTTGTATGGTTGCTGAATAAATGGTTGTATCCTAAGGAAAAACCTTTAAGTCAAATTTGGCTCTTTAATAAAAACTTTACTAAGTACTCTATAAGTACTTCTTCCCATAATTTTGAAATCTGCCACTAAGTAGAGGATAGAATTTATTTCCAAAGCTGGTATACTGATAGCAGAGTGGTAGGAAAGTCCCCCAATATGACTCTCCCTACTTCAGTAAATGCTTTTGAAATATTTTCTCATACATACCTCTCATCTTGTTCTTCCATTTTAAAACTAATATCTATAAAAAAAAAAAAAACAGATCATCACTAACTTTTAGAGTTAATAAAAAATAAGCCAACTTTTAGCCTGGTTTATTAATAAAATTAATTAAAATATTAATTACTCAAAATAATATTTCCTTTCAAGCCAAGTCAAAGAATGTTATGGGTCACTGACGAAGACTTCCTTACGCGATAAAAGCTCGAAGGTCCCTTCCAGCTCTATCCTGATTGAATTTAATGTAAAAATATGGATATGCTACTAGCAAATAAAGTATTCTATAAACAACTAAAAAGATGGTTTACAAAAGTATATATATAAAAAATAACGCAAAAACCAAGAAAGAGTAGTACCAGAAAACAACTTGTTGACCCTGGGATGATTAGCAGCTGATACTGAAGGTGAAACAGAAGATGTTTTTAAGGCAATGAAATCCTTTGGGGAATATTCTGCTTCTAAGAAGTCTTTTTCCTCTGTAAAATTCTCCACTCTTATATGGGTTGAATAACGTTCTAGTTGAACAGAAGAACAGAGTGAAACCAAAGTTAAAAGGGGTACCATATAAAAAGCTATGCGACATTCAGGATAGAAGCTATGTTCCTCTCTTACAGCAAGTACAATGAAGAATTGAGTGCAGATTTATTATGGCACGAGGGTTGATGGGTAGTAAAGGGGTGATATTCCTTTAAAACTCAGGATATGCTTACTGATACCATAGCATCACTTTAAAAACCACGAGATTTCAGTATCATAACAACTCAACTGCAGCTGTTATGTCAATCAGTCACTCAAGATGAAAGCAACTTGGCCACACTTATCTTCCATTGGTAGATTCCCAAATGTTTGTGGTCCAAAACAGAGTTATAAGACTGCTGGTTGGAGTTGGAAGACTAAATAACATTATAGCCAGAATTAATAAATTTCCATAGCAAATTTCCAAGTTCAGTTCCAGTTCTGACTTTGATCTTTAAAATCTGTCCTGGGATTATGACCATTTGTTTAGCGACCGTTCAAAGGCATGATGGTGCTGAACAAATGGTTCTTATGACTGGTCCTTTGAGTTCCGTCTGTTGCAACATTCCTATGGTCACTTGATCACAATCAGGTGACTATGATTGTAACATGCCACAGTCACATCATTTCTGACATTCCCTGCTGATTTCCACAAGCAAAGTCAATGGGGAATCCTGTAGAAAATCATAAATTGCAATCATGTGAATTTAAGATCCCACATCATCCTTGGGTTATGTTAGCAACCGGGACTGCTCAAATTGCTTTTACTAAGTGATGCAGTCAAATGACATTATGATTTATAACTGTACTGCTTAGTGACGGAAATTCTGATCCCCACTCTAACCTCAGACCAGACTTCTCTTCTTCCCTATATATCTACCAAATCTCTTCTATGTGTTCTTATTATGTAAAGGGAGATATATTTTGAATCACTTATTCCCTTCCATATCAAATTGCCATACAGTCATAATATCTTCAACCCAACCCTCAATTAGTAAACTCACCTGCTTTGCAAAGCTGAACACCTGGTGCAAAGAACAATATGTCATCTTCTTCTTGCGGAGGTATCACACTGACATCTTTTGCTGTTTCCCCAAACTGTAAAAAAGAGACACCGATGACATGCAGCACTTCTCACCTACATCTGTATATAATAAATATTATAATATATATGTCTTTTCTGAGCATTTCTTTTCCATTTCATTTAATACAGAAGTCTAAGGTTAACCCAAATATATTGAAAAAAATACAACTGTTAATATTTTTTAGAAAAAATCTCTCCTTTGCTGATTTTTGTTCACATCTGCAGAAGTTTCTTTTATAAATTAGACAGTATATCTATGCTTTTAACAGAGTTTATTACAGTTTATTTATTTTTCCCCCTATATCTGTCCTCACGATGAAAGTAGTAATAAAATTCTACACTTTACATATTGATTTGCATTTAATTTTTTTTCATTAAAATTGACTAAATTATAATTGAATTTATTACTGATCAATGAAGCATTTTTTTCACACAACTTTCACACAAAGTTTCCTAAGCAACTCATTACTAGCCAGAAATCTTGTATCATATCCAGGACATGTGCTTTCTTCTCCAGTTGAAAGCACATATAATTGATACACAGACATACACATATATACATAAAATTTATATTTACTGACAAAGGAAATAATTTAATACAAAATAATTTGTCGTGAAAGCGACTGCCTGAGGACTCCTGGATTGGGGCTGAAAGACGAAAGGAAACAGTATGCTCCTTCCCATATTTGGATAGACTAGGTTGCTTCGATAGAAAACCCATATACACATACATACATACATACATACATACATACATACATAATTACCAAGGGGAGAAGGATTTAAAATAAAAACATGAAGTGACATATACCAATTTGGTAGTGCTATATTCTTTCTCCATTTTTTCTGCCAAATTTTGTAAATACGATAGTTGCCTATCCATTTCTTGTAGTTTTCCAGAAAAATGCTGTCTACTGATCTTTTGACCCAATTGTCCTGTGTAAATACTGGAAAAATCTTCATGAAGGAGACTTGAGGTAAGATGATCCCCAGCAGTTTCTTCCTCTGTTATTCTTGGTGGTAGTAGAGCTAATTCAATCTCGAGACTCTTTTCTTTCAATCAAACAAAGACAAAAAAAGCTCAAAATATTTCCAAATGCAGCCAATTGCAGGTAGTTTTCAACAGTTTATTTAGTGACCGTTCAAAGTAACAATAGCGCTGAAAAAGTGACTTAGGACCTTTTTCAGTTACGACTTTTGCAGCATCCCCGCGATCATGTGATCAAAATTCATACTGATGACCACTACTGTGTCTCAAGGTCATGTAATTACATTTTGTGACCTTCTGACAAGCAAAGTCAATGGGGAAACCAGATTTACTTAATAACCAGGCTACTAACTAATCAACCTCAGAGATTCAATTAACAACTGTGGCAAGAAAGGTCGTAAAAGGGGGGGAAACTCACTTAACAACAGAAATTTTGGGCTAACTTGTGGTCATAAGTTGAGGACTACTTGAAAAGGGTTTAATTGAAAGTCACACTGAAGTTTTATTTCTCTACAAAATTTCAAAGCGTACTCACAAAGTGCCATCAAGCTCTCAGCGTAGAGAGATCCAGATGTTACATTCCTGTGAGGTTTTACATGATCCCCTTCTCCCCCAGTGTTTCCCTAAGTATATTTTGAAAGCAAATTGTTACGAAACAAAAATTGTAGATGTTTACCTTGTCTCTCAGATTCATCCAGTGGTAATACACTGGTAACGGAGACTTTTGGATAATACAGCTTGGTAGAAGCTGGGAATTCAGACTTCACAGGTTGTGTGACAATAGGCAGTGCAGCAGGCTCACATTTAACTGGCAAATTCTTGAGAAGATCACCAGATTCTATATCGGTCACACTGATATATCTCTGTTCAGCCTACACCATATATTTAAAAAACAAACAAACAAATAAATAAACCAAATTGTAGGTAGCAAACAAGGTTAAACTGTTAAATCTTTATAAAACTGCACTGAAGAACTGAACCTCTCTCCTCCCGTAACTGACAAATTTTACTGAATAGTTTAGACCAGAGGTGTCAAACTCGATTTCATTGAGGGGCGCATCAGGGTAGTGTTTGAGCTTGGGGGGGGGAGTGGGCATGGCCAGAGTGGGCATGGCCAACTCGATGTCATTCATGTTGGGGGTGCCTGTGGTGGCCCGAGCGCTCTGCCAGCGAAAATGGGCTCCCAACCTCTGTTTTCGGCTGGGATGGCCTCCTGCACCTCTCTCCCAGTGAAAATGGAGCTTGGGAGGGCCACGTGCCGAGCCAAAAACGGAGGTTGGGAGCCCATTTTTGGTGACAGAGGCACTGTGGGCTGGTCCTTTGCTGTTTCCAGGGTGGCCCTGTGGGCCAGATCCGGCCCCCAGGCCTTGAGTTTGACACCCCTGGTTCAGACAGATGGCTGCATTTTCAGGAGATGTTTCTATTGACTGACCAAATCAGATGACGATGGCAAAGGTGTCTCTGTAGTTGCGCTGGCTGACTTAAAGTTGAAATACAACTCTGGCGGCAAAGCCTGAGGAACGCAAGAAGGCAACAGTTCTAAAGAAAAAGAGAACATGGTTAAAAGTCACCTAAGGTTAACTCAACTTGGAGAGCTGAAAAAGCTACTTGGAAAGATAAACAGCATTGCGATGAATCCTGAAATGCTAAAAATGTAATTGCAGAGCAAGATTTTTTTTTTTTTGTTTGACAGCCAAATAAAGGGTAAGCAAACTGACTTCTAAGGTCATGTGTCTTTCCTGAAACTCTTTTGTTAAAGCCCTTGAAACATCTTACTGTCGCTTAAAGTTGATGGCATGGTTTAATTACCATTTAGAAGTCAGAAATACAGGTACATACAAGAAAAAAAAACACTGTGATGTGAGCCTTAAGCTAAATTTACTTAAAAACAAATGAGCCTCACTTTATGAAAAAATACTAGAAAATCTTGCGTTTGGGTAGCTGCTTCCTTGCTTCATTCATGGTGACCTTTACCCTCCTCACAAAAGGGATTGGTATGACTACAACTATCAAAAAGCATCCTGATCTTAACCTTTAATAAAGTCCAATCAATATAACAACTGCAGGTATTCCGATTTTCTCTAACAGTGGAAGAAAACTCTAAACATGTATTTTAAGTTCTAAACTGCAGGAATAAAACAGACAATACTAAGCACCCTTTGGATACACTAAATTCGTACGCATACCCAAGTCATTAAGTGTAAATTTAATGTTTAATATAAATATTAATATTCAAGAGCTCTATATTTTGTACAACAATCATAAGTTATACAGTTAAGAGAACAGTAACATATAAATCAACCACAGCATTATATAAGAGTAATAAAAACAGTAGCCCCTCATTCATTGGATAAAATAAAATATTCTTTTGCACAATATTATAAAACCAGTATATAACATCTATCTTTTAAAATTTAAAGACAGTGAAATTTGGTAATGTATTTTCAGAGTAGATAAGCAATAAGCACACCTGTTTCAGAAGCAGAAGCAGAAGCAGAAGCAGAAGCAGAAGCAGAAATGATTGGCTGATTTTTATTAGTTTCAGCAATTATTTGTTCTGAGTCTGTTACAACATCCTGATGTGATTTTTCAACTTGATTGATGAGAAAAACATATATAAAGTCAGAAAGCTTTAGCAGATAAACATTCTATTTTTCATATACCATAGATACTTCTGGGAATAATTAGATTTTATAAGAATTATTGAATATCTTATGGACAAATTTAAAGTCAGAAAAAAAATCAATTTAGAGCCACTTGATTCTTGAATGGATGATCTATCTGCCTTTGATGACTATTTAGAAATATTTCTTGCTCCCAGACAGGAAGATTGTTTTGATCAGTTCCCCATAAAAAAACGGTTGGGAATTTCTCAGGCACCAGACTTCACAAAATAAACATTTTAAAAGAAAAATCTCAACACCAAGGTCTCACGTGATATTGTGAAATTTTGGCATTTTAATCTAAATTGCTAAATTTTTGTCAATGTCAAAATTTCTGAACTCTCACAAGATTTGGTCATTTTTGGCTTTATTTAATTTTATGGCTCCATGTTTCTTATAATTCCTATACAATTTCCTTCAGCCCCTCTTTAATTCACCCCTGGAGACAGTTTGCGAAGAAGAAAATAGCAATGGGAGAATAAAACTCAATAAAAATGTTTTTCCCCCCCTCCCTCTTTTAGGTCAGCAAAAGGCTCATAGCTCAGGTCTTGAAACTCTGGATCCCACTATGATAATATTTGTTTATTTCTGAAACACAGAATGTTGTGCTTCTTCAAAAATATTTTGAAAGAAAACACACCTGTTACAGATGCAGAAGCGACTGATTGATTCCCAACAGATTCATCAATTAATTCTTCTGATACAGTTTGTATATTCTGAGATGATTTCAGAACTTTATTCCCATGAGAAAAACATAAGATCAAGATGAATCAAGAGAACGGATCCTGCTAAATTATTATAAAGGCGCTTATTCAGGAGTGAAAGGTTAGATAATTTTGCAGGGCAGAACAAATTTGAAATGCAGAAATGAAAGCGTTTAGATGGGCATTTATCTTACACAACTGTTACTTTGCAATCCACCATTCTATACAATTGTTACTTTGCAATCTACTAGTCAACGTTATTTGAGAAAAATGGACATACATTTGTGCTCTTAGAGAACGCAAATTATGTTAGTGGGAAACCATTTCATTTTCAAAGCTTTAAGAAAACAGTCACAATAATTTCTTGCAAGAGTTTTACCAGTGTCTGTATTTGTGCTAGCGTTCTGCAGATCTGTTGTATTTGTGCTAGCGTCCTGAAGATCTATGGCCTTTTTTCCTACAGAAGCCAGGTAATGTAGTGCCGCTGATGAAATATACGTATCTGATTCTAAAATAATAGAAAGATAGGATTATTATCCAATTCAAAAACAAAACCACTATTTCATAAGCTATTGCTAATTGTGTCACTTCAGCCATTTGCCTGAAAGTGGACAAAATCTAGTTATCTGCTCAAGGAGGAGGGGGGGGTTATGAAGAAAATGAGCAGAACAGTACCCATGTTTAATTTCTTTCCTCTACAAGCCTGCCTACCAATTGTGTTTGTCACCTGCATTTTCCCCCTTAATTTTCTAATGCTGAAAACAAGTAGATGGGATCCGAGAGCAACCCTTCTGATGCTTCTCAGAACCCTCGTCTTGACGTACCATTGTTCTGAAGCCCGTTGAAGTCAGTAAAGCTCAATTTTGCAGTGTGAGAGGCTGAGAGAGGAGAGGGAGATGGATTAAAAAGAGACACGAGGTAATAAAGCTTGACTGTCAAATGCTAATTCCTTCCAAACCTGGCTGTATTTATGTTCTATTAAATCACTCAAAAGCTTCCCATCCACTGCCTGTGAAGGGAGTTTAATTACTTTAGCTATAGCAATAAATCTGGGAACGACAGCCAATTTTAAGATGACATTTTATGCATCCTCATTACAAGAGTAAATAAGTCTGCATTTCTCTGTTGCGTCCAAGCAACCAGCAGCTGATCAGTTGATGGTGAGAAGAGAATTATTTTTCCTTGTTGAAGAAACACGGGAAGGATTTTTCCTTCCCATCAACGAAGAGGGTGGGCCCTCACTCCTCACGTTTAGGAAGATGACAAGCTTTCTAATTATTAATAGAACGGGCTCTAATGATTATGATTTTTAATTTGACGTATGATTTAAATCAGCGGTCTCCAACCTTGGCAAGTTTAAGACTTGTGGACTTCAACTCCCAGAATTCCTCAGCCAGCAAAGCTGGGAGTTGAAGTCCACAAGTCTTAAACTTGCCAAGGTGGGAGACCCCTGATTTAAATTACAATGTACCATATTTATTTTTATGTTTTATAGTCTGTATTAGAGTGATGCATGGACCCAAAAAAAATGGGATATAAATTCAATACATGCATAAACAATAAACAATTACTCCGTTCCCTCTTACAGTGACCACAATGCTCTTATAATTAGCATATGGTACTTTAAGGGGAAATTAGTAGAATTTATAAGCACAATTGAAACACAAGAACTCCAAGCCAGAACCTGTTTGAAAATGCATCTCTTACCAGCAATTACACTATCAGTAAAAAATAACTTAAATATAAAGGCCAAGACAGATTTCTGTAAGTTTTCCCATGAATCATTTGAACAAAGATTAAGGGCTGCTAGTGAGAAATTCCATACCCAGTCTATATAGGTAACCATTGCCATTCAAGAGAAATATAAAAACTGTGATACCCTGGAAAGAACTTTCAATCTTTCAAGACAAATTTGCTGAAAAACTTACTCAGTAATGAATTGGCATCACACGGGCCAGCACTTAATTCAGCTTGGGTTTCCTGAGGCAAGAACAAGTATGATTAAACATATACAAGTGATTTAATTTTAGTAATATACTTCAGCGTACTAATAGAATTTTTCAGTATATATTGCTAGGGAACAAGAAGATTAAGCAAGATTTAATTTAAATAGTTAACACCAGTAAAACACAACATTTAAATTACAAACACACACACACACACCGTCAAATCTGAAACAATTAATAAGAAGAGGTGCTGGACAAGGGAAGCTCAGGAAAGGTATATAGGTGGGAAGGATGTCCCTAAGCAACTTCCAACCTTCCCTGCCGGTTTTCCCATTGACTTGTGGGCAGTTGCCACGGAGGATCACAAACTGTGATAGCTTGATTGTAAGATGCTGCAATCATAAATGTGAACCAAGCACTCAAATCACAATCATGGGACCATGGAGATGCTGGAATGGTTGAGCTTCAAAGATCAGTCATAACCTCCACTCATTCAACACTTCAAACAATTGCTGAATGAGTGACTGTTAACTGAGGACAACTTGTATGTTTTTCAATTAACAAATTACCTAGTTACTATTTTCTATAGCATATCATTCCACCGCATTTTAATCTGCTTCTGTGAGTCCCATCATCAGTCAAAAATAATGCAAAGGGAATAGATGAAGCTGTCAAGTTCAAATGTATATACTGCATGCTGAATCGTTTTCTCAATTTGGAAAGTCTACACTCTAACAAGATATATTTGATGCTTCTTTCTTAAATAAGGATGATAGAATGTTTTGTTGTAGAACTATTATGTATTAACCTTATTATATCTGTCTTTACAGATAAATGAGTGTTTTTCTGGAACATTAGCAAATACAAATCAAGTCCAGAGTGAAAATGAATGAATGAGAAAAAAGTGGACTAGTGCATCACTTCTATACGATATTTTACCTTATTATTTTTTCCTATATTTTACTTTAAAACCAAACAATATAATGAAGATAATTATCAATTAACATTTTCTTATTGCTTGCCTTTGTTGGCTTTACAGTATCAGGAAGAACAGAAGAATCATCTTGTTGATTAGTCACAACACCTTTCATTTTTTCTTCCTTCTCCTTGATCCGATTTTCAATACGTCTCTTCTGTCTAATGTGATAATAATAAATAGGTTGTTTGAAAAATTCCCAGAATGCTCCAGACTCAGTCCTATTCATCTAGCGTAGAGCCTCCAAAGCAGAATGATAGCTTTGCTTAGACTGGTAGATAGAGGAAGATGGTGCTAGATATATAATAAGCAGGTGAGACAATACGAGAATAGAACTAGCTACAGTACATCAACTATCAAGTCACACAGAAATGTAATCAATATTTTCTTAACCTATGGAGAAACTACGCCTGCTCTAATTGTAGCATTTGTTACTTTACAAGAAAAGTTCTTCTCTCTTTAGTGCAAGAACTAAAGCAACTGCGATCAGATTTTGGTGCATAGGATTAAACGTTTGGTCTTTACCTTTTCTTATTACTCCTCACTTGTCTTGTTTCATTTAGTTTAATATTAGCTTTCAATAACTGCATCTGCTTGGGAGGGTCTTTATGCTGTGGGTACTGAACAAAATGCTGGCTTTGTTCAAACGCAATCAGATCTTGAAGGGGAATGAGTTTCGGTATCTGAAACTGTTCATAAAACAGAAGAGATCATAAATAAATGCAAGTTTCCCTTTCAATATTTGGGGAGCAAATCAAGTTGAAAAAACACTTCATTTATGAACTGGAATGAAAGGGCTGTTATGACATCTACATTAAAATGATACACATATTTTATAAAGCCATTACCTTGGTTAGTGGAGGCAAATTAGAATAAAGCAATGGTAACCCTGTCTGTCCAAGGGGTGCTCCGCAATCTGTGTTTTTTGTTGTAAATGTACTTGGTGAACATTTGGATTGTGGGCTGGTCTTCAGATAAAGCAAAGGAATTTCAGTAAAAGGCCCATATGCTTGATGTGAATTGATTTCATTGTCAACCAATGGTTTTTCTGCCCTCAGACGTTCATGGAAGGGTTGCAACGGTGCTGAATCTTCCTTTTTTCCATATTCATCCACAGGAAACTGTTTGGAAATCCCTGTCTTGACTGGTTCTGCCCAACGCTTTGTCTGCTCTTGTGCCTGGTTTATAATGTTTTGATCATAACGGTTCAAATTTAGATGTGCTCCTGTCTCATTTGTGGGTTCTAACATCTGTAAATTGGGAGGATTTTGTGCCAGAGAAGGTGGGGGACCCCAGGCTTCTCTTGGTCCTGATGTTGGTCCAGAAGATCTGCGGGGGGTTACCGGGCAAAAATTGAGTGCCTGAAATTGATAACTTGTTTTTAGCTTAAGCAAAGGAAATCCTTCTGCATTATTCAAGGGTTTTGCCAATGGAATAAGCTTTGGTTTCTTCTCAGCATTTAGGGAAACAGACAACAGAGGGAATGGCCTGGCTGGATTCTGATGAAGTGAGCTTTGAAGTGGCAGCATCAATCTTGCACCCACAGACTGACCCTCTCGTAACGCTGAAGAATCATTCATGTGCACAGATCTCTAAATAAGGCAAAAGATAACAACGCAATGTTTTTTTTATTATAGTACTACTTGATGATCACATTCAACAAAAACCTGTAATATGAGCTTTAAAAATTTTTAAATCTCAGCAACTCACCGTTTTGTTTCCATCCTGGCTCTGATCAGGTAAGGTCTTTTCTTCCTGAGAACTGTTATTTTTCTGACCAACATTCCAATTGTTTCCCAGAGTTGGTTGCTGATGGTCAGTAGGTTTTTGAATGCCACCTGCTGGCTGCATGGCAGGAGATCGATGGATATTATTCATTTCCGTGTTTGAAGCCCGGTTTCTTCCTAATGGAAAGGGTTGAGGTTGCTGCATCTGCTGTAATGTATTTGGCAAGTTGGCAAATCCCACTATTTGCATGAGGCTCAGATAGTTAATCTGCTGTAGCTAGAATATAAGAAATTAATACAGTTTATAACTGTATTATAATATATGGGGACAATTTTATCAATGGATAGAAAGTGAATATAGACAATAAACATGGTAAAGATAAGATTTTTGGGATAAATAAGTTGTAGTATATTAAAAGTAAATGAAAAAGGAACGATAAATGTATGTATGAAGAAATGATGATAAATTATGAAGATGATGGCACAAAAATATTATACCCAGATGATACATGGATTGATTAATAATGTACAGGAATGTAGGAAGAGATATAACTATAAAGCAAAAAAGAAACTTGAAATGAAGATGTATGTGAATTGAAATCGTGGCTGCTCAAATACCATCTCAGATTGAATTGAAAAAGAAAACAACAAGGAACTGGAGAAGGGGAGAGGAGTAGAGAGAGGGAAGGAGGGGAGTTGGGAGGTGAGAAGAGGAGAAAAAAAGAATGGGAAAAGGAGGGGAAGAAAGAAAGGGAAAAGAAGAGTAGGAGAGAGGGTAAGAAAGGGAGGAAGAAGAGAGGAGAGGGGAAAGAGGAGAGGAAGGAGAAAAGGAAGGAGAGGAGGAATGAGGAAAGTAGAAAGGGATAGAAGAGGAGAGAGAAGGGGAGAAGAAAAGGAAAGGTTGTATTAAAATAAAAGAAGGTGATGGTAGAAGAGCAGACCCGAACAATTAGTTAGAAAATAGAAGTTAAAGAATAAGATGAATGAACAATGATCAATGATAGACAAAAGACTGTACATTTAAATATGTTGATAAAAAATAAAAAAAAAAATTTTTTTAAAAAGAGAAGAAATTAATACATTTACTAAAAATGTGTCTTAGCTAAAACCTATTACGGAAAATATTTGCGACTCTGCAGTTATCGTATTAAAACAGGCAAAAGCCAAAATATTATCCTTCTTCAATAATCACATTGTTATGACCCTTGCATCAAGTTTCAGGAAAAGTGACCAGTACTTTAAGAATAGGAGATAATTTTAAGGGCAGTAAAGTTAGGAGCCAAATAATACCAAATATTTTACTTCCTAGCCACATTAGGCATAGTTTTAGTTTATATTTGAAGTACGGGTAGTGTGTTTGTAGAATTTTCATTGTGTTTTAGTCATCTGTAAAAACATTTCCACTATTCAGAAGCCAACTACTTGTGTCACACTTCCAGTTATACATTTAATGCACAGAAAGGTAAATAGGATTGTTCCAAATAGGCTTACTTGCAGCTATACCTCTAATCTCAGATTATTTGAAGAATAAAAACACTCTGGCTTCAAACTTAACTTGCAGAAATGTGCTATTCTTGGAAGCATTACCGAATTCATCTGCCATTATCTTCTGGGATGTTTAATCATCAATTATTCTCTTCCCAGTTTAGCCATCAGCTAAAATAACCAAACAAGTACCAACCAAGCTTGATCCTGTCTAGTTTTCAAGGTAGGTCATGGTTGTCTGGTGCTGCCAACTTCTGAGGCATAATACAGGAATAGAGCTGCATTGGGCAAAATATTTCTAATGCAATTGGCTATTTTGAACTTACTGGAAGCATTCTGAACTCGAAGTAGGCTTTTCTGGACTTGAACAATTTCTAACAAGGTGGGAATGATCCTGGAACACTTTTAGTGAGAGTTTAACAGTCTAGTTCTAGCTCAAAATATTTCAAACTCAAAATATTTTGCATACGTACTTCTACAAAGAAACGTCTTTTTACTATGTTCTGAATTTTACAGAAACATTAGTTCTGGAATCCTTTGGTCTCCTGAGCCCCCATTTTAATTTTGAAATACAACTCTCAAGACAACAAACAGTAATATAGAGGATAATATAGTGACTTCTTAATATGAAAAATACTTAAGAATTTCAACACCTTATGCATTTCAAAGCATCACCCATTTTCATTAAAAAAAAAACATTGGTATGGAATTCCCACTGGAAACAGAAGTACATGAACAAAAAAGTACAAAATCATCCCTTTTCCCCCAGCTACCAACCCGGAAAGGTTGGGGAACTCTGTTCTAAGGTATATGCTTAGATTTTTCATAATGTTATATTTTCACCTGAATCAGCTTAAACATTTCGTCTTGTAGCATTTGCCCGACAACCTCTGAAGTGTTCGGTGGTTGTGCTGTCGTTTCTCTATCAATCATCTCTGTTGTTACACCAGCGTTATTTGAAGGAATGTCTGACACCTCTGTGAAAGATGGCTGATCATCTGAAACAGTTATGTCTACACTGCAGGGATAAAAAGGGAAATCAGCTGTGATAAACAGAGGAATCAGGAGTCTTAACTTTTTTCTTAAATATCTAATTTATACAGAGTCTAGTTCTGTACAGCTGTACACACGGTCCGAAATAGCAGGGACAAGCTACTTCCAGAAAAATTGCACATTTAAGATGTACTGTTATTTGTTAATGGTTGAAGAGTATGAAATAAATAGTTCCTGCTTAGGAAGTGACTACTCAGAGGGGAACATACGGGTATCTGACTATCTGAAACAGCTATCGTGAGCAATTCCTAAATAACAAAAGATATTAAAGTCAGATTGCTTTAAAAGTCAAGCTGTGGAAGCTGCATACTGGTAAACCCAGATATAAAATTACAAGAGGAACATTAGACAATAAAGTTCCATTACATCTGATATCTCCTTGTTTTTATATTTCTCCTTATTTAGGGTTTATTTTCCTCCTCTCAAAAGTGATAGTGACATTCATTTTAGTACCATATTTTCTGGCGTATAAGACGACTGGGCGTATAAGACAACCCCCAACTTTTCCTGTTAAAATATAGGGTTTGGGCTATACTCGCCGTATAAGACTACCCCTCTTCCAACGCACACCAAATAAAAATTAAAAAACATCAACTGGCTCACCCACAATGTAAAAGCAGCTGTGCTAGACCCAAAATGGCCCCTGCAACAAGCAGGAACCTCACACAGCCACAAAAAGCCCCAAAAAACAACTTTTACACTTTACACACACAAAATTCCACATACAACTTTGTGAGATTTTATGTGTTTGTGTAGTTAGAGTGAAACACTACAGAAACACACTAAATCTCAGAAAGCTGCACAAATATTATTTTATTTTATTTTTATTTTTATATGAAAGTTAAATTTAAAACTTCCTAAACTTTAAATGGCTAGGTCTAAAAAAGAACAACTAAAAAAAACCCCAATTAACTATTTTTTTTAAAGCTCCCAAAGGGGAAAAAAACTTACCCAATAGAACAGGGGTCTCCAACCTTGGCAACTTTGACTTGTAGACTTCAACTCCCAGAATTCCTCAGCCAGCTTTGCTTTGCTGGCTGAGGAATTCTGGGAGTTGAAGTCCACAACTCCCTGCCTGCTTGATTGCAGGCAGGGAATTGCTTGCTGATGGAATGGATTCAGGCAAGCGAAGCAAGGCAAGCGTTGCGACTAGCAGCTAAGGTAAGCAAGCTGGAGGGGGAAAACTTTTTTCCTTTTACATGGCTCTGGCGATCCCAGCTGCGTTGCCTGATTAGCAGGCAACTTAGCTGGGATCGTCAGAGCTTGGATCGCCAGAGCCATGTAATAGCAGGCAACTCAGCTGGGATCGTCAGAACTTGGATCGCCAGAGCCTTTCGGGCTGGTCTGCCTGGTTACAGGAGAACGACACCCGGCGTATAAGACTACCCCCGACTTTTGAGAAGATTTTCATGTGTTAAAAAGTCGTCTTATACGCCAGAAAATACGGTAGTTATACACGTATCTCCAGTTACTCTTTCATAAGTCAACATTACAGACAATAATCTCTCCTCTTCAGACGCAATTCCAGGAAGATTACAATAATTAGCAATTTATCAATTTAAAATTCCTCCATCTGGAATTACTATTATTCAAACATTCCACTTTAGGATAGGAATTAAATATTGGCACCGTTCCCATGTACTTAAATACCTCCCAGTCTTCCTGGAACTGCCCAGTTCTTCCAAGGCAGTTCAGAAACAAATCTATGGATAAGCAACCATGAACTAATGACAATGGATTAAACTTCGGAAATAGTGATTTTTAAACTGATAATAAAATGCTGGAAATTAAGGGAATGGGTTAAGGACAGAATTTCATACATTTTAGAAAATAATTTAGTAACACTTACCTTGTTGTTTCTGCTCTCTTTTCAGAACAAAATAAAAGGGGAAAATCACTGGGAACTACTTCACCTGTAGCCCTGGAGATACAAAGAGAAAAACATGTAATATCTTTAACATATGATAAATCTCAATTTGAATGCATGCAAATGAATTTTAACTAAATAATTTTAATTCAAAGTTTCAAATGTATTACTTACTTTTCGTTCTTTATCACAGCAGTAAACTTTTTTGTAAACGCTGTTTTTAAACAAACATTGTTACCAGGTGCACAACATTGGACTGTGTACATCTGGTCTCTGTAACCAGTAGTAACTAACTCAACAAAACATCAACATCTAAGTGACATGAATGCTAAATTGAAATAATAAAAGGTAACTGCTCAAGAGAGAGAAAAAGAAAGAAAACGAGTACTATTAAAAGATTATAAATTAATTTCTAAAGGGAGTTCCTATATACTTATTCATTTAAATCATTTACAAAAACATCATTCATTATGGAAAAACAATTTAAAGAGGATAAAATTAACCAAGAGCAATTTTATGAATCATTTTTGAAATATGTCTGATTATATTGTATATTAATATTGTTTATGCTATGTTAATATGTAAATATACTGTATATTAATAATATATTAAAGTTCACAGCTCTCATCAATAAATGTTACATTGTAGGTACAAAAGGACAGAATCCAAAGATGGAAGAGGAATTATTCTGACCTCTTTATTTCCTAAGCAGCTGAGAGCACTTTGAAATAAAAAAGCAAGATTTCAGTCATCTTTACTTCCTGCTCTACTTCTAGATTCATGTGGAGTCCAGAACGTTCAGGAAAATAAAGATGTCAATCTGGAAGTACTTCACTGTGAAGCACTCATGGCCATTGAAATGATATACCTTTATTTATTAGGAAAGAAACTCTCACATATATCAAGAGATAATACGTGGGAATAGATCAGGACTTCCTACTGCTGATGTAGAACGAAGCTGTGAAACTATGTAAGACATAACTTGCTGGTTAAATTCTGATACTTGTAATAATCAGCAAATAAAAATAAAGCGAAGAATGAAACATGTAGACCAATAGATATACAGAATATTAATTTCTCTCACCCATCCAGTTTTGTACATTTTCCCTCAGTTGTTTCCATTAAAGGTGCATCCTGTTGACATTTTACTTTTGATTCAGAGAGATGCTGTGATTTAAGGAGTATTTAAGCATATATTAACATGTTATCATTCCACCACTTTAAAATGATAAAATTTAATACTTATTTATTCCATTAACACTCTGATTGTCAGCCAATTGTTGGAATTTCTTAAATGATTAATCCTGAGATGAGGACATATAGCCAA
This sequence comes from Pantherophis guttatus, assembly GCF_059756535.1. NCBI lineage: Eukaryota > Metazoa > Chordata > Lepidosauria > Squamata > Colubridae > Pantherophis > Pantherophis guttatus. The sequence continues at coordinate 21,932,454 of NC_142064.1, forward strand.
GGTTATTTGTCCCCATATAATATACAACATTGTTATGTATATCTTCTAAAACATATAGCTTGCAGTGTCATTTTACAGATTCAATATGTAACAAGACTGAAAAAAATGAGCTTCTGTAATTGTTTTTGGATGGGAGAGGGAAACCTAAGGACCACTTTCAGCCTGTTATATAAGGAATAAATAAATAAATAAAAAAGAAAGTTAGAAAAAATGAAGCAGGGGCCAGAAATAAAATAGCTGCAAATATTAATTTTTAATCTATTACCATATTTTATTCAATAAAAACGTACAGGCCAGATACTTGGTCTACCATCTTGAACCCCTCAGAGAACAATAATTAAATTCAGAAAAAGTAATCATATTATCAACTTAATTAATTGTAATTTACTGAATATGTAGGTATGTTGTTGATAATTCGAGTCCTAAAAACCAACTACTCAAAAACTGTTTCTTCAGTTTAAAATAGCTTGTGCATCCTAGCTAAAAATTAAAATTCAATAGCAACCAGTAGCTTTTTTCAGAGTAATTTCCAAAGAGCCTCAAAATATAAAGTCATGAAATCAAAGAAACTCTGTTTGATAGGCAAAATTGAAGCAGAAAACTGTATCAATTTTAAATTTCGATAAAGAATGAAGAACACAAGAGCTCACTGTTGTGATGAAAAAGTTATTGGACTTGGAACATTTCAAGCAAAAAAACTATAGGTCTTTTTTTCCTAAATCAAAGAAATGTCCATGATGCTTCATTAACCATCTATGAACTATCACTCATCATTAATCTGAATTTCTTTTTATACAGAAAGCCTAAGTATAGGATATATGTTTCTCTTTATTATTATACATGAAATCTAGACCAAGAATTGTATGAATGAATTTGATTTTGCAGTAACAAGTCATGATTTTACAAAAGCCAAGTTAAACAATGCTGAAGGCCTCTGGAATGAAGACATATTCTAGCATAGTGGTTCTCAATCTTTTCTTCACCAAGGACCTCCTTTAAATATCTTTTGTGACCACAGAATATTGCCATGGACCCCCAAGACTCAAGTCAATATTTAAATTGTAACATTTATTGAAGCTTTTGTGGACCCCAATGACATTATGCCCCTCCCCCCCAGGGTCCACTGCTGTAGCATATCTACTGATAGTGTTATATGTGAGGTATAAAGCATAGCTTTTATAAACTGAATGGAAGAAAATACACTTATTTTGAGAACCACTTACCTCTTTTTTCTTTTCTACTGATTTAATACTGACAGAGATGGTAGGATTTCTTGAAACTGGATCTTCATTATACACTTCAAAACAAGCACAACATTAAAAAGAACAATAAAGAGAACAATGTATTTCTTTTCCATACCTTTCCCTTTCTTTTCACTAACAATCCTTTTCATTAATTCTCTTGTGTTTATATGAGAGACGATAAACATTTTAAAAGAGCCTTGGTAGTACAGGGGTTTAAGGCACCCTGTTATTAAGCTGGTTATTAAGACCAGCTGCCTGCAATTACTGCAGGATTCGAATCTCGCCAAGGCTCAAGGTTGACTCAGCCTTCCATCCTTTCTAAGGTAGGTAAATTGAGGACCCAGTTGTGGGGGCAATAAGCTGACTTTGTATAAATATACAAAAGGATGAAGGCTATTGCTGAGCACATTGTAAGCCGCCCTGAGTCTTCGGAGAAGGGCGGCATATAAATCAAATAAAAAACAACAACAACAAAAAAAAACAGTATTTGTTTCTGAATGGCTCTTAAATTCTGATTCACTGAATCTCTTTAAAAAAGTTGAATTTATTTTCCTCACCTAAAGTAGCATTCCTATATCTTTGTAATATTGTTCAGGTTTCCATTCTATTTTGTGAATAATATGGGCCTCAAAGTGAAGTAAAAGATCTTTTCTCAAAGTGTGATACCCATGCCTGGAGTCTCAAGTCCCTAGCTGGAAAATTTATGTACTGGAGACAAATTCCTTGTGTGTCCAATCACACTTGGCCAATAAAATTTTTTAATTAAATATGAGAGAACAAATTCTGGGGGGAAAAACCCAGTGTTCCAGAAATACTAGAGGATTTAATATTACATATCCCATGCAAAAATCTCTTTTATTTCACATAAATGACTTCATATGGATGAAGAAAATATTTTTCTTTTAACTAACCTTCAGTTTCAGATGGTACAACTATTTCATTTCGTAGAAACTCTGCCACTTTTTCTGCCAGACTGATATCAACAGTTGTATTTCCAGTATCTAAATTAGGTACCATAGAATGACCTCTATGACTTACTTTCTTCCTATTTTGCTTTTCAGATAATGTTCTGCACCTTTAAGAGTGACATTTAAATATATATATATATAAGATTTTTGGTAGTAACCTTTTATACAACACAGTTTTTACTCCCTTTGGCAATCTATGCCCTTACATCAAACTAATGCTGAATTCTTACCTTGGAATATTTTTAAATGGTTCATCATATGCATGTCCATTTTGGATTTCAGCTGGAGCTCCCTCCGATGAAGAACTATTTGTACCTTCAGCACCATCTTTCTCCAGTTTGGGTATGATAGTGGAAGATTTTTCCCACAGTTTCTGTGGTTTCTAAAACAACAACCCCACGTATAATTTTTAAGTTTAAAAAATGATTTGTATTCATAGCTTTGCATTACACTCCTGTTGTACACCTTTTCAATATCTGCTATTGCACCGTAGGAAACCTGTCTGCCTAAGAAAATCCTCAGCTGCAGAGGCTATATATTTTCAGATTTGGATTGGAATGTATATCTTGTGGAAAAATATGCTATCCTATAAATAGCCTTTAGTACAAATTACAATTTGATAATATAATGGTTTTGAAAAATTATATATCAAATTTTAAATTTTCCCTTCATAAAAATTGCCCTGTATTAGTTATCCAAAGGCTCTAATTATGTTTAATAAATTATAGGCCAAGGTTTCATGAGATAAGTACCATTCCTTAGTATTTTTCATGTAGGTTTCTGCTACCTTCTAAATGTATCACATTGCTAGGAATGTCCATGGCTATGGAATGTTTAATGCTGCTTAGCGACTACTCTACAAGGAGGTTCATTACTTAACATTCTAAAATCTTGGCCTCCCTGACAGTGTGCTAATTAAGCAGCAAGAAAACATAGAATGATTGCTACAAATATTTTGAATTAGTACGTATCTCTGGTAAAGCAAAACTTTCATACACTGTTTTACACTACTTTTAATTTTTCATATAATCCCATGACCGTAAAACAAGAATGCTATACAAGTTTCATACTTTCCAAGCCCAATTAATGCACATTTACTTTGTAACATATAAAGGAAACAGACAATTCTTGTTCTAGGCAACATAGGTCTTTTGATTCATTTCCCTTACACCTCATTATCCTGAATAAAAAGCAAGCAACACCTTCACGAAATATTTAATATGAACCTTTACCTATTATACAATCCCAATGTGCCAATAATTTAATCCAATGAAGTTGACATAAAGTGCAAAACTTTGTCATTAATCATTGGCTTCTCTGGATGCTAAAAGCTTACAGTTCATATTTTGATATCCCTATGTAAAGTTTAAATGTTTTTCTTGGTCTTTTTCAAAAGTAACTATTTCAAAAATCACTATTTCCATTGTTACTTAGTAGGCAAAGCTGAGAGTGAAATAATTTTGTTCTATCTATGCCAATTTTCAGAGATGATGCTGAGAAAAAAAAAATCATTTATTTCCTTTGCTTAGTTGGGAAAACATCCAAATATGTTCAAATGCATGCAGTTATCAAGTTACAGCAGTTGCATCTCTGTATGCCGAAGAAAAGAGAAGGGTATAATTCCTTAAAACAGCATTCCCCAACCTTTCCAAGTTGGTGGCCCGGAGGGGGGAGGGGGCAGGGGAGGGAAAGTGGGGAAGGTTTTGTGAGAGAGGAATACATGTGCACGTTGGCAGGCAGAGTTTCATTTGTATGGGTGGCGGGCAAGTGCAACTGTGCAACTCATGCTGCCCAGTTGTGAATAGGCCACAGCACAGTGGACTGTGGCCGACAGGTTGGGGATTCCTACCCTAAAGTATAATAGCAATAGCCCTTAGATTTATATACCTCTCCATAGTGTTTTACAGCACTTTCTGAGTGGTTTACAAATGTCAGCAAATTGCTCCCTACAATCTGGATCCTCATTTTACCGACCTCGGAAGGATGGAAGGCTGAGTCAACCTTGAGCCCATCAGGATTGAACTCCAGGCTGTGGGCAGAGTTAGCCTGCAATACTTAATTCTAACCACTGTGCCATCACACCACACACACTAATAATGGACAAGATACTATGAGTGGCAAAACATGTACAAAATCCCAGTAGACAGTAATAATCTTATTCTACAAACAATTTCTCAAAAATACATGCATATGAGTTCAAGGTGTTTGTTTATAAGCAAACATGCATATTCATATATGTACATGCTGTATTATATGTAAAAATAAAGTCTCCCCTATTTTACATACAGTAACAGTCTATTTCCTTTCCTAGAACTCCCAGAAGAATGGAAGAGTGATTGATTCACTTTATGTATATTTATTATACATGTAAGTGCACACTAGGCATTATTGTCACTATGACACAGAGCATTTTTATTGCTGTGTCAAGGCATCTGAGCTGGGAGCTGCCACATTTGAGCTATTTTCTTTCTATAGGTAGATTTTTATTTGTATGCACTTTGAGACACTTTGGCCAAGATCAAAGCTTTAGACATGCTCAAAATAATTTCATTTGCTTACCAAACCGCAATTTTGGTTTTGAAATGTGTTGCCGTAACGTCGTTCTAAAATCCACAATGATGAAAGAATGGCAGATGAACATATTTTCACCTGCATCATTGGCTGGCATTCCTGAAGTGTCCCTGTTGTGATGGGATCTTGTACCATTCTTTTACTGGACCATCTGATCATCCATTCAAGTAAGCGAGATATGTTGTTAAATTTAAGATGTATTTCTGGGACTGGTTCGTCTTGTTGGGTGACGTCATTCACTTGTCCAGTTTTACAGATGTATTTTTGAAACAGAGCTGTTTTAGGGGTAGACCAACATTGAGCTAATGCTGGTGTGAATATTAAGGTCTTACTGGAATCATGTGAGTCACTGACTGATTGCTGGCTTTGCCCAAATAAACCTCTTCTTTCAGTAAGTCTCATGAGTGAATCACAATCTGAAAGCTCTAAGGGTTGCTCATCGGTTAAAGTTTCTTTTTCACAATCTTTTTTCTTTTTATCCCATAAAGGAGCTAGTTTAGAATCACTAAATCCAAAACCAAGGGTGTAGCAAGAACCAGCTCTAAACGCATTTTGGACTTCAGTTCTGACCTGTCGACGTATCAGTGTTGTGTGAACATCAAAAAGAAGAGAATGGAGTTCATGTTCTCTAAGGAGGGCTGCAAAGCATGTCAGAAAAGGAACAGCAGATTCACTGTGATTGAGTGGATCTCTTTCAAGCATGTAAGTTAGGAAGAGGTCTAAAAATTTAATATATTCATCATCATCACGTTCAAATTCCCATTCACCGACTAGAGGCATATGGAGTTGATTGGGAAGATCTTTACGAGTCTCTTTTTTAAAATCTCCTTTCCCACCGCAGTCCTTTAACTTTTCAGTCCACTCTTTACGGTTGGAAACATCTATATACGAAGGTAAATCACTAGAAAACAGATTAAAAATAACGTATAAAGAGCAAATTCTTTTGCTTCTACAGCATATCTTCTGTATATCCATAAAGGCAAGAAAGGTGCTTTCAGTCCAGGAAAGAAACTAGGGTTACAAAATAGCTAAGAGTAAAATAAGCCTACATGGCATAATGTCAATCATATGCCAGTATACCTACTCTAATAAATGGAACTTTGAGAAAATGCTTGCCTCAGCTTTTTTAATTGAAGCAGAGGTTTTTCTGGAACACTGACATGCTAAGTGTTATGAAAAATATTAATACACTGAAAAAATGCATTAAATATGATTTTTATCATAATCTCATGCTTATTGTGTTCTTCCGCTTTAAGGATTTTCTTGGATGAATTATGTCAGTCCACTACCGCTTTGCTCTCACTTTGCTATGGGATTCCCTAGCATAAGAGGAACAGAACAAGGATATGAGGCTTTTAGGTTGCGATCCTATGCACACTTAAATACAAGTGAGCCAGATGGAGCTTGATGCAAAATAAATGTGCACAATTTCACACAATTCAAACAAGATGTTACACAAAATAATATTTTCTCCGATTCAAGACAAAATGTTACAAATACTTACTTGAGATCTTCTTGCCTCAGTTTTCTTGCTTCTCCTGCCACCCCAAACTCAGAAAGTGAATCTGCTGCTTCAGCATTGTTACACCCCTGAAAGTTTCTGAAATCTGAAATTGTGCTTCTGCTTAGAGTAGTCCCCAAAGAAAACCGATCACAGCAGGAACCTCCGGAGTCTTGGATTTCTTCTTCCGGTGGCTCCCAGATATTTGTTTGAATTGGCCCTATGTTTCTTATCACCCGTTTCAGGGTTTTCACATTCACTTTGTAAGTAGCCTGTAGTACAACCGACATAATTTCTTCACTACTGGGGCCTAACCATAAAGACAGAAAATGTGTTATTGTTTCTAAAATGGATCACATTAACTAGTCATTTTAACTGAGATTTCAGATAATTCACATTGTATGACAAATTTTATATGCAATGGGTCTATTCAGTATATAAAATTTCCCTTGGCCAATAATCTAGAGCAATTTATATTAGTTTTCCTTTGATAAGAATGCTGGATATTATTGTTCACATTACTTAAAGCAGGGGTGTCAAATTTAAGGCCTGAGGGCCAGATCCAGCCCATGGAGTGCTTAGATCTGGCCCATGGGGCCACCCTGGAAACAGTAAAGGACTGGCCTGCAATGCCTCTGCCAGAGAAAACAGAGCTTGCGAGGACCGCGTGCAGCCTTCCCGAGTTCCATTTTCACTGGCAGAGGGTCTCAGGAGGCTGTCCCAGCCAAAAATGGAGCTTATGAGCCCATTTCCACTGGCAAAGTGTTTGTGCCACCACAGGTACCCCCGACACGAGTGATATCATGCTGGCTATGCCCCCCCTGCCTCCCCGAGGTCAAACACAACCCTGATGTAGCCCTCAATGAAATTGAGTTTGACACCCCTGACTTAAAGACTATAATTCACACCATGAATTTTGTATTTTCATTTTTCAAGGAACTTTCTTTTAAAGAAAAAAATACTGCTTTGCTTTCATTATTTTTGCCCTTGTCATACACTGTACCTTTAACTGTGCAGTGCCTAAGTCGTTGGTATAGATCATTATATTTATCCCTTAGTGAGACCCTCACATCTTCAGGGCTAGGAAATGCTTTTACCAAAATTTCTGCCACCTGTACAAAAGAAATCAGCATGAAAATAGTTTCAACTGCTTCCAGATATTTGATAAAGTTTCCAAAAATCAGTTGCACACTTGTAAAAACAAACATTCAAAGTTATATAGATAGTTCACGACTTACAAACACACTGGGACATGAATTACTGTTGTTGTTGATGCAGTTGTTAAGCAACATGTCCATGTGACTACTTCACTCAAGAATCCCAGCTGTAACCTCCAATGTCGCTAAGCAAAAGAGCTGCCTACTGAAGGATTTCAGATCTATGTGGAGCTGAAACCCTCCTGGCAAGCAGCCCTGTTGTTCTCAAACATTTCTGCAAAGGTTTCCATGTATGGAAGGGAAACTCTTCGATGGGCTGCCGAAAAAGATGAAATCCTGAAAATTTCAGCAGTTTTCCTGCAGTTCCACAAAGGATTGCAGCTACCCTCCATCCCCCACACTTGCAACCTTTCTTGATGCCTTCCCCATTGACTTACTGGGGAAGCTGGCAGAGAAAATTGAAAATAGCTGTCACATAATTGCAAGTCACTTGGCAATTGATTGTAAATGTGAGCCTGTAGCTAAGCAACCGAAATATGGTCACATGACCAAGGGAGGGGTTGGCGCAAAGTTTTACAATGGTTGGAAGTGCTTTATGGGCCATAAAGTACACCTTCCAAGGTTGTTTTAACTTTCAATGGTTGTTAAACAGATTAGGAATACCTGAATAAAAAAAAGCTAAACTCCTCAATCCTGCATACCTTTTTAATTGGTGGTAATTCTCCAATAAGGCTCAGAATGATATCCTGTACAAGTTCTTCAATGTTCATGAATCTAGCAAAGGGAAGAATTCGGCAAGCCCACTCCAAAGCACTGATGGAGTACTCAACTATGCAAGCATCAAATTCGATCGTGTTGAATTCCTAAAGAAAGAACATCTTGTAATTGGCCTAAAAAGTTAGGTACATGGTTACTTTCATCTCAAACTACATGAGATCTAAACCCATTTTTTAAAACCCTGGTCTACCACAAAAATATGTGTAATATTAAGACATTTGAATAAAGCTAATACCAGTATTTAATATTTGAATAAAGCTAAAAGGAATACTGACCTCAGCTCATCCTCCTGTACTTCCTTTTATGAGTAATTCAGGTAGGTTGGATTTAAACCTACAGATCTGCCATTGTGGAGTATTGTATAAAGTTTGACTATTATTATTAAAAATATTTCTGGGCAACTTTTAATATAATATATATTATATTAATATAAAATATTAATAAAGCCGATATGAAAATATGGTTATGATTATTTGTAGATGAAATCCCAACTAGAGTAGTCAGATATTTTAAGAGATAAACTTAAAAAGGTAAAGTCTGTGGAATCTGAGGTAAGATGGTACTTCAAATAATTGGGGGATTATTAAAAAAAATGGACCTCTCTCTCATTTAAACTGATTTAGCTTAAATTTTATAATTAGAAAGAAGAAAAAAGGTGAAAAGATAATCTCCTATATATGGCACTTAGTCGTCTGTTGAGGTGGGCAGAGAGAGTGAGAGAGAGAGAGTGTGTGAGAGGAGGGAGCGAGGGAAAGAGACAGAGAAGAAGGGAGGGAGGGTGGGAGAGAGAGAAAGAGAGAGAGAGAGAGATGGAGAGAGCAAGAGGGAGAGAGAGAGAGAGAGAGAGAGAGAAGTATGACTTAAAAGATTTATGTTATTTTATTACATTCCGGTTTTCCAAATTCTCTCTTGCCCTTTGATACCGTCTGCAACTATCAGACAATCTTTCACGAACATGAAGCATCCAACACAATACACATAATTCTCGGAAGCATCCTGCAAGAGGGACACACAAAAAATTCAAAGTGGAAAAGGGAGTACATCAGAAAATAAGAACCATTTCTGTATTTTCTCTTTAAATGGTTTCTTTAAGTAACAGCATTTGCAGGCAATCAGTGTATTCTTTTAATGGCTGTATTGTTTACTATCATCAGCTTCTTCACTTTCCTTCTATTAATTAACCTTAACTGTGTTGTATGTATATGTGTATTTGTGTGTCTGTCTCTGTGTGTGTGTGTATCCTTCTAAATTACTTAACTTTATATTTCTATACTAATAAAGTCAGCTATCTCACACAGAGAGTGCTGTAAGGATAAAATGGAAGGAGCATTATGTACGACACCTTGCCTTCCTAGAAGATGGTATATAAATTTATCAGATGAAAATAAATTTTAAAATATGTCCCCAGTAGATAAAGCCTTATTGTATGAGGGAATCAGTATCAAAACTAAGACTGAGAGCCTAATCTTTTCATTTTAAAGCAACAGAACCAATATATGCTTATTTACAGATTATTTACCCAACATATTAACGACAAGTCATATTAACATTTAAAATTTGCCCTTTTACAAGTGCCTTGTGTTGGGAGATCAATAAGATATACTGAAAAGGAATGGAATAACAGAAAAACCAGCAACAAAATTGCTTTCATCTTACAACCCAATTTAGTTCTCAGCTTATTAAAATGGAAACCTTTTCTTCTTTTAACATCCGTTCTACTTGAACGGGCCAGGAAACAAATTCTTTGCCTGATAGCAGAGGAATATGCAAGGGGCCAGATGTGAATCTCCCACAGGCTCTGAATATACTATTAAACCTAGATTAGATGACACTGTCCTCATATAACGCCTAAACATTTTTTAAAGTGCTGGTACAGAGAGACGGGCATTTTTGGCTTTGTAGTTTATTCTTCTTTAAACACATACTGGAATTTTTGCAGCTACACACCTATAGTTTTACATGAAACAGCATCAAAATTATGGTCTCCAAAAGAAGAAGGCCTTAAGAATACAGATTGATATTTGGAATACTTGAGCAAATTTTCTGGAAGATCACTTAAAGGAGGAAGAGCACCTTTTTTGTGAATCTGCAATGAGAAGGGGGGGGGGGGAGAGACAGAGGAAAAAGGAAGACACAATATAAATTACAACATGGCACTGGAATGTTTTTGGTAAAACCATCTGTGTGACCTTCTTCTTATTTATTCCTTTACTAGGTTAGCAAGCTAACCAGAGCATCTTTGAAATATGGTCAGTGAGTATAAACAATCTGGTTTACTGAGCCACAAGTTCCTGGCTCAATCTGATTTTCACCACTCAGCGTCAATTCACCTTGCTGCGTATATTTTCTTACAAGGGCAGTTTGTAAGCAGTTTGCATGTGTAAAGGGGAACCGGGAGGGCATCTCATAAGTTTGATAGTGAATATAGCTTACGTGTGTGTGTGTGTGTGTACCTATTACTACCACACTAGGGGTTACATTATGACAATAAGAGTGGCACAGCATAGTTGTTTCTTCATCATCATCTTATGTGTCTGCTAGTAGCTAACCAAGGGCCTTTTTGCTGGTGACCCGTTGTTTATTGGGGAGGGACAGCACTCATGATCATTTATTGGGACACTGTGAATGTTCTAGACCAAGGTTGTCAAACTTGATTTCATTGAGGATCGCATCAGGGTTGTGTTTGACTTCGGGGGGGGGGGGACATGGTCAGTTCAACATCACTTGTGTCGGGGGTGTCTCCAGGGACCTCATGCAGTGCTCTGCCAGTGAAAATGGAACTCGGGAGGGCTGCATGTGTCCCTTCCGAGCTGCGTTTTTGCTGGCAGAGGCACCATCGGCCGGTCCTTTGCTGTTTCCAGGGCAGCCCCACGGGTCAGATCTAAGCACCCCACGGGCCGGATCTGTCCCATGGGCCTTGAGTTTGACACCCCTGTCCTAGACAATATTGCTGAATAAATCTCTTAGATCCTGTAATTCCTAATGAACTAGACAGGTTTCTCAGGATTCCTATCTGGCCAACTTTTGTCACTCTTAGTTTGGGAAGACCAGTTGGAAAGAGATATACAGTTGGGCATTGGCCTTTCTCAGAGAGGAAGGTGGTTCTGCTAGCCTTGAAGGAGGGAGTGGTACATCTTCCTTAAGAGATCATCGCCAGATCCAATCATCCATGGCAATCCAATCTACAACTCTCCTTTTTTGGGAAAGTTATAAAGAAGGTGATTGGGCTGCAGCTACATTTCTCCATTAAGAGAGGTGAACAGCTTGGAATTTACTTCTTAAGAAATACAGAGGACCAAAAAGGCTTCTGCTAAATTCCAATTATTTCCAACTGTTGGAACAGTCAAGCCATTTCAAGCTTTGTTTCACCAGAACACGGTCAAATTGGAAATGGCCCAGTGATTATATTTGCAGACAAATTAGGACATGCAATTTTAACATAATCTAAATAATAAAAAGCAAATAAACCTCACATGAATCATGGCATTTGCCTTCTAGAGATGATCATTTAAAAGATTGTATCTGAAAGTAACCTACAGGATAGCAAAATTCTAGATTTTGTCAAGAACAAAAAATAAAACCTAGAACTATCACAGATGCCTATGAAATATATCAAGTCCAAAAAAGTTGTCTTCCATATTATTATTATCACTTTGTATAATATTAAAAATAATATGTACCTTTTGCATGACTCTTCGTGCATGTTTCAGCCGTGCAATATACCACTGAGCAGCAGCAAAAGAACAATGAGCAGCCCGGAAAAGAAGAAGAATCCGTTGAACAATTCCAGATATTTTCTGTCTGCAGTCTCTCTCTATTCTTAATGGTACATCAGCATTTTCTTCCTAGAGTATTATAAAATTTAAAATTTTATAAAATTTAAGTTTTACAATATGAACCCAAGGAAAGTGTAAGCCCAAGATAAATTACCAATCCTAGTTCCCTAATTCCTTTGATTTACTAAAGTGTGGAAAGAAAAGCACTATAGTTTCCTAGTATTTACAAATGTGTTTTATGATCAAATAAATATAAACAAACATATATACTCTGATCTATATGTTTAGCTCATAGGGGTTAATGTACTGCAACAGAAAGAACTATGCTAAGCCAAGGAACCAAGCTCTTTGAATAAATAAATATAGACACAACATTTGATATAAGAACAAAGGTACCCTTTCCTCCACAGAAGGGAACCGTTTATCTACCTTTGAGTTCCTATATAGTGGATTATAGAGTTCCTTTGCACACTTAGGAAACTGGAACAAACACACAAAAATGTAAGTAGTATTGATTCTTTACAAGAGCACCTCATAAATTAATAAATTTATGCATATAGTGTATAAAGCTAGTATTTCTTTGAAAAAACTAGTCTGAAACGTAATAGAAAAAAATTAGCAAGACAAAAAAAAAAAATGTTCATGCAACACCGAGATGCATACTTCACTCACAAATGTTGGCTGAGGACAATATAAAGGTGGTGCTGGGAGATATAAACCATTAGGAACCAAGCCGCAGAATTTTCTACTGTGATCCTTGGCAAAGTCCATCAAAACCTGAAAGGTTTCTGACAGAATGTCTGCTTCTGCCATAACAGCTGCTTTTAATATTTGTTCTACTGAACTAAAAAGGGCATTTGCATCTTCTTCTTCAATAGGATCTAAAACAAGCAAAAAAGCAGACAATAATAAATCTATGGTTAAATGTAGATATATATTTTAGTTCAAAATGACAGCGACACTGAGTTACTAATATAATTTCCCGAGACTTGCATTTGCATTTTGCAAATGAATACATTGCATTTCATTCAGGCTGTATTCTGAATGTTATAGTACATATGACAGTTTTACTTTCGAAGTGCTGCCTCACTTAATTAACATGGCTAAGGATCTTTGCTAATGCCAGAAGAATTTTATTCAGAATTTTGATACGTCCATCAACTGCTGTATTTGATCCAAAAGAAAAAATTGTGGAGCTTTTGTGTTGCCTCACGCTTAAATTTTTTAAAAATAACAATATCAACTAGAATAAAAAGATTTCAGTATCTCTTTTATAATAATGGCTTATTATGTTAGTTGTAACAGTCAATATATTTCCAGACAAACACTATAGGGGTGCAACACAAGTATAAGCACAATATTAAATAATTAAATCTCCAAAAAATCTCCAAAAAGCATTCATATAGACCAATAAATTACAGAAAATGCTTCAGTGAAAAAATGACCAGCAAATTTGATATGTTATCTGATGACACCTTATCAATGAAAATGAATGGTCATAAAATGAGAGCTATTAAAGTAATATGTGTGTGTTTCTGAAAATCTTTAGAAAATGATCAAAAAGTTATTAAAGACATGGCACAGATATATTAAATACTTGAAGAAATATTTTAACTCTATAAATCTAGTTCAGGAATATATACATCGATAAAAATTTTGTATAATAATATTTCATCATTTAGAAGCGTTGATAGCAGGTTGCCTGCTTGTAAAAGTCTATGAAATAAATATGTACATTAGGAAAGGCATAAAAAATACCTAAGAATATTTCCAGCTGTTTCCTAATGTGGAAGTCACACCATTTGCATGGAAGTATTACTGGTAGAAATATAATAAAAGAACAAATTCATATATAAAGATTGTGCACCTGTCAATTGCTTGTATCGGAGGGTTCCTTGATTTGTTGTTTCATTGACGACAGGCTGACCCAAAAAAGATTGTAGCTTTTCTTGAAAAATGTTTGTTGGCGTCAAATGTAATGGCAGGAATAATTCCACCTTCCCTGACCTGAAATTGTATTAAGAATAACAGGGTAACTTACTTCAAATTATTCTCGAAATGGCCTCTGCTTAGTCATACCGGGAATACACTCAAGGGTAGTCAAAAAATAAAAATATTGATTAAAGCAAATGATATTTGTCTCATTTAGTATAATATGAAACTCTAAAAGAGCTAATATTGCACAATAACATCAGCAAAAGAAACCTATTTTGGGAGGGTTTTCTTTTGAAATCTTAGATAGATGTTTCTTACTGACCTGGAAGATTATTACAACAATCACTTCATACACTGTAACTGTAAGGACGGAGTGCCCAATTGCCATAGATTACAAACACAATATCTGCTGGGTGGTGGAAAAAGATGATATCCGTAATTCTATAAGGATTGTAATCTCTTAATAATCTGTGCTAAAAACATCAAAACTATCTCTAAAGTTGAATTTTTTATCTAGGGGTCATCTTTGAAGTTTCAAGATATACAACGAATCCCAAACAACCCAGCTACTTATACAGATTACTACTAAGAGCCCAGTATTTATGTCTGAATTAGCGCACTGACCAAAACCATACCGTAGTTGCTTAACTATCAGTTACTGAGTAACCATAATTGGTTGGGTTGAAACATGCTATGACAAAACCAAGTAATGGTGTGTGAGCTAAAGCTTCATCACACAATGTGCTACAACCTTGTATCATAACATGGTACTAAAATGGAACCAACAGTGATGGGAAAATACTATTTGTAGTATTTTCTGCAAGAAAATACGACTGTTTTTCTGTCACTTCTCTCTGAAGTGGTCAATCAATTAAGTAGGAAAGTTCATGCTCTATATTTCTGACAAAATTCTGCTAGATTTGGTAGATATTACCTATTTTAGATTTACTAACACACACATACGGAGAGAAACACAGAGATTCTGTCTGTCTGTCTGTCTGTCTCTCTATCTTATCCATCTGCAGTGGTTAAGGTGCTAGCCCATGAGCAGGAAAACCAGGTCTTTGGCGTCCCTTAGGCACAGAAACCAAATTGGTGATTTTGGTCCACTTTATTTCTTTCGGCATTATTTATTTTATTTTTATTTTATTTCGAATTTATATACCGCACCTTCTCCCAAGGGACTCAGGGCGGTGTACAGCCAGATAAAAACATACAATACAAACATTAAAAACAATATATATTAATTTGGCCCCAGTTTAAAATGACAAACCAATTAAAAATTAAAAATTTAAAAATATGTTAAGCCAGCCCGGCTTGATGAAAAAAGAAAGTTTTAAGGGCACGGCGGAAGGCACCGAGGTCTTGGATTCTCCTTATCTCAGGGGCAGCCGGTTCCATAGGGTAGGTGCCCCCACAGAGAAGGCCCTCCCCCTGGGGGGTCACCAGCCTACATTGTTTGGCTTATGGCACCCCGAGGAGGCCCTCTCTGTGGGAGCGCACGGGTCGATGGGAGGTTGTCGGTAGCAGCAGGCGGTCTCGAAGATAACTAGGTCCTATGCCATGGAGCGCTTTAAAGGTGGTAACCAACTCGTAAATCAAAAAATAACTACCTATCAACCTGCCTGTGACCATTATGGTAGCTCATGTTTCATAACTTTCAAGTGGAGGCCTTTATCCTGCGATAGATAGATTCAGGATGATAATGATGATGGTATCTATTTACGATAAATATCTATTCATGGTAAATACTATAATACCAATTCATGATAAATAACTATACATTACTGTTTATATATATATGACTGACCTTGCTAAGCTTTTATTACTTTGACAATATAGTTGATAAGCCACTCCGATTGAAACAGCCATTTTCCAGTCTCCAAGTTTCTGGGCTAACCACACAGCTTCTGGAATTAGTCCACTGATGAGCAACAAATCAAGAGTATATTCTACAGTCCAAGTACAAGACAGGCCATTATCCCTAACTGCTTCAGTGACTTTGGAATGTTGCAGAGGAATAATACGAAGGCACCCGTCTATAATAAAAAAAAAGTAGTTGCCGTGAGTTTTTTTTTGTTATTAAATTGCTCAATGGCCAATCCTTTGCAAGCTTACTTAAAAGTGACCAACTGAATTCTGAGCCTATTTTCAGATAAACTGAACACGGCCATCAGAACTGTAGATCATTTGCATCAGATATCCAACCCACCAAACATCCTACTTTTCTCCCAGAAATTTAGACCAGCAGCTACAATTTTCAGTTCTGCAAGAACAGAACCTGTCACATTGGATGCATTTTATGGGAAGGACATTTTTCATTTAGAGAAATGGCAGAGACAACTATTATGCCATTAGTTGACTTAAAAGAGAAAAGGAGCAGCAGCTAGACTAGATAAATTATATGTTAGGAAATAACTACAAAATACTATCCAATATCCAATAATATCCAAGTTTTGTGCATTTCTATAGGGCAGGAGATTACCTCTCAATACAACTCTGTCACTATAGCAGTAAGCAAGCATATGAAACAATATCAAAAGGTACCTGGCTTGATATGAAGTGGCGGTAAGATACCAACACTGTGGGGAGGAAGTATATAAATTGGCTCATTAGTGAAGTAGGCTGCCATGAATCGGGCCAAAGACTGAACCACTGCCAGAGCAGCTTCAGTGTGAATATCTTTTATCCATTCAGCATCTAAAATGAAAATTCAAAAAAGTCTGAGGTAACTGAATGAATAAAAATGAATAAATGAATGAATAAATAAAAAGCTCAAAATAAAGTTATTACTGTTCAGCATGTAAGAATTCCTTAGTCTTTCAGAAACAAAAGCCAAAGACTGCAATCTTATATTAATATAAGTCTTACAGATCTTAGTGGAACTTACTTCAAATAGAAATAATAATGGAAGCAACAATAAATGATTTGATGTAAGTGCTGCCCAACTCCAGAACAATTCTGGGCAGCTCACAATAGAAAAATCGAGTACACAATGAGTAAGAAAAGAAACAAAGTAAGAACAAGTAAAAATAAAGTTCAAAATTGTGAATTCACCCAACATCACCCAACATCACAAATATATACATCCTACAAGGGGTTCCAGTCATTAGCCAAGGGCATGTGAGAACAGCCAGGACTTTTAAGACCTTCTGAAATGCCATCATCCCGCAGAGGGTAGGTGCTGCTGGGATAGGACTATAACTGAACCCCCAAATAACGACATGCAAAATATTTTGAAGCAAACCATTTTAAATTTCAAATTTTGCCTTGTTTTGATGCAAGACGATCAGTGTGCTTTAGAGAAAAAAGAGTTGTAGCAGGTACGCTGATAGTTATCACAAGATAATAGCCATTTAAGTTTTGAAAACACTGTACAAGTAGTCCTCGGCTTACAACAGTTTCTTTAGTGACCATTCAAAGTTACAACGGCACTGAGAAAAGTGACTTATGACCATTTTTCATACTTATGACCATTGCAGCATCCCCACGTTCATGTGACTTACATTTGGATGCTGGACAGCTGGTTCATATTTATGACGGTTGCAATGTCCTGGGGTCATGTAATCCCCTTTTGCGACCTTCTGACAAGCAAAAACAATGGGGAAGGCAGATTCACTTAACAACCGTGTTACTAATTTAACAGCTTTAGTGATTCACTTAACAAATGTGGCCAGAAAAGTCATAAAACAGGGCAAAACTCACTTAACAAATTTCTGACTTAACAACATAAACCTTGGGGTCCATTGTGCCTGTAAATTGAGGACTACCTGTATTCTTAAACCAGATTTGGAAGGGAATTTTTAGGAGATTTGGGAGGGGGAAAAAAGAGTTTAAAAGCAAGAAAATAAAAATGCATAATATAATTCAAAGCAATGTTCTATTATCCGTACAGAAATGATGAAAAACATAAGTTTATAACACTGTAATAAAAATAACAAATCTGCAACATATCATGTTAAATATACTTAATGATGACTCATTCAGTGAATGTTTATAATTAGATAGCGCTGAACTAGACTTATGGATGGTCCTCGAAGTTACAACTATCACAGTGTCTCAGTCACAATTGCAATTTGGGTGCTTGGCAACTGGCTCGTAATTATGACTGTTGAAGTTGTGTCCTCAACTAAAAACTACTTGTATTATTATACGTAATTTGAGTGATGAAAGAAGAATTCTATATTTACATACCTGTCATAGCATCTCGGTTTCTTACAGAAATTTGGTTTCGTTTTAGAAGTTCATATACCAGATGATCACACAGACCCTGAGCCTCACTTATATTATAATGATACAGATGGCAATATAAAATAGCAAGATAATATCGAGTTTGAAGAAAGGGTATTCTCTTTCCTCCTATATTTAGAAAGAAAAATAATTAGACAAAAGCTGAAAACATAAATCCTAGTTCTATAAAAATAAACCCTATCAGTGGTGGATTGCTCCCAGTTCGGTCCGGTTCTATAGAACCGGTAGTAAAACCGGCGGGAGGCTCCGCCCACCTGCCACAACATCATAATGGGTGATCTGCGCATGTGCAGAAGCGCGCGCATGTGTGCGCTCCCGCTGCAAACCGGTAGTAAAGGTAAGTGGAAGCCACCCCTGAATCCTATGCATATACGAGTGCAAATCTAGCTCTCGGATCCATATTCATAAGTGAAAATAGGAATATATGGTGCAAATACATTTTGTAATACATTTGCAATACAGTACAATACATTTCATTTGAATCATTTGAGTAAACAATAATTTAAACAAGATTAACTGAATGATTTTTCAACTTCAGTTTTTTAACAGCATTATTGCAAAGAGAAATTAACATAGGCAAACTCTTTTGAATCCCTTTGTGATAGTTTATAACAATTAAGCTTAACTTTTAATAATTGTAATAATCTTATTTATACGTCTGGCTTTTTCTTAGCTGCACCTAATGCTGTATTACTAAATTCTCTGTGTCTGCATATACCCAATAACAAAAGTGTGAGGCAGTTTTAGAAACCTCCCATTCAAATATGTACATATATTACCTTTATTTCTATTTCATACAATCTTTCTCTCTCCCCATGTTTCCCCAGGTAATCCCAAACCCATTTAGGATAGAAATGCTGTGGTGGAACTCTATCTTTATCTCCAAATAACATAATTACTACTTTAAGAGGCTATGTAGGCAGAGTATGAAAGATAGATTAAAGAGAAAATGGTGTGGTAGGTTGAGAAGCACATAACTATTCTGTGGAAGAGGACACAAAACAATTGCTACAGGGATGATAGGAGTGTGAAAGGGAATTCTAAGGGGTGATAGTGTAGGAAGCATCACACATAAGGTACTTAAGGTCTACATGCTTTAAGATTATTAGCTGCAACTATGCCATACTGACAATTTGTATACTTTTATCTTGCCTCGCTATGCTGCTTGCAGGCCTGTTGTGGAACAGGAGCACGATGAAAGGGCCAGATTGAAACTTGAAATAAAAAGAAACACCAAATTATTACCTAAGGAATACCCTTCAATACACAATAGCAGATGAATTGCACTGAAGGGTATTGAAGGAATTTCTTGAAGCTCAGTTATGCTCACACCTTAAGATGCAGGTAGTCCTTGCTTAACAATGTTAATTGAAATTGGCAACTCTTGTTGCCTTATTCCTTTTGTGCAATATCACCTTTTTAGATTATAAATAGAAAGAACCGCATTGATTTACCATCACTGAACTTATATACAGTCAGGCCCAGAAATATTGGGACATCGACACAATTCTAACATCTTTGGCTCTATACACCACCACAATGGAGTTGGAATGAAACAAACACAACGTGCGTTAACTGCAGACTGTCAGCTTTAATTTGAGGGTATGTACATCCAACTCAGGTGAACGCTGTAGGACTTACAGCAGTTTGTATATGTGCCTCCCACTTGTTAAGGGACCAAAAGTAATGGGACAATTGGCTTCTCAGCTGTTCCATGGCCAGGTGTGTGATATTCCCTCATTACCCCAATTACAATGTGCAGATAAAAGGCCCAGAGTTCATTTCAAGTGTGCTATTTGCATTTAGAATCTGTTGCTGTCAACTCTCAAGATGAGATCCAAAGATCTGTCACTATCAGTGAAGCAAGCCATCATTAGGCTGAAGAAACAAAACCCATCAGAGAGATAGCAAGAACATTAGGCATGGCCAAAACAACTGTTTGAAACATTCTCAAAAAGAAGGAATGCACCGGTGAGCTCAGCAACACCAAAAGACCCAGGAGACCACAGAAAACAAGTGTGGTGGATGACCAAAGAATTCTTTCCCTGGTGAAGAAAACACCCTTCACAACAGTTGGCCAGATCAAGAACACTCTCAAGGAGGTAGGTGTATGTGTGTCAAAGTCAACAATCAAGAGAAGACTTCACCAGAGTGAATACAGAGGGTTCACCACAAGATGTAAACCATTGGTGAGCCTCAAAAACAGGAAGGCCAGATTAGAGTTTGGCAAACAACATCTAACAAAGCCTTCACGGTTCTGGAACAAGATCCTATGGACAGATGAGACCAAGATCAACTTGTACCAGAGTGATGGGAAGAGACGAGTATGGAGAAGGAAAGGAACTGCTCATGATCCTAAGCATACCACCTCATCAGTGAAGCATGGTGGTGGTAGTGTCATGGCGTGGGCATGTATGCCTGCCAATGGAACTGGTTCTCTTGTATTTATTGATGATGTGACTGCTGACAAAAGCAGCAGGATGAATTCTGAAGTGTTTCAGGCAATATTATCTGCTCATATTCAGCCAAATGCTGCAGAACTCATTGGACAGCGATTCACAGTGCAGATGGACAATGACCCAAAGCATACCGCAAAAGCAACCAAAGAGTTTTTGAACGGACAAAAGTGGAATGTTATGCAATGGCCAAGTCAATCACCTGACCTGAATCCCATTGAGCATGCATTTCACTTGCTGAAGACAAAACTGAAGGGAAAATGCCCCAAGAACAAGCAGGAACTGAAGACAGTTGCAGTAAAGGCCTGGCAGAGCATCACCAGGGATGAAACCCAGCGTCTGGTGATGTCTATGCGTTCCAGACTTCAGGCTGTGATTGACTGCAAAGGATTTGCAACCAAGTATTAAAAAGGGAAAGTTTGATTTATGATTATTATTCTGTCCCATTACTTTTGGTCCCTTAACAAGTGGGAGGCACATATGCAAACTGCTGTAAGTCCTACACCGTTCACCTGAGTTGGATGTACATACCCTTAAATTAAAGCTGACAGTCTGCAGTTAAAGCACATTGTGTTTGTTTCATTCCAACTCCATTGTGGTGGTGTATAGAGCCAAAGATGTTAGAATTGTGTCGATGTCCCAATATTTCTGGACCTGACTGTATACTTCCAAGGTAAAGAGAAAGATATAAAAGCTTTAAATTAGAAATGGACCATCTCTGCTCTTTTGTCCAATGTCAAATGCCCTTTGAAAGTCTTAAGAGCGACCTTCCTTACAGACTGCTGCTTTGGATAGAAACAATCATCACAGAAATAGGGGAACATAAAGTGCAAGAAAGGGTATCAGAGTTAGAAAGATCTTGTCCCCTACTTTTGGCTTTCGCCCCATTCACTGCTTTCTTCAACTCTACCTACCATGCCGCTTCAAAGAGACTACAGACAATGGGGAAAAAAAAGACTACCCATATTTCTTCAAACAAATAATTTTTGCGGGAAAGACTAACCTTAAAAACGGAACAATTATCGTACCTTTTGCTTTTGTTTCTTGAAAAGCTCTCTCCCAGGCCTCCACAGACTTTTTATACGATCCTATCAGAAACTCTTCCTCACCTTA
Organism: Pantherophis guttatus; assembly: GCF_059756535.1. Taxonomy (NCBI): domain Eukaryota; kingdom Metazoa; phylum Chordata; class Lepidosauria; order Squamata; family Colubridae; genus Pantherophis; species Pantherophis guttatus. Next base: position 21,954,203 of record NC_142064.1, read on the forward strand.
AAAACAAATTGAAATCTAGCATTTAAACTTATCTTAATCTTCAGGCCAGTTTGCTTGAGATCAACAACCATGAATTATTTTGTTCTCACATAGATGATATTGACACTTCTTAAAAAACAAATTATCTGTATGAATAAGTTCATTGTGGGTATATTGTCAGGAATCTGTTTTGTTTCTCAAAATAGAGTTCATGGGAACATTAACCCTTTATTGGATATCTCATCCCACTGAATGTAGAATTTAAGGTCAAATCAGCCCCTTAAATTGTGTCAGTTATTAGGATTGCAGGTAGTGGTGGGGATCAATTTCATATTTACATGTATATATTTATGCAAGGTATATGAAGTGATGGTGGTTTCTTCAAGACACTAACCATTCACAGACTTGAGAGTCAGAAGCTGTTCCAAGCTTTCTCCTGAAGACTGTAAGATTGCCTGTATATGACTTGCAAGTGCTTTGGTCACTGGAATTTCCTGAGTAATTTGGATTTCAGTCATTGATTTGTTTGAGGTATTCACTTTTCTGCTTAGTTGTGCCCAATACCAAATCACATGTTTATACAAGTGTCGCCAGATTACAGTTAACCTAAGTTTAAAAATAATTAAAGTCACAAATTAAAGCAAGCTATTGACTAATCCTTACATATTCTATACAGTAGAAGAAATCTTACATTATTATTTCAAAGGGAAATCACCGGGAAATTCAAGGCTGCAAACCAGGCCCATAAATAATAATATTATATTATAATTATTATCAAGTGATTCAAAGTGTGGATTGTGTGAAGAAACAGTAGATCAGATATTCAGCTCATGCAAGATCACACAAACTGATTGTGAACAATGACATAACAGTCACCAAAATTATTCAATGGAACATCTGTAAAAAAATATCATGTGACACTAACAAAAAATTGATAGGAACACAAAGTTGAAAAAGTAGTTGAAAATGAGCAAGTTAAATATTGTGGGATTTTCAAATATAATCTGGTAATGTCTTGGCTCATAACGCACAAATTTAAGTGTCTTGGCTCATAACACACAAATTTAAGTGTGGTTGAAAAAAAGAAAGTGTGATTAATTGATGGGCAACACCAGGGAATATTGTAGAAGACAAAGAACTGGAAAAGGTCATAAAGATTTGAAAATTGATGTTGGAAGATTATGGCATAAATTGGCTATGGTGGTCCCAGTGGTTATTGGCATACTGGGTCTCACACTAAAATCTATTATAAGTGTTTAGAGATCAGAAGGGGTTCACAAACTCAAATGCTGCATTTTACTTGTCCCAGAATTCTTATTTATGATATTTTATTCATGATTCAAGTTAGACTATGCATCAAAATAGTAAAATATTTAAAGTGATAATTTTTATACTAGAAATACCTTTTTTCTTGATTCTCAGTTCGGTTTGCCATTGGAAGAGAACACATCAGCACAGAATGTAATGCACAGTGCTTCTGGTGACTATTCCAATCCGTGCTTTGAAACAGAGGCAGATCAATAGAATCTAGTTCCACTTTATTATTACCATTCAGATCTGCTAGAAGAACTTCATACTGTGGTATTTTTTTGGCATTTAAATAATGAATAACCATTTTCAGCAATGAGAAACCTCCCAAAAGATTAGTGGAGAAAAGGTGATCTTGTTGTTCTGCAAGTATCAGTTTTAAGGTCTGCATTGTGAATTTCATTAAATGCCCCAATGTTTGTCTGTGTTGATTTTCCCAACTGAGGACAGTCAAAAATTGGTGGAAACAGTTTAAGACACATTGTATCCATGATTGATTCTTGACAGGATGATCTAATTCTTTCAGTTTCACATGCTGGAGAATGTTAAAAAAGTGTACAATGCAACGAATGTTAAAATTTAATAATATGTCTTTTTCTTTTATACTTCTTGAAGTCCCCACTCTCCAAGCAGCGATGAGATTCTTTTGAATATGGTTCAGTTCGAACAATAGGCCTTCTTTTTTCCTGTCTGTTCCATCTATTGCATGAATTGTGTCAAACATTGATGCGAATTCCAGCTGGCCTTCATCACCTAAAGTGAAATTTGCTTTTTGGCTTCCCAAAATGTACGAATTACTTTGAAAAAAATTGTCATCACTGGATTCTTCATTGCATTCCTATATTAAAAAATACATCTGAAATATGCTTATTTTGTGACAAATGTATCAGTTATAATTACAGATCCACTTATACAATTTTTTTAACATATGTATACATACAGATACACACACATATGAAAAAATGAGAAACACAATATTTCTCTAAGCGCTGGTCTAGAAACTGTTGCAAGTGAGATATCTAAATCCTTTATGGCTTTATGGCCAGTTTGATGTATGAATGGTTCAATATCTATTCAGCAAAATGTAAACAAATACTTAACCAAAGTAAAATGTTTGATATTTTTGTACAGGTTCTCTCTAAGTTAAGATTAGGGATCCTGTGTCACATAAATAGCCTTCTGAGCACCAGGAGATAGTGAAGAGTTTTTTAAAAGGAAGATTTATCCTTAATAACAGAAAATTTCAAACATAAAATTCTGCATTACTATCCCCCGAACAAACAAAATGACCTTTCTATATGACAATTATTCTAATTCACATTACATTATTAAATATTTTACTATGTATTCATCATGATTTAAAATTATTAATATTAATCATTCAATATTGTAAAGCTATCATAATACCTGGAATAGTGACACTTCTTCAATTAGTTCCGTGGCTCCCTCTTCTTCTTGTAAAAACTTTGGAGTGCCAGAGAAAGTAGAAAGCTGATTTTCATATTGTAAGAGGTTAGCTCTTAAAGAAGACAATGACTGCAGTGGCTGCTTTTTCCCCTCAGACTGTGGAAGAGAATAAAGCTCTTTTACTGTTAGCATCATCTATTTTTTTTATCCTCAATTTCTGAATGCAACAGTTGAAACAGATCCTGAAATTGGTGGCATAGTAGATCACAAAATATATTATTTATATGGTTTGATCTTTCTGGATATCAGCAACATAAAACACATACCCTTGCAGAAATGTCAGAAGAGTGAATAATCACAGCATTGTGAATGAAATTGAAAAGTATTTTAAAATATTATTTTCAAATATCTGGCTAAATAAAACAATTTTCCTATTGCTATTAAAGACCAAATATATCCCTCCAGGAGCATATTTTGTAACTGCTGGGCTGCTACCAAAATGAACACTGAATATTTACCATGAAAATATTAATTCTGGTTTAGCTGACAAAACCTGTTGTAAATTATCCATTCACAGGTGTAAGAAAAATGGAATAGGTGGTAATAACTCCTGCAGAATAAAAATAGATTCTGTACTCTCGTGATATTTATTTTTAAAAAATCAAAGAAATCAGTTAACCCTTCACTTGACAGAGACGCTGCACTTTTAAGAAATTCTTATGAAATAAAAAATTGATTCTAAGTAAAATACAGATGGACACTGAAAATAACCTGAAGGCAAATATTAAACAATTCCAATTCTTGGGAAAAGAGTTAACTCATAATTGGATGCCTCCTTAAAGAAACAAAACAATTATTTTTAGTAGCAACAGTTTTGTGGTCATTTTCAGAAAGGACTCTATGGACCTTAATTGCAAACCAATATTATATGGTAACAAAAAATTAAGAAAGCAGTCATACCTTGAATGTAATCAAATTGTGATGCAACTTTTCTAGTCGTTGGGCTGAATCAAGCAGCAACGACTTTGTATATGTAGAAGGTGAAAACTCACTGGAAAATTTAAGAACGGTAACCATGTATCCATCAGAGGCAATGAGATAAGGCAAACTCGAATGACATGTGACAGAAAATCTCTGCCTCATGAAGTCTCCTTCAGAAACTGATGAATCATGAGAATTCAAGAAAGAGTTCTGTGATCTAGCAGACAGAAGAATAAACCAACAAAATAAAAGATTAACGTATAAATATCATAATGCAAAAATGTTTATCTCACTTAAAAGTATATTAGGCTAAATCCCCATCCTGAATACTGTATGTTAAACTACACTCATAGGAAATGAGAAGAGGTCTTTTAAGATAGAGCTAATCTCTTTTGCCAGTGCCATTTTTGTTGACTGAGAATAAAAGAATAAGTGAAAAAAATGAAACATTTAAAATATGAATATGCCATTGGCAAAGAAGAGCAAGACCCCTTGCATATTCCCTCTGGACTATCATGCATACCAACTTTTAGCTTTATTTTTTTTTTTTATTGAGTTTATTGTAATTTCTTTTATTGTTGTGAGCCAGCCAGTCATTGAGAGTTGAGTAGCATACAAGCTTAATAAATTATTATTATTAGAAAATATATGGAAGAAAAACATAAAGTTCAGACATTTTTAAAACTGTTGTATTATCTCACCTGTGTGTTATTAATGGATGCAGAGGAATAAATTCTGCTGGTCCAAATTCTACAGAGCAGCCATAAGTAATTAAAGTCATCAATTCACCCAAGCATGTCATTATGATCAGTGATCCACGTTTTAACATGCAAACCAAAAACAGACTATCAGGAGTCCAGCTCATGTCAGAAATCCAGTAAGACCTTCAACAATACAATAAATAATACCTTCAGGAACATGCAACTAACATATCCACACTGGATTTTAAAATATCCCCTGGGGGAAAAAAGCTGATTTCACACTGACCGTATTAATTTGGATGGAATTTTGGGATTCTTGCTACCACAACCTTTAAGACTGCCTGAAGTAGTAATAAAATTCTTAGTGCTCATAAACAGAATTTGAGTTGCCTGAGAATTATAAAAAAGAAAGAAAAAGGAAAAAAGGAATATGTTTAATATGGACAAATACCAGGATAAAATTTAACGATTTATTAATGTCTCCTCATGTGTCTTTATCATTTTTAATTGATTTTTCCTTTTATAAATTGTTCATTGTACATAAATGCTGATTCTAAATTGTTCATTGAACATAAATGCTGACAGGATACAAAATTACTCTGTTCCTTGATTACATTGCAAGTCTCTTTGCTGAATATAATTTTAAACTTTAAGATTTAAAGAGGATTAGGGGACTGGATTCTAAAACATATGATGAACGGTTGCAGGAACTAGGTATGTCTAATTTAATGAAAAGAAGGACCAGATGAGACATAATAGCAGTGTTCCGATATCTCAGGGGCTGCCACAAAGAAGAGGGAGTCAAGCTATTCTCCAAAGCACCTGAGGGTAGGACAAGAAGCAATGGGTGGAAACTAATCAAGGAGAGAAGCAATTTAGAACTAAGGAGAAATTTCCTGACAGTTAGAACAATTAATCAGTGGAAAAACTTGCCTCCAGAAGTTGTGAATGCTCCAACACTGGAAGTTTTTAAGATGTTGGATAACCATTTGTCTGAAGTGGTATAGGGTTTCCTGCCTAGGCAGGGGGTTGGGCTAGAAGACTTCCAAGGTCCCGTCCAACTCTGTTTTTCTATTCTATTCTATTCTATTCTATTCTATTCTATTCTATTCTATTCTATTCTATTCTATTCTATTCTATTCTTCTTAATTAAAATAAATTAAATAAATTAAAGACTGCACTGCTGGAAAGAAGTGTTCCCCCATCCACTTCCTGGAAAGCAGCAGCAGATTCTTTTAAGAGGATAAAGTGTAGCAAGTAGAATTGAAGACTGGAGGGTTTCCTTAAAAATGGGCGGAGGTAGGGATGACTTACCAGTTCACAGGGTTTTCCCTTTTTATTCTATAGTCTTGCATGCCAGATAGGTTCTGTGATCATATATAAATGTAAGAAAGTGATGGTTGCTAAGAATTGAAAGGCAATTAAATTCTTGGTATCTTCTTCTACAGGGGTGATACAGGATGTACTCAAACTAATTTACAAAGCCAAATTTAATAAAGAGCACAATATTAATAAAGTCACTTTCTTAGTATGCTTTTAACATTGGTACCTGTAGATCCTTTTGATTGAGAGCAACTGCTAGCACAAGTCCATCATGTGAGAATGCAGTAAGCAAAGCACCTCTCGACTTCACTGATTCACAAGAGGGAGCCAAATTAAGCAGAGAGCATGTTTGTTGTGCCCAATGGATTTGACATGGAACAGAGCTACGTCGGATGAAGAAAAAAGTGCATATTACAGGAAAAATGGAAAATAATTTTACTAATGTATACAGTAGTTTTCCTTCTTACTAAGCATTCAGGGGATGTTGTTTGATGCCGACTTCAAATGATTAAACCAGCCTCCCATTTTTATTAGCTAGTGTCTAGAAAGTTAAACCTAGATTCTTTGAAATTAAGTGTTATTAAGTGTTTAGTGAGCTGTGCAATTGAAAAATAGTGAAAGGGATGCCATATTAATCCAAGGCTTCACTTAAGTTCCTTCTATCTCATCTACTAAATATTATGGTTTAGCGTAATACCCATCCTAATTTTGTGGTAGTTGTTACCAACTTTTTAGGAAGGAGACACAGATTGTATATATATTCCTAAAATATACATTCAGATGTCAAGAGGAAAAATATAATTTTGTGCATGTGTCTGTCTATCTATCTAATGTATTTTTCATTCAAAATGATACACTTATCATTTAGTCCCTGCTATACATACATGCATATAAATAGCAACATTTTCATTCATAAACTGATATACATTTTACTAAGTATCTGATATAAACATCTGTATTTAAAAATCAGAATATTTGTTTTACCTTGCATTGTTTAAACTGTTCTCCTGCCATTTGATCTTCAAAAATATCAGCATCAGTTGGTCCTCAGAATAAAATGCAAAAGAACCCAAGCAACAATCTCCCAATATCTGTCAATGAATCAATATTTTTGAAAAACTCACTTGAAGTATCTATATATCAATTATTTAAATTTATATCTATAATTATTCATATTTTACCAAGTGTTCAGCAATTAATATGTCATAGAAGACCTAATCATTCCCCTATCAATCCTTAGAAATTTAAACTGCAGTCACAATGAACTATCTTGCACATGCAATATTATAATTAGGTTCCTAAGCTCTACTATGTTGTCTGGAAAAAGACATGCACAAAACACAGCAGAAAATGCAATATATTGCAATTGCATGCAAACATGCCAGTACAAATAGGAAACACCAAGATGTTGGGCTTATATATGCCCCAATAAAAAAATGTTGTCAAGATGGAAGACTCCCTATTCATGATCCCAGTCATTCAATTTTATCCCTTCCTGAACAATGTCAGAATTCAGCAGGACTACATACAGGTAGTCTTCAATTTATTACTGTAATTTAGCTTAAAATTATAGTTGTAAGTAGCGCCAAGCTGAACATTACATTATCAACCCAATTTTACAACATTTTTTGCAGTGATTGTTAAGTGTATGTGTGAGGCAGGTTTTAAGTGAACACAGCGGTTGTTATTACTGTTTGTAATGGGATTTTTTTTTGCTAAAAAACAGGAAGTAAAAGCTGTTTTCTGGCAAAAAAATGAAATCCATGGAATGCTGCAGTTGCTTGCTAAGCACCCAAAATATGATCATGTGACAATGGGGATTGTAAGCATTTTTGTAACTTCAAAAAGTTGCTAAACTAGTCATTAACCAAGGACTATTTGTACTTTGTGCAAACCCATCCATGTATAAACCAACCCTCAAATTTTTTAATTGACATACCATGAAAATGTGCCACTCGTGGATAAGTCAACCCATCTTTTTTATAATATTTTGGTTAAAAGTTCAAGGGTCAGCTTATATGCAGATGGGCTTATATATGAATATATGTGGAAAATACAGATACTTTTAACAAGTATTGCCGTATATATTTGCTGATAAGTTCATCCCTGAAATAAGCGAAACCTGATTTTGGCGGGTGTATTTTGGCACCTAAAATCCTTATTTATCCAGAAGTCTGTATTTGAGGGTGGCATGTCTGGCTGCATAAGCATCATAATTCACAGTCTGATTATGAGAAATACAGGCAACAGCCACAGATTCAATATTAAAACTAATATTTATGTAATATAAACATATTGATAGTCTTCAACAATAACCAGAATTACATGGCTGTTATAAGAAAAGTCACTATGTATTTTAAAAATACTTGACTGTCAATGAATAAGATGAGTTGTATTTATATTTTACCTCATTTTCAATAAAATCAGCACTAACTACAGTTTCCTTCTCTTTGATGGCTGGTAACACAATTGAAGCTTCAGGAATAATTTGGGACCATTGCCCCATTGCAGAAATTTGGGACGGTGTTGAGTTTGATTCTATGCTTTCCCACAATAAGACACAGACATCTGGAGTAGCAAGAAGTATTTTATTTCCTTTGCTGGAAATATGCAGGCATAACCTCAAGGAATGTTCTAGAAAATAATGCTGTGTTAGAATTATTCAGTTCTTCTAAATCTACTCAAAATATGTAGTTAATTTATGACAACAAAACATATGCTATCACAAACAAATAGGGTTTCTTATAAAATCAGGTAGTAGAATAAAGAATTAAAACTAGTATATATGTTTTATCATGGATGCTTTTGCTGCATTAATAAGCAACACGCTTTGTGGTAATAGCATCAATAAGTATACATTACATATTAATGTGTCATTGGCATATAACAAACAATTAGGTAGTAATCTTGAAATTTATGAAAAATACTATAAGAAAAATGACAATTTTAAATTACAGTTCTTAATATTTTTTTAAAAAACATGGTGAGGTTTTTTTTTAAAAAAGATGAAAATGAAAAAAAGAAATATTTTTTGACAATTATATTAATTGAACAATCATACCTTGCACTGCCATAGCCACTTTTTTAGATTCCTCTATGGCTGGAACAGTTTTTATAATATCTTGGTCCTTGTTCCAAAGAAAGATCTCTCCTGTTTTAAGCATTCCTCCCAACCAAGCTCCTACGTGAAAAATATTAAAGTGCATCCTTTTAGAGTGTGATGCACATATACTTATATACAGTATAAGTTTCACTGTTTTCAATTAGTTCACTTTTTCCTTCCCAGTTAAATGTATATTCAATTAGGATCTAATATTCCAAATATATAAATAATTTTTCATCATGAGTGTATTTATGACCAGAAAAAGGGTTAACCAATTTACCTCAGAAACAACTGAAGAAGTGCTAATTTTTGCTATTAGAAACTTCTTTGTATTATATAAAAACAGACATTCATACACTTAGGTAGAAAGAATTGATAGTATAATACTTTACCATTTCTTGAGGTTGATAATATGATAACATTCTTCAGAAAAGTCTGTAATTGGGGAATCTTCTTTTTTGTTTTTCCAGAAAGTAGGTTAATTTCCTGTATGTTTTTGTCATCCAATAGAAAAACGGCCTCTTTTTCCTTTTAAAAGAATGTCAGTCTTTTATTTACATATTGCTAATAAATGCCTGGATTAATTCAAGAATTCTGGTAGCATTATAAGAAATAAAAGCAAAACATTAAATGACATAATACTTGATTACACAAAGATTCCTTGAAAACTTCTGCAGTTCAAGTAGACAATTTTTTTCTGAGTAAAAAGATCTGATATGGAATTTTAATAACAACAATAATAGTAATAATTTAGATTTATAAGTTATCCAAATCAGAGATTCAATAAGTTTAAAATTAAAAACTCAAAAAAACCAAAAACAAATTGGGGAGTATATAAAAAGCTATTTTAACCATCCCATATTATCATTGATTCAGTTATAAGACACCATAGTACAAAGCCAGGTTTGAACATATATTTTTTATTTTAAAATAGCAGATACTAAAAAATTTTTTTACAAGCATCATGAGTATGAATAAAATGTAAAAGAAGTATGTGATTAGTATTGCATATTAAAATATATAGAATACAAAATAACTTTTAAAAAATCAAATAAATTGCAATAACAGTAGTCAGTGTAATATGAATCTGAAATTAAAATGAAAAATGCAAGAACTTTATCTTTAGTTAATAAAACAAAAGTTTAGATAAGAATACTTTGTGTTAAGAAAAATCCAAACTTTTGGATTTTCAGCTCTTTTCTAAAGCAAAGTAGATATTTTAAACTTCAATTATGCATTTTTCAACTGCTCAGTTTTTATTGTAATTCCGAATGATTTATAGATTGATTATTGCTGTTGATATTACTTAGATTTTCACAATGACTTGAAGTTATGCCAGTAAGATTTAAATTTTGGAGGAATGTACCTTTAATGTACAATATATAAAAAAATATAATTACCTCTCCCAGCCAGGTGATTCGAGGCCATGGCTTCTTCTGTTTGATACATGTAGAGGCTAGTACCTCTAATTTGATTTTCATGATTATTAAAACATATGAGAATCCATAAAATTTATCATCAAAGTTTACATTACTTTTAAATGGTCCCTTAATGAAAATTCAACAGCATATCTGCAAAACAATTTAAAGTCCTTAACTATTGAAATAATTAAACCAGAGATATAATTTATGTGTGTTCATATATTATAATTATTTCAAAATAACATTCTATACCAGATACCAGAGGGCATGTCAAATAGGCTTTACGATAGTATCTCAATTCAAAGCACCAGCAATCAGGTTCAATGTGCTGTCTCAATTTGTATAATTGAATATCTCTACTGTGAATCATCCAACTAGACCAGGGGTACCTGTGGGCGGGATGCGTCCCATGCAGGCCACGCCCATCCCAGCTCCGCAAATGGGGGAAACGTCACAAAATGTCACGTGACGGCAGTTTGACACTGTGAACTAGACCTTTTGCTTCACTGGAAAGTGATGGGCACCTGAGCATGCACAGAAGAGTTTTGCCATCTGGATCAAAGCAGAGCGGCTGCTCAGACCTGCTGCTTTAAAGGGTTCTTGCTCAAAGATTTCTCAAAGCCAAGCAGTCTTCTGAATAACTGCATAGGCCTAGGGATCAATTATTCATGAGGATAATAGGATGAATTAATGGTAGCCTTATTGTGCAAAAATTTGGCATGTCCCAGATCATATATTCTATCAATGAAACTGCACAGGATAAACATATACAAGTCTCCCTTCATTCAACTTCACTATGATGATCCCAAATTCTAGTGTTAGTGATAAGAAAAGAAAAACACTATCTACATCAAGCATACAGTATATCTATAAACCGTTTGCCTTACTTTCCATTTTTCCAAGTTAAAAGCCTTAAACTTCATAATCATCCCTCAGTCATTGTTGACAAACTGCATTTTGTTCAGTTTTTCTGACATAAAATAATCCAAGTATGATCACACTGAAGGCTTATACATAGATATGATACTGGTAGCATCTCTTTGGATTCTTCTTCAATTGCCTCCAACATAAAATTTATATTTTTAAGAGCTGTACCCTGTCATCAAATTGCCCATTGCAATCCTAAAATCTTTCTCATTACTTGGTATCTATTCAGATATGTATATTTATCAGTATACATGTGAACACAAACAAAATTCAGTGCCAAAAGATGCTCATGGACTTAGAAAGTTTTAAAGGGAAATATTCATGGAGGTTTTTAGAGCAGTGTGACTCCTGAGTTATTTCACAATATATATTAATACAAATCAGGGGTGGGTTCTAAAATTTTTTACTACCGGTTCTGTGTGCGTGGCTTATTTTGTGGGCGTGGCTTGGTGGGGGGTAATGTGACTGGGTGGGCATGGACAACTTTTTTTTTTTTTGTAAAGAATTTTTTCTACAACTTTAAGAAGTTGCAGAAAACAATGCTTTGAAAAGCCTCTGCCGATCAGGCAACTCAGTTGGGATTGTCAGAGGCTTTTCAAAGCATTTTTTTTATCACCTCTTCGGCTGAAGTGGTTGTAGAAAAAATGCTTTTAAAAGTAAAAAAAAAAAGCCTCTGATGAGGTGGATGGGGTAAGTGAGCGATGACTGGGCCGGGGACCGGTTCGGGGGCGTGGCCAGCCAATGTTATTACCGGTTCTCGGAACTACTAAATTTTTTACGAACTGAGCGCAACCCACCACTGATACAGATCCATTTTTTAGATTGTTCAAACAGCAGCATCTCTGTATGACTCCCTTAATAGCTCTTCTCAGCTGGCTTTGCAGGCATGTACATGCAGACCCATTTTGCTTGTGATCCTATGCAAACAATTTGTATAGTTTCTGAAGCAATTGAGAAGTACTTCATTTGAGCTAATGTGTGCCTAGAAATTTCACATAATTTTAAAGTCTAGATCCATAAGTATATTGGTTAAACTGTACCTCCTGTATGAAGCAACCCTGCCTTCATTTCTTGCCCATAAGGTTCCATAAAACATTTTGGCTGGTAAGAATCAGGATGCTTTGCAAGATGAAGCTATCGTTCTGATCAGACTGGATTCTTCTTGATTTCCAGAACCATCGTTAACCTGTTGCATATGCAAAAATAACTTATTTATTTACTCTCATTTGTATAGCATCCCATCTTACATTAAGTGACACTGGGAGATGTACATGGCAATAGTCAACAATATATAAAAACCATTAAAACAAACAATTTAAATTAAGATTAAAAACAAGATTAAAAACAAAACAGAAGGAAAACATACAGAAAGGACATTCTGTCATACAACCATCTAACAGGTTCCACTCTACCCACAGGATCCCCAAGCTAGTTAATAAAAGCCATGTTTTACGGGCCTTTTTGTTATTATTTATTTTGATTTATTTGATATTTGTATATCACGTCATCAAACACACTAATAAATTTAACAGTTAGGAAAAAAAACCCCACATCATCAAATCACAGTATAACATCAAAAATACCATCACTAAGCAAATTAAAACCAAACACTAACATCAGCCCAACTGTTTAAGCTAACTTGTCCTAAACCTTGTGTTCTCAAGGAAAAGGCACTGATGTAAATGACTAAGAAACTTAATGAAGTTAACTCAGAAATGTAGCTCAGGGTGACATTATGAATGTTCTCTCTCCCCTGCACAGAATGACAATTTCCACCAGGAAACTGAACTTATACCTGAGTATCCCAAAGGTGCTTTTTTCAAGAGGCAACTGGATTTTCTTTTTTTTCTTTGAAGCTGTTTCGCTTCTCATCAAAGAAGATTCTTCAGATCTGTCTGGATGGTGGGAAATGCAAATGACCAGCTATCTGCAAGGAATATAAATCCTTCCATTCCCACCATCCAGTCAGAGCTGAAGAAGCTTCTTGGATGAGAAATGAAACATCTTCAAAGAAAAACAAAAAAGTCCAGTTGCCTCCTGAAAAAAGCACCTTTGGGACAACCATGACTTGGATGACTGAGAATCTCCATAGACATTTACACTTGAGTGGTGCCATCTAGTTGACTGTGGATGATTTTAAAAAGCCATACAATATTAATCCCTGGTTGATTGGACAATAAAGTATCCCAGGAGGTAATGACACGCTACTACTATACAAGTAGCCCTCGACTTTAGACCACAATTGAGCCCAAAAGTTATGTTGTTAAGTGAGACATTTGTTAAGAGAGTTTTGCCCCATTGTATGACCTCCCTTGCCACAATTGTTAAGTGAATCACTGCAGTTGATAAATTAGTAATCCGGTTGTTAAGTGAATCTGGCTTCTCCGTTGACTTTGCTTGTCAGAAGGTTGCAACCGGTGGTCACAGCAACAATCTTAAATATCATTTGCCAAGCACCCAAATTTTGATCATGTGATCATAGGGATGCTACAAAGCAGTGGTGAAATCCAAATTTTTTTACTACCGGTTCTGTGGGCGTGGCTTTGTGGGTGTGGCAGGGGAAAGATCCTGCAAAATCTCCATTCCCACCCTACTCTGGGGCCAGCCAGAGGTGGTATTTGCCAGTTCTTCAAACTACTCAAAATTTCCGCTACTGGTTCTCCAGAACCTGTCAGAGCCTGCTGGATTTCGTCCCTGCTACAAAGGTCATGTGAAAAATGGTCATAAGCCCATTCAATGCCGTTGTAACTTGGAACGGTCACTAAATGAACTGTTGTAAATCGAGGATTACCTGTAATACTTTTTTTTTTAAAGAAGCCACATCACCATGGCATCACAAGGAATTGCCCTGGAACAATTCAGCCCTTGTCCAATCTTACTGAGGCTTCCAAGCAGAATCCTGCCCACCTTTCTCTCCCGTTTCCTTGCGTGCAAAAACCATCTGACTTCCAGACCAGTGAAAAATATAAATCCATTTAATGGCTACCCTTCCCCCTCCCCGGGAATGACTCGCACGGAGATCCCCAGGCTGGCAAAGCCAATTGGAAAAACTGCGGTGCAGTAGATCTGGAGGGCTCCAGGATGGATGGATCCTGCGGGAACCGCAAGATCCTCCGCAAGATCCTTCCCCACCGCCCCTCCTCGCCTTCTCCTTTTTTATGCCTAACTGCCGACCAAGGGCTGCTTTGCAACGGGGGTGGGGGCGCGTCCCTCAACGCTTCGTGCAGGAGCAGCTTGGCTGCCGTGCAGCTTTTCTTTGGCTCTGCGATCGCTCACGGCCGCGAGATCCCGCCTAAGAGAGAAGGGGAGAGAGGGAGACGGACGCCCCGTTACTCACCGCCTCAGCCCAACGGTTTTCCTTCCAGGACTCCGGAGGCTCCCAGGTTGCCAACCGAGGTGGGTGGAGGAGCGCGAGCTGCACGCATGCGCCCCACGCCGCCCGTTCCAATGGTAAACAGCGAAGCTCCGCCCCTCCAACGCGGGGGACGCGCCTCTCGCTCAGTCTGGTCTAGTCTTGGCGGCTGAGGGGTTTTGTTGACGGAGCGAGGCGTGGGATGGATTCAGAGTATATTCGGATTCAGAATTTCGGGCGTTTTTTAACGACTTAATCCAGCCTAGTGCCCCGCAGCCGTTGGTTGAGCTCAAGAAGCTTAAACAGGAGACCAAGAGGAAGATTTAAGATTAGACGGAGAAGTTGGGAGGGGAAAAAGTCCCAGGGAAAGGTGAACTGCTACCATTTGACTGCCAAGAGAACGAACGAATTGGTTCCTTCAAAGCCATCACTTGACTCGGGGGAGTCTTAATCTTAAAGCAGTTCATCACTGCCAGCAGTCACAGTAGAGCAGGGGTCCCCAAACTTGGCAGCTTTAAGACTTGTGGACTTCAACTCCCAGAATTCTCCAGCCAGCACAGCAAAGCTATGCTGGCTGGAGAATTCTGGGAGTTGAAGTCTACAAGTCTTAAAGCTGCCAAGTTTGGGGACCTCTGCAGTAGAGAGTACTGGCTGACTAGGATGTGGTTAGTGCTTGGATGGGAGGCCACCAGGAAAGCCTAGCTAGCGGTATAGGCTACACCGGAAAAATAAAATAAAATAAAAAATCCTGGAAGGAGATGGCAAGTTCCCTCAATATTATTGTAGGTAGGTAGGTAGGTAGGAAGGAAGGTAGGAAGGAAGGAAGGAAGGAAGGAAGGAAGGAAGGAAGGAAGGAAGGAAGGAAGGAAAGAAAGAAAGAAAGAAAGAAAGAAAGAAAGAAGAAAGAAAGAAAGAAAGAAAGAAAGAAAGAAAGAAAGAAAGAAAGAAAGAAAGAAAGAAAGAAAGAAAGAAAGAAAGAAAGAAAAGAAAGAAAGAAAGAAAGAAAGAAAGAAGTTGTAGAGATGTGCACATGAATGTATTGGTTAGCTGAGCACAACTAAAAAGATTTGATTTGCTGGCTGATTTCTTTACTGTGATGGACATCTTGTGCTACATTAGTATCCTTGAACTGGCACATGGGCTTTGATTACAGTCCCACAGGTAAGGAAGAAGGCATGAAGTAGATTTAAGAGCAGAAACTAGCCTGGTGCTCCTAGAGTGATTGTTGCCATCAGCCCCAGCATCTCTAGGCAACCCCTCTGGAAGGCATTTAAACTGGGGGGAAAGAGCACAAGCTTTGTGGGTGATGATCTCATCAGGTGAAAAGAAAGGTGAGAAGTGGTTTAGTAAACAGGTAGACTGGAGAAAATATCCATCTGCTTAAAGTCCCTGTTGCAGCAGTATAAATATTTTTTGAGGAATGCCATTTTACTTTGGGTTAATAAGTGAAATGGTCTCTCCTTCCTGCTGCACATAACTGTCAGCACTCCCTGGTAAATGAGATAGGAAACACGACTAGATGACCTAATTTTATTGTATTGTGAGGCTGCGTTGACAATCTTGCAAATTGGAAGGTATAAATCTTTTAGCCACTTTTAGTCATCTGTTCAATTAGGGTGGGTCCTTCCTAACTTTCTTCCTCTGACCATGAAATCACCGGGGCTCCATCCTCTCTTCTGATCATTTCCTAGGCAGCATCTCATTGTCACATAACTATTACATATATATATAGAAGACTGTTTATGAACACGTGATAGAATTCTAAGCCCCAGTGAGCCCTCATTATTTTACTTAGAAAATTAAAGGCACCTTATATCAAGATGGACTATATTGTTTTTCTGAATAACACAGTATGGAAATAGTTTGCTATTGCAGTTTTTCTAGGATATTTTAGTATTCAGTGTTCCCTACTGAATACTAACAAGGGTAACCCATCTTAGCTTTTTGAGTTGGCTCAAGTTGGCTAATAGCCATTGAACTGAAGGCACAGCAGAATTACCATAGTACTCTTGGCTAACTCATGGATTTAATTTGCCTTTTTGGCATCTCCTGAGCAATGGTGATGTCACCAGTTAATCATAATCAACCTGGAAGCACCTTAAATGGTACCTCCAACACGAACAGGACAGGAACTTGCATTTTTAAGAACCAATATAGGAATGCAGATTTAGGAACCATTTTATATAATTGCATTAAGACAGCCTTCACTAATAACTTACCGGCCAGCAAAGGAATTGTACTTCAACCCCTTGGATGATCAACACCGAAAGTGCCTAGACTAAGATCTTAGTAAAATACGAACATTATTTTGATGCTAAACTTGATGTTGAGGAAAGTAAAAACCTCTTTGAAAAATTAAGTAGTGATGTTACTTATTACCTATTGCGCAATATCCTTTCTAAAAAGTTCTGTGCTGCTGCTAAAAAAAATCCTGCTTTTCGAATGTCAGAATATTGCTAGTTTGTTTCTGGGTCCAATTCAAGATGTTGGCTATCCTCTTTAAAGCCTTTTGACATTGGACCAGGCTATGTGAGGAACTATTTTGCTCCAATGGGATTGTTCTATCCCACTCATTTTGCCAGAAAAGAGGACCCCTTTGTAAAAGGAATTTTGGCTGGAGGGGTCTAGGGAAGTCCAATTAACCAATGGAACAGCTTGCCTTCAGACATTGTGGGTACTTCATCACAGGTTTTTTTTAAGAAAAGACTGGAGTACTACCTGTTTGAAATGGGTCTCCTGCTTGATTAGGGGGTTGACTAGAAGACCACCAAGGTCCCTTCCAGTTCTATTGTTTGAATGTTTTCTGCTGTAACCTCTGGACACCTTGCTGCTGGAGGTGAGATCTGACCCACCTGCCTGGCCTTACAGAAGGGTCTTAAACCTGGCTCTGCTGGTTGGCTTGGGGCCCTGATCAGGGATGGGTTCTACTTACCTTTACTACCGGTTTGCAAAGGGAATGCGCATGCGCAGATCACCCATAACGTGGGTGGGCGGAGCCTCCCACTGGTTTTACTACCAGTTCTATAGAACCTGTCTGAACCGGGAGTAACCCACCACTGGCCCCGATGAGGGTGCTCCATAGTGGAGGTGGCTGGGGGAGTAATAGAGAAGATTTCACCTCCATACCCTTATGGTCTTAGGTTTGCAGTTTTTTAATTGATTCTTGTTAATTTTAATGTCTTTATGTTTGATTTTACTGTATTGTAAGCTGCCCAGAAACACTTTGAACAGTGAGATGGGTGGCATATAAACAATGAAGTATAGTGGTAAAGAATGTTGCTTGAATAAAAATTATGAATGGCTTGTTTGTTCCTCAGTATTAATTCCTGCTGACATGACCACTGTCAAAATTTCTTATAGTACAGGAAAGTAGTAATTCCTTTTAAAAGTAAGAGAGGTAGTACACACTGTAGAAATAGAATAGCTGTCTGGGGCATGGTGAATTTTAAAATGAAGGACAGTCAATCAGTTCCATTACCTAAACTACCAGCTGGGACTCTATGGAATAATGAAGTCTTATGGTCAAGCACATTGTACAGATTTACAAAAAAACAAAAACAAAAAAACATTTTACAAATAAGTTTAATCGCCAGAACACAATTATACAATGCATCTTAATCCAAAGCATATAAAACAGTTTCACTGTTAGAAAAATTTGGCAGTAGTAAAAAAAAGAACACAATAAAACAATGTTATTTATACATTCTGTTCCATGTGACATTCATTAAGAAGATACACTAGAAAACTGATCAGTAGGAAGTTGATTCTCTTCAGTCTTATCAGCATTTTTGCCTTTTCAAGTTCCAGTACATTAACAGTCAGTTCACCCGGAGAAGCAGACATGCATCATTGGACTTAGTGAAGCCGCTCTAATTTTGCTTGCAGAGATTTAAAGCTCCCTGTAATGGTCTGTACAGCTAGTGTTGGACTTATAGACTGGAGTTCAACAAGGTAACGGCTAACAGCATCTAAGCAGATATTTGTGAATCGCCGTCTAAAGAGAAAGAAACCAGATCAACCTTGTTATTATATTCCTATACAATTGCTATACAGTGACTTTAAAAGTTTTGAAACTTATATTCATTAAAAAGTTGGTGGACGGAAGCAAAATAAAAATAAATAGACCTATTAACCCAACATTCATTCTGGGAAGCTGGGTGAAGAGGGAGGCATTCAAGAGGCACCAAATTTACAATCACACATTTCAGGTGAGCCGCCTCTAAGGAGGCTTGCCTGAAACTAATGCCAAGTTGGAACAAATAATTGCAAGTGCAGTAATCCCTAATGATCCACCAGACTCATCAGAACATCACGATCCTTGAAGTTATGACTAATGCAGCATCCCACAGTCACATGATCAAAATCCAGGCACTTGCAATTGGTATGTATTTATGATAGTTGCAGCATCCCAGGGTCATGTGATTGCCATCTGCAACCTTCCCAGCCAGCTTCCAATAAGAAAGTCAAGGGGGGGGAAGCTGAATTTGCTTAATGACCTTGTGATTCACTTACCAACTGCAGTAATTCACTTAACCATGACGAAAAGGGTTGTAAAATTGGGTGCACTTCACTTATTAGTTTGCTTAGCAACAGAAATTCTGGCCCCAACTATGGTCATACGTCAAGGTTTACCTGTATATATATTTGTCCTTTTTTGCCAGTTTATTCTATTCTTGGGCTGATGACATAAGTTTTTCAGGTATGAAAATATAGTTGGTTAAAAAAAAACAATTTTCTGGAATAGGAAGGTAAAAAACTACTAGGTACTTCTTGCCATCCTGCCACATATCTTTTCTATAAAATGTGTTATTTCAGAAGAGATTGTTTTAAGACTAAAAAATGGATTAAAAATATGTAAGTTAGTAAAAGTCATTATAGGCCTGAAAATACTCAACATGATATTCTTAAAAAGCTTGACTGAAGTTTTTTTCTTATTTAATTTTGATATGTTTAAACAAGACTACATATTGTCAACATCATCATTTAGAATGTGCTATATTATTAAAACTTCACCTCACTTCCACTTTATATTAAACTTTAAAATACCTTTCAAAAGTAGCTACTTTGTTAGGATCTTGCACATATCCTGATAGCAGTACATGTATGCACTCCAAAAGATGTAATGGTTTCTTCATTTTGCTCCAGTAGGGATCCTATAAAGACAAAAATATGGAAATATATACACATACTAACACACATACATGTGTATATGCAAAAATAAAGACTTATCGGCTTGTACATGTGTTCACTGACCAGTTGACAGTTTAGAGACTGCTGATTCTCCATTGCTACCAAAACAGTAGACTAAACTGTGACAAAGACCAGCAGCCACTGCTGCTCAGAAATCTACACATATATTTTGTTTGTTTGATTGTCAATTTATATAGATGCTCATCTCAAACAAGGTGATGATGGGCAGTGTACAATAAAACCCACTATTAAAACATACTACAAAACCACTTGAATGCCTGTTGAATACTTAGGAGCTGAGCTCAACATGAGCTATTTTCATTGCTATTTTTTTTTTAAGCAATAAGCCAGATCTAATAAGAATCGCCCTCCCCTGCCAATGATCCTGTTTTTGATAGTGGGTAAACAATGCTCTTACCTGCACTAGTACTGTTGAAAATGTGTTAAACCCCACTCCACCCAGTGGTCCTTTAAAATTTCTCCCATTCCAAAATTCAATCTATCAATTATTTTCTGGAACTAAGAAAACCAGGCAAATCCTTTTTAGCCCAAAGGCCTCATTTTCACCTAAAGAAGAAAGATATAGCACATCTTTCTGCTTTATACCTATTTCTAATTTTGATAGGTGGCGGAAAATACATTCATAGTTTGGAAATTTAATGATCTGTAACTAGAATCACCAAAAACCTTCCTAACTGAGCATCTCATAGTACTGCATCTAAACAGAAGTATTCTCATCCCATTGTTATAATACAAATCATAAATTAAACTGAAAACTAGATTGTGAACTTTCATACCCGTGCTTTAAAGAGCTGATCATATACTTCAAGAAGCCGTGGTAGTGGGACACCAATTTCTTGCATTGTGTAAGTTACAAATCCCACATCCCAGTTCAAAGAACAAACTTGCTGTTCTAGATATTGTACTAAGAAATCTGAGGAAAAAATACAATGCAATAAAATATTAAATTTTTGCATAAAGTTATGGCAACGATGTTTTTCTTTCTTTTTTTATTATTTTCATCTATGGAACCAGAGAAATTTACCGTATTTTTCGGAGTATAAGACACACCTTTTTAACCCCCAAAAGGGGGTGAAAATTTAGGTGCGTCTTATACACCGAATGTAGCCCTGCCCACCCACTGGCCCCCACCCTTTGGCCTCTGCCTCCCAGCAGTTACTTCCTTGCAAGCAAACAGCAAGAAAAAAGAGCCCCATTCAGCTTCAGCATAGGCTAATTAGCACAAGTTGATTAGATCGGCCTCCCGACTCTCAGCTGATTAGCTCTCAGCTGTTTTGTGCAGGCTCTTTTGCAAGCTCTTGTTTTACAAGCTCTTTGCTTGCTACAAAGAGTGCTGGAGCAGATTTTTTTTCCCCTAGCTAAAACGAAACTGAAAGTAAAGCAGGCTCTGCTGCAACGTGACAAAATGAGGCAGGGAGTTTTTTTTTTCTTTTTGCTCACCAAAAAAGATAGGTGCAAACAATGGGAAATTTAGGGCAAAAGAGGAGAGTTTAAGATTTTAAAACACAAAAGAAAAAAAGGTCTATTTAACTAGGGAATTGTAATAATTGAGATGCTATTAATTGTATATTGTGTTGAAAGCAGAAATGGTTAAGTTATGGTTTGGAGGAATATATGGGGAAAATTATTTGGTTTATTATTATTGGTAAATATAATTGATTTGTAAGAAATTGGATTGCATGGAAATAATTGGAATATTCATGTTCATATTGATTAATATACAAAAAAGATAGTTATAACTAATTGATATATATAAAAATGTTGAATTTGTATTAAACAATTGTAATATTAAATAATTAACCAATGTGAGGATGGATATAAAAATAGATGACAATGGGAAGGGGTATAATATAGAATAGAAGGGAAAAATTGAATTTGATTAAGATTAGAGATGAGAATGAAGGGTAATATTGGTTTTTTTTAAAAATAGATGAGGAATAAATATGGCAAAAAGGAAATATAGAAATTGTAAATTTAATTGAAAAACTAAACACTGTTTAAATTTGTGAACCAGCCAAACACTCTGTTCAAAGAAAATACACTGTATGTTTGCATGTGTGCTTGTCTAAAAAATAAAAAAAACTTTTTTTAAAAACAAAACAACCAAAAAAGGTAGGTGCGTCTTATACTCTGAAAAATACAGTATTTTCCATCTGACCAGTCTCTTGATGTAAAGAACAGAGACATTTGCTGTCCATGACAAGATGGGTTGGGACTTAGTCTGTTGGGAAGAAGCTGAGGTTTTTCAACATAGTTTCTTCAGTGGCAGTGAGACCAAGAAGTCTTGGGCATAGAAAGAAATAGACATATCTCAGCACATTAGATTAAAAGGACCAAACCCAGAGTCTTGAGAATTCGCCCACAGGACACTCTTAGTTGCTACTATCTTGACTAATATAAAAATAAAGGTCTTTAGAAAAATCAAGAAGTGGTCTCGTAAAAGGCATCATTAACCTGCAGTTATATTAACAGTATAAGATTACTGAATCCAAAAGAAGATATATCTGTTTTCCCTCTTCTTACCAACCACTTCAATATTCATTGGTCCTATGATAACTTGAAACATATTTAGTTACAAAGTTGGCCACAATTTATCAGTTTTTAAACCCCCCATTCCCCCCAATTTTGCTATTTATCAAGGTAATAACAACTAACAAGGCAAAAGGTAAAATGTAAGCCTTTAAAATATTTGCTTGGATACAATCCCAGAATCAGGTGGCTTCCATCATTTTCTTTTCCCACTTCTGCTCTGCCTCTTGGTTTTAAATAACAAGCAAAACGCTGAAGCCTACAAACAGTATTTCTGGATTCTACCATTTGAGGATTTTGAAATACATATTTGGCACAGATTCAAGAAAAACAAGCAGGACTTTTTCAAATTTTCGTTCAACTTCCTTCTTGACAAGTCTATATTATTCAATACCTAAAATTGACTTATATACCTAAAGGGAAATAGCGTGGTGTTCCAGCATAAATTTTCCCAAGCGTTACCATCTTCAGACTAAGAGCCTGCATCCTATCAGGAGCACTCATCGCAAGACTGTCACTCAGTGCTGAAAGAAAAAGGGAAATCTATTACATATGTTCTTTCAAACTTCAACTCAATACAATTGGATACAATAAACTGATGTCCAGCTGAGGAAAATTAGAGGTCTCCCAATGAGTCGTGATGATACCATGGCAATGACTGATGGCCAGCTCCATTCAACGGAGCTTCTCCAAACAAGGAGAGATATCCCATTTGTACTCACATCCGTTGAAACTAGATAATGTCATCAGTGCACTGATGATGTTACCTAATGAAATGTCTCCAAGAAAAGAACCAAATTCAGAGACCATCACGGGCTTTTGTTTCAGCCATGACCTACAACTATTCTCCTTTATTGATTAGAACTTTTGCTAAGAGCCCTGAAAAATTGAGTAAATAAAGTAACATTTTCATGTGAATGGAAGTTGTTTATTCTATGAAGAAATGCAACATAGGTGGAAAGCTGAAAATAAACTTGAGAAATTTAGGAATGAACACTAGAAGGGACTAAAGCTCCAGGCAGGGAAAAAAAGAGTGAAATTTGCAGGATGACAGATAAAGGCATGACATCAAGACATTTCAAAGAACCTTTGAAAGAACCTTTGATAGCAGTGGAAGAGAAAATATCAAATAGGTAGGAATATTGGAAAATAAAGAAACTGTTGTCAAAAGACAGAAACGATTGTTAAAAGTGGAAATATAAATGACAAATCAAGAGATGAAAAATGATCTGACAAAGACTTATTTTACTTACAAAAGACCTACCTTTTTCAATTATTTCTTGCCAAAGAGTTTGCACTAAGATAGGATCCGAATGTCCAGCACAATGTATAATGGCCAATTTACACTCAGAGAGTTTGAATGGATCTGCAAATTCCCCATAGAGCTAAAGATTTAAAAAGGCAAAATAACAACAATTTGGTCACTTGTAAGAAATGGAAAACATTATTTTACACTAATTAAGTTAATGAAAATACTAAATATCATATCTTCACCTGAAATAGCCAATAAGACAGACAGACAGTAAGCCAGCTGCAGTTTTCAAAGTATGATAGGAAAAATAAATTATTTAAGATGTAAATATTTATTCCAACAAACAAGTTATTTAGAATTGGAACCTGGAATGGTGAAGTTCAGATACCTTGCTAATTTCCATCAACTCAGAATCCAACTGGGAAACTGCATCTTGCACTGAAGAATGATGAGAACACTGATGGTGTAAGGCTTCTTGTATTTGAAACTGTATCCTGGCAACCTGATTAAAAATACAAGAATATTTATATGAAAAGTTTAAGGGTAAACTTTTAATTACTGTGCTTATACTAGTTCTGTATTTGAATCACTCCCTTTTGTTCACTTAAAAAAACACCTTTATACTATTTTAATAAATTACTGTTACAGTAATTTTACTGTTCTGCATCATTTTGATTATCACATACAAAAGCACAATCATCGTAATCTTTTAACGACCCCATAATCCCTTGCGGGGTGGAATCTGGGCAACTGAATGGAGCTAGCAGAGTGTTTACTGGGTGCTCTTCCTGGCGCCAATGCGGAGTTTTGTTGAGCAGATATATTCTCATTGTGCCCAGAAAGAGAAATATCTGCCTCTACCTAGGACCGAACTCACAGCCTCCTGATTGCGAGGCGAGAGCTCCACCTCTAGGCCACCACACCACTCCCAATACAAAAGCACAATAAGCAAATAAAATTCTATAATTTTTAATTATTATGTTTAATAAATGAAAGTAATCACAGATGAAAGATGTTGATTAAGCAAACTTTTTCATTTTTAATTACAATATGAAAAAAATTACATGCCTCCTTCGACCAACACTGGCATCAATGTCATGCAAACCAGCTTTTACTTACTTCCATTTTCTCTTCCAATTCATGTAAAAACTCCCCATCTGCAGCTATCGGCGATATCGTTGTTGAGCTCTTAGCACTCAAGATGGCACGGGCAATATATTCAAGGCGCTGCTGAAGCGAAATCTCAGTGCTATTAAATAATAAAGCCATGTAATTAATAATCCATAGAATAATAATAATGCAATCATAATTGAAGTCTTGATAGACAAAAAGATATATTACCTGTGCATGTCTGCCAATTTTGCGAGCACCCGGGCTGCATTACTAAAACTTCTGTTTTTCTCAAAAAATCTCCATAGCAAATCCATATAGCGAACTTTGTTTTGATCAATTTTGGCCATGCGTGCCAGATATGGCTCCAGAAAGGGAGAGTTTACCTAGAGAAATGGAAGGAGACGAATCTCATCGATTTGACATCACTGTGTTTAATCTGTTATTTTTCTGAAACTCAAGCAGAAACTATATTTATGGATGTTCATCAACTGTTCTGTGATCTTACCTGCAGCAATTTATCTGATAAATCAGCTTGAATCAACCAGCCATAAAGGGCAATACTAAAAAGTTCATCCGTGGAACGTTGAGCCAGTTTAAGCATTTGTTCAAACTAGAATCAGGAAGACAGATGCATTTTAAAAGTTATTCGTGAGATTTGCAAGAATGTAAAGCATGCCTTCACTTCTAGAATAATTAAAAAAGACCCTTAATAGCATATACTAAAGTACTAGATACAGAATATTTCTATACTCCAATTAATCTCTGAAAATCTTGTATAAAAGAAGCTATTATGCTTTAATAAGGAAAATAAATAGATTAAAAGAAACAATCCAAGGGATCCTATTCATTCCTAAGGAACTGCTCAGTATATGACTCGAGTAGCACTTACGTGATGTCCTGCTTCTTCATTGCTCAGCATGTTGGGATCGGAGGACAAAACGGGAGGACCCGGTTTCTTGGGCACACTGGGAGACTGAGGGGCAGCTTTGCTTTGATTAACCAGCTCCTGAAGGGTGTCTGTGATGCATTTATAACAATTTAACCTGTAAATAGATGCCAAGTGGAGTAACATGCTCATGAGGGGGGAAAAAAACAATGTACATCAATGTCTTCAAGTTTTATCATTTTAAAATCACACATATTCCAGGTGCCATGTTACTTGAGCATAAGATTAGCAGAGACTGGAATGTTTATAAATTTTCTACAATACAAATTTTTAAAAATACTCAATAAATTTGGTAAAGAATTTACAATCTCAATTTATAACCATTCCTTTAACGACCATTCGAAGTTACAACTGAACTGAAAAAAGTGACTTGTGAATAGTCCTCGCGCTTATAGCATCCCTACAATCGTATGATCAAATTTGGGCATTTGAAGTCATGTAATTGCCATGTGTGACTTTCCCAACCAGCTTCTTACAAGCAAAGTCAGTGGGAAGAGAAGTTGGATCTGCTTAACGATATGGTTCACTTAACAACTGCAGTGATTTGCTTAACAACCATCTCAAAAAAAGTTGCAAAATTGGGTGTGACTCAGTTTACAACTGCCTTGCAGAGCAAGGGACATTCTGGTTCCAATAATGGTCGTTAAATTGAACGTAATCTATGTGTGATGACAACATATCCTTGGGAGTGATATCTCAGTCTACAGTAATTTAAAGTTTCTCCTGTATATTAGAATTCCCAGCTCTTGATACCAATAATATTTTGCTGAAAGTATTTTGTTGGGGGGAAAAAAATCCCTTCTATTTTCCAAACTACTCACCTCTCCTGGAAAGCCTGCCAGCCAGTAACATCCTCTTCTGGTTCATGGTTTTTGTAATAATGAAGTCCAAGGCCCTGTGGATCCTTTTTCTCTGCAGCTGTCAGAGAAAGTTCTACCACACCCTCATAGAAACGCACTTAAAATTAAAAAGAGAGGGAGGAAATGATATTAGACAAAATGCCTCATAAATTTAAAACTAATTCAACTATTTGTTTCTCTGCTGTTGTTTTAAACTTTTGTTAGTTAAGTAAATCTGTTTCCGTACTGACACATTTTATTAGTCTTGCAATAGTTGAAATGAAAAGATGTTGATGTGGAAGCTTTTCAGCAAATAACTGCATCTTACCTTGCCTATACTGTACACAGACATTGGCAAGATCCACCTGAGTGCTAATTTTTTGGTATTCTTTCAACGACTCTCTTAACATTTTCTCTTTTTCTGACTTGTTCTGAACTTGTCTGGACCTTTGCAGTAGTTCATTTGCCTGGAATAACATAAAGAGACATCATTTTTTTCCCCATTCTGTTATCTGTTTTTGAACCTTCTTGCATAAAAGTCAATTTTTCACCACAGAAATTATTGAGAGAAGATTCTAGTCGTATTTAAAACTGTGAGATTTAAAACAAAAATCAAATGGAGATTTAAACATTATTTTACATTTAACAAGTATCTGTTTTGAGTCATACAAATGTTAAACTTCATTGCAGTTTTTGACTGGCAGAGGGATGTTCTTTTGTGTCTGTGTCTTGTGTGTGTGCGTGCCTGTGTGTGTTCAAGTGGGAAAGGAGAGGGAAGGGGAGGGGAGGGGAAGAGAGATTGTGCATAGTACCGTGATAGCGAACCTATGGCACGCGTGGCCATATCAGTGGGTACGCCAGTTCAGCTCTGGCGCGCATGCGCACGTCGGCCAGCTGATTTTTGGGCCTTCTGGGCCCACCAGGAGACAGGAAACAGGCTGTTTCCTGTCTCCGGAGGGGCTGTGGGGGTGGGAAGGCCCATTTTTCTTTCTTACCTGGCTCCAGGTCCTCTCTATGCATCTGCGGAGGGCAAAAACAGCCTTTCCCACTCCCTCAGAGGCCCTCCAAAGGCCTGAAACGGCCCATTTCCCAACTCCTGGTGGGATAGGAAGTGACTTTTTTGCTGTCCCAAGCCTCCAGAGACTCCTAGAGAGTCTCCTAGAGAGGCGTGGGATCCCACTGCTGGGATCACTTTCAGCTTTACTTTCCAATCATCTCTAGTTTTACCTTCAGTCCCTATTTATTCCAGGTTCTTTTGTCTCATGAGCAAGAGAACCTGGAGTGAATAAATGACTGAATAAATATATAGTATTCTACATAGTTCATTAAAAGAATAATTAAAAAGTAATTAAGAATTAAAAAGAAAAAGGAGGGGGAGAGGACAAAATTTTGAAGGTATTAAAGAAATGCAATGTTATTACACAGTATTTGCTACTTCATCCTCATTGTAGTTGAGGCAAGATTTGGCTACATTACGGGCAATTGTGTCACATACCAGTAATATTCTCTCCTTGAGAATTCCTTTATGAGACGCCAAATTAGTACATTGTGCAAGTTTGGGTAGAACTTACAATTACAATAGAACATCCTCCATGACCTTTATGGTTTGGAATCACAAGAGGAAAAGTCATTTGTGGAAGGCATTTTTGGGGATTTACCATCAGTGACTGAATTTAGCCAGTCAATGCTCGGCAATGTCTATTCTTGATTAAGGATTCACAATAATCAGCTGGATTGGTGGTAAAAGACAGTCTCCAAGAGTTATGCTGCCTAGATGCTAAGATAATATCTTGTCATCTTAATCTAAAATCTTTTCCTTCAGTGACCTTTTGGCCTAATTGTCCATCCTTTGTTTTGCCTCATTAGAGAAGCTATGGGCTAACCGTTTTCTGTCACATAGAAGTGAATGTCTATACAATCTTGTGATAAGGAAATATGTCTTAACATTCAATTATTTCTAATCAATTTTGTCACTGAATGCATTTTATGAAAAAACAAGTGATTTTTGTAGTACTTTTTATTAAAAAAAAATAAAATTCAGCCTTAATCATATCCCATCCAGTAATAAATCTCTTATTAATCTGGATCAGGTGGCACGATGTATACTTAACTATAGCTAGTTTAAATACACTAGCTTACTCTCAAATACCTTAGAACAGATGGCATCATCTGTGCTGTAGAGTAGTGGACAAATGTCTTGTAAATGTGAACTGATGCCATCCACAGCAGCATGGTCTCTGATGTAGCAGTTGATAAGGGAAGCAATGACGGCTCCAGTTAGTTCTTTATCTCTAATGACGAGGTCTCTGAAAGTAGTAATCTTCAGATGTTCTTGAAACTCCTTTTTTTAAAAAAAAAAGCATAACCACATTTCTGCTACACCCCAAATAGTTTGACATACCTTAAACAGATATCCTAAGGTATTTATGAAAAACTATTTAAGGAAGACGATTCGCAGCACATAGTATCTTGTCCTTAGATATGTACATATTTAAAATTGGTTTAATTATGCTAGCAGAAAAACTGACATAGCCTATTAAACCATCCTCTTATATTTGTGTTCTGATTAAAGTTAGATTTTTATATTATACTTTAAAATACATTCTGAAACCTTACCAAGATTTTTAAGATGGCTTTGTACTACCCTAATATGAAAAAACCACATAAAAGAAATGTAGCTGTTACATACCTTTGGTAGCTCACCTACAATAATATTGAACTGATGTTCACAAAGAAGCTTCCACAGAGCCAGTGCTTGGCAAGTTTTTCGCACCAGCTGTTGGATGCTTTGTAGGGATGCTTTCTCAGATAACTGTGCTTCTGCTGTAAAATGAAAACATGGATTGCTATTTTTTTGTTTTCTTGTTGTATAATCCTTTTCAAGAAGCCAACAAAGAATATATGACTGTGTGGCTCTCCAAACTCATTCAGTTTGGAGAGCCTTTTGCCTAAGGGACATCGTCCATCATTTAAGGCAGTGTTTTGCAACCTCAAAAATGTTAAAATGTGTGGACTTCATCTTCCAGAATTCCCTAGCCAACATGACTGGCTAAGGAATTCTGGAAGCTTAAGTCCACACATTTTAAAAGTTGTTGAGGGTGAGCAGCCTTGAGGGAAATTTATTTAGTTTAGGTCATTTATGTAGTAATGCAATGCTATAAACTTCAACTTCAACACAAATTATTCCTTATATGTTTGGAATGCACACACACACACACACACACAAATAAAAAACATATATTACAATTAAAATTTAAAAACATTTTAAAATAATAAAAAGCATTAAAACAGTAAAAAAAAAACTTTAAAATGTCTAATTTGAAATACATACAAAAGCAAGGTATCTGGCCTATTAACAATATAGTCAAGTGGAGGGGCCCTTGGTGTTCAATCCTCAGGAGCATATCCAGGTTTTTAAGAGCTTTATGAAAGGCTAACAAGGTTGGGGCCATTCTAATCACCTAAAAAGGATGTTCCACAGAACAGGGGCCGCTGTAGAAAAAGCTAGCTTTTTAGTCCCCGCCAGCCAACATTCTTTGCCTGATGGGATCTGCAGAATGCCCATTCTATTTGACCAGGTTGGATGGGTAGAGACTCTGGAAAAAAGGCAACTCCTCAAGCACCCTGCCCCCAAGCCATGTAGGGGTTTGAATTGCACCCAAAATACAGTAGTAAAAAGTGCAGCTCCCGCATGAGAGGTATTATGTGTGCCTTATATCTGTTGATAAGTTTACTTCACTGACCATTATGAGCTCAATCTCTTTTGGAAAAGACGATTTCTTCTCTAAGTATCAATTTTTGAAAAAAACAAAGTATACTGCTCAAAAAAATAAAGGGAACACAAGCAGAAGACATCCGAGATCTGAATGAATGAAATAACCTTATTAAATACTTTGTTCGTTACATACAGTAGTTTATACACTGGCTCAAACAACTAAAGGGAACACAAAACTACTGTATGTAACGAACAAAGTATTTAATAAGGCTATTTTATTCATTCAGATCTCGGATGTCTTCTGCTTGTGTTCCCTTTATTTTTTTGAGCAGTGTATTTTTCATCAAGGCAACAAATATTTTTTTCCTCATAACTTTTCCCCCCTAACAATATATGATAGTGCCAAAACCCAAGTTTACCATGAAACTTCCTCTGAACTTCTTGCTGCATTTGTTGAGAGCTTCCAACCTCATACTGCATCACTCCAAGTAAACGCTGCTGCAGGGTAGCTGGGTTGATGAAACTTTGTAAAGAAAACAAATGCAACCATGTGAACAGCATGCTAAAATTGCAATGAACAAATTGGAGCAGACATAGATTAACATCCCAATGGCCATGCTGGCTAGGAATGATGTCAGTACCAGCGCCAACAAATGTTGAAAACGACAGATTGGGACAGCTTTAGTCCCCACGACCCTTCTACACCAAGTGCTGATCAGCACAACTAGCAAACAGCAAGCTCTGTTCACTCTCCAAACTGCGTAGAAATATTTATCAGAATTAGTTTATTGTAATTACGGCTGGCACTAAAATGTATACATTCCTTTGAAAAGTTTGTTATGGATCCCAATCAGCTTCAGAAACAGAAATACTTACCATTAAAAAGAACAGTTAAAAACAATAGCTCCAATGATTTGCTTTAAAATCAATTGTGATGAATGAAAACCATCTTACCTGGGATTTCTAAGAGATCCTATTGTGGCAAAATGGGAATTCCTGTCCAAAAATTCCTGCAGCCCTTTTAATTCCTGTAGCACTGATTCTAAGAGCTGTGGGGGAACACTGCTTTCAACCTAAATAAAGGAGAGAAAAGCAAAGGCTTAGGCCCAAATTACTCCTGTTCCCATACCCTTGGTCCCATATCCTTAGGCTCTCAAGGAGCCACCTTCAGCAGGCCATGCCACAAATAAATGTACCATTCTGCTTTTTTCCAAGCAGGGCCTTTAATATATAGTGGATATAGAAAGTCTAGACACCTTGGTTAAAATGCCAGGTTTTTGAGATGTAAAAAACAAAAACAAAAACCTAGACCAAGATAAATCACTTCAGAATTCTTTCTATCTTTAATATATCATCTGTAAAATTCAATTGAAAAATGAACTGAAATTGTTTAGTGGGGAGAAAATAAAAATAAAAAACTAGAATAATGTGACTGCATGAGTATTCATACCCTCTTATAAGTAGGGATGTGGCTGCATTCAGAATTAACCAATCACATTCAAAGTAGTAGTCAGTGCACATCTACCATCAATTAAAGTGGCTGTGATCAAGCCCATATAAAGTTAAAAACATTTTGCATATCACAATAAAACCCTAAAAATTCTGAGTAGCATGCATTAATGTCCATCATCACTTACCGCTACAACTTCTCGATTGCCACTCTTGAAAACTCTCTCCACAACTATACTTCCATCCCAAATGTTTCTGGAAGGCAGGAAAATGCAACTCACCTTTTAATGCTGTCAGAAATCTGCTTTGCAAATTTTCATGTTACGTATACCAACCCTACCACCAGTTTACAACATACACAGGTTTATTTTATATGTAATATATGGATGCTGTTTTTCTAATACTTGCATTGAAAAAGCATTCATCTGTAAAAATTCTGTATGTATATATTTGGCAGTTATTCATTTGAAAGTTTTTTCAAAATTTACAAATTCCTTACACTATAATATGGGCTGGGTTTTCCTCCCCTTTTTTTAATTCCAAAAGGTAACTAATTTGTAATATATGCACTAGTTCCCTTTCATTACCAAATCTGCAGGCAAACTATATTATTATATTACAGGTAGTCTTTAAATTAGAAAGGCAATTGGGACTGGAATTTGTCACCAAATGATGTTGTTGTAAAGCATACCAGATGACTAGATTTTTCAGCGATGATAGCTTGGAAAAAACTCAGACTTGACTCTTGTTTCTGCCTGTGCCTTGCCTTGTGGGCTTGCCTTTTGCCTCGTGGACTTCAATTCTGGATCTTGCCCTGTGAGCTTGCCCCTCACCTCATCTTTGGACTTCCTTTCTGCCTTTGCAAATTGGTTTTGTTGCTCATTGGCTTTTATTTGATGGACTGTGGATGGCTGCCTTCAGGGAAGTGTGGGGTGAAGCCTTACCAGCCGTTGTATGGCCATTTGTTATGGAGTTCAACAGAGCAATAAAGACTATCATAGCCTGCCTCTGCCCACCCTAAGCAACCTGTGTCATAACAATAACTAAGCAAAACTTGGATTTTCTTCATATCAGTTCAATGAACTATTATAATTGAAGTATTAAAATCAAGTTTGGAGAATTTATTTTTCTACCATATCAGAGTAATATATTGAAACTTTCACTGAAAGATATTTTGCACAGTAGAAAAAAAAAATATACGGCTAGTTTCAAAACTGTTAAAGGTTTTTTTTTCCAAAATAGAAAAACAATAATGTATCTTCAGCATTTTAAAAAAAAAATAAAGTACAGTGAGCCAATACACATATAATAGCCAAAAATAATTTAATCTATCTAAGACATACTGTCATGACACTTTGGGCCATATTCTCCCTGCACAGCCTCCCGAAGACTGGAAATTTATGCTTTATTGTGTACCTCCATCATGCTTAAACATAAATAGGGCTAGTGGAAGGTGGGTTGGTACCACTAACTGCAGCTGTGACTAAACAATCCGGTTAGGCTGCTCACTGTGTGCAAAACTCACTGTTTCAGGGAAAGACTCTTCCACACCTGGAATGCCACACACCAGGTATATTTCTGGAAAACTAGCAGACCATTCTCAGAACAGCCAGATACAATATAATCTAGATGAAAACCACAAAGTTCTACTGTTGGTGGAATATTTTGTCCTGGAAGAGTGAGTTTTGCATATCCCTGACAGGCATTAGATTTCGAAGAAAAGTATACTCACCCTATTATTCGGGAAAAGTATAAGCAGACACCATTGTGCTTTCCAGAATACACTATCTCAGGGCACACCATTCCACCGATGGAAGAGCCAGGCTGAGTCATATGACCAACTGCAGTATATACTGGAGTGGACATGGTAGGAGGCTGCAAACCTGAAATATTAACCCATTATTTAATGGTGCAGTTTAACCTTAATTATATGCTAAGTTATATATGCATGTAATGTTTCAATAACTGAAAGTTATTGAAGAATAAAAGAAAAGAAAATACCTTGTGCGGGTGTTGCCAAAAAGCTTGGATTAGAGTAGGGGCTACCAGCAGGCAGAGGTGAACCTAGTGCATAAAAATCACAAGGAAACCACTTTCTGTCAGACTTATGAATGTAACTCTAATAAATTTCAAGAGATACAGTATATCACAGAAGTGAGTACACCCCCTCACATTTTGTAAATATTTATCTTTTACTTAAAAGGGAGTGTACTCATTTTGTTGCCACCAGTTTAGACATTAATGGCTGTGTGTTGCGGTATTTTGAGGGGACAGCACATTTACACTTTTATACAAGCTGTACACTCACTACTTTACATTGTAGCCAAGTGTCATTTTCTTCAGTATCTTTTCACATGAAAAGATATACTTAAATATTTACAAAATGTGAGGGGGTCTACTCACTTCTGTGATATACTGCATATCCCAGGGTTAGGAAATTTTTGAAAAGTACTATTCTGTTTTGAGAAAGCTAATCATTCCTTCTCATACCCAAATGGCCACCATGAAAGCATTGTTTTTAAAGTTTAAAGAGATGCCAAAAGTAAGGATGGCAGGAAAAAAAAATCTGTCTTTGCACTGCATATAGGAAAGAAACAGAAATGAAGAGGAAAGTCTGATTTGTACAAATCTGTTGATTGCTTTTTCTTTTTCAATGCTTATAGGGAAAAGGTATACAAGCAGAGACATGTTAGAGAGAGAGAGAAGAGAGAAATGAATTTAAGCTTCAGTTTTTCTTGCCAAAACAATCACTGCCTATTTCTTCTTCTTTAAAGATGGTAGAGAATTCATCCCTTTTTTCAAAACTGAACAAGAATAAATAAGATTCTGCAATCGAGCACTACTAATACTTAAAAAGAGAATAAATACAAGATGCTGTAAAATAAGATTTAAAAATAGAAAAAAAACCTCATAACAAGAGATAAAGAGGCACATCATGAACATATAAAGACCATAAATCCCATTCACCACTTACCAGGTAGAAGAGGGGAGCCTAATGTTGTCCCAACATTGCTTGGAGGTGGCAGACTAGAGGGGAATCGCATTTGTGTTTCACCCCCATATCTGTAATTGATTAGATGAAAACTCACAATACTGCAGCCTATTTCCAGATTTTTTAACAGCGTTAAAATGAAACAAATACGATGCAGTTAAATAAAAAAGCAGATTAGAAAACCTTCATATTACAGGGGTCAAGGGCAGTAGCATAATTGCTTGGCTTACTGACAGAAAAAAACCACCACCCAAGGATTTGCTGGAAACCAGGCAGATCCCTTAGACATCTCAAGTGGACCATCTAATCAGTTACCCGTTTCTACTGAGATCAGTAGTGGTGAGTAGCTATAGGCTGACAACGCGATAATGATGAAGATCTGATAGTCATGTTGTCAGGGTTCCAATTCAGGGCTCTAGTTAAACCATGAGCCTCGAGCCAAGTTTCAAAAGAAATCCAGTTATTTATTAGGAGCAACATGTGCACACATACCCAAGTGAAGTCAGCTCTGCCCCATGTAATTTACAGCCCAAGTATGAGCCTGTTTCCCCCCTTCTTCCAGGGTGTGTCATAAATCACATTCTCCAAAGGAGCACTTTCGCAGGCTGTAGAAATCACGCCTCTCAGGCTGGTTCGCCGGTAACCTGGGATACAACCTTGAAATGGGTATGCATGGAATGTGCTTCTGGTTGTGGCTGCCGTGCTGCATGCTGCTCCGTCAGTTTCCCCCCCCCTCCTGCCTATGGCAACTCGACAGCAGGCCAGGAATGCTTTACGAGTTGACATATCCTTCAGATCACATTCCATCTATTCGGACCTAAAGACCATGATCTAGTGAAAGTGGGTATGATTGGGGACCAGTCTGCACTGGGAAAAATCCATAGCTGCCATGGAGACAATCGATTTCTGAGCCATATTAGATTCCCGTACTCAACGAGAGTGGAAAGCTCAGGGGAATCCAACATTAATCCTTTAATGATATTAAGAAGTACAGCTGTATCAGCAACAGTCCCAACTTACTCCTGGACCTCCAACCTTGGGTACAAACACTTGCCATCTGTAGAGCAGGATGCCTAGTATGGCTATCACAAAGGATCATCACCACTACCTTCCCAGATCATAGTGTCATGATAGCAGAAGCACACCAAAATGAGAAATACTTCCCCACCCTCTCCCCGTCTGTGTTTGCTGATTCTTGCTATGCATGCTTTTGCTTCCTTCACCAAGTTTTGGAGGAATTTGAATTTATTATACCATATTTTTCAGAGTATAAGACACACTTTTTTCCGTCCTAAAAGAGGCTGAAAATTTGGGTGCGCCTTATATTACGAATATAGCTTTTTCGAAGCTTTTTTTCCAGCCCTAACGAGGCGCTAGAGAGTGAAGTGATCTACCTCTGACTCTCAGCTGTGCTTTAGAAGCTTTTTCAGTGAAGTAATCTTCCCTGCTTTGCCTGCTCCCTCCGATTCTCAGCTGTGAAGTTTTTTTTCCAGCCCTAACGAGGCACTAGCGAGTGAAGCGATCTCTGTGGTTTGCCTGCTTTTTTCATTGCTTCTCTCTCCAAAGATCAGTTGTGCTTTAGAAGCTGTTTTTTATCCCCAAGCAGGGGATAAAAACCAGTAAACTAATGTGCTGAAGATGACTAGACTAAGGACTAGCCAGATGAATATCTGGTAGGCAGAATCCCCCCCCCATTTTCCTCCCCAAAAATTAAGCTGCGTCTTATACTTTGGTGCGTCTTATACTCCAAAAAATATGGTATATAGCTATAGAATTAACTAACAGTGGCCTCCAACAAAACAGCCCCCAGTTCCCTGAGTACCAAAAAAGAAAAAAGAAAAAAATAGCATGAGGAAGCTATGAAAAAAAGTAAAAATTTATATAATCCAGCTAGAATTCAAAGCAATCCAATTTTGTTGTGATACAACAGATTAACTATCATGCCTCTTTCTACTGCAAATATGAATTATTTTTACCTGAAAAATGCTCGAGTAGCCCAGCCAGATATTTCTCTATCACAAGCAGCAGAAGAGCAGGCAAGGATTAGGCAAGTAGCACAAGCTTGTTCTACCTGCAAAAATCACCAGTAAGTAATAAGATTAAATGATAGGTCTACCTAACAATAGTTAAGAATTAAGAGGCATTTTGGTTGGTATGAAATAGCCTATACTCAAATTTTTGCTGGCGAAGAATGACAGCCCTTAGGTTCATCACACTTGTCATCTTTCATCTTTATCTTGTATTGATTTTATTTTAATTACTTCGACTGCCCAGAGTCGTTGACAGTTAGGCTGCATACAAGTTAAACAACAAAAACAACCCATTTGAATTCCAAATGACTTCAGTGGGACTCAATGACATCAGAGTGCAAACTGAAACTTTTCTTCTCATCAGTAGTATAAATAATAGGATTCTTGCTAAAATTTGTAAATACCAAGTTACCTGGTTGTTTATCCTCTAGGCAACATATTTCATACATATTTCATAAAATATTTTTTATAAATACGGTATATTGGGATAAAAATAAATGAATCTATAAAGAATTAAATGCCATGCTTGGACCAACTAAATTAAGTCTACAAAGGAGATTAATGTTCATCTTCAATCTTGTAAGAAGTGTTTAGCTGGCCACTATTGTGGTAAAATAGTACTATTTTCTTTAATAACAAATGTGATATTTAACTGGGCTTGCAAATTACAAATATTGTGGAAAACATAAAACTATTTATAATCTTGTACGTCGAGGTGGACTAAAATCCAATATTCTCAGAGCAAGCCCAGGTTTTATATTATAGGAACAAATTGAGCTGTGCTAAAACACTCTCTTGCTTCACAGAACATACTTTTTCATTATTTTGTGACTTCAGTCACTGATAGATTTTATATGTGTAAATGCATAAACCAACCATTGTAGTATATACTGTAAATCATAATTCATAGCTTCTGTACATGCAAATCAGATACACTAAGACATCAGTATGGCTTAGGGAGAAATGAAAGCTACTGGGCATTAAATTTGAGCGGGTAAAGATACAACAACTGTTTTCATGTACCAAGTTAGCTATCTAGGACTGAAGGTCACAACTATGATTACTAAACCAGCTACAGTAACAAATATCAG
Source organism: Pantherophis guttatus (assembly GCF_059756535.1). Taxonomy (NCBI): domain Eukaryota; kingdom Metazoa; phylum Chordata; class Lepidosauria; order Squamata; family Colubridae; genus Pantherophis; species Pantherophis guttatus. The sequence continues at coordinate 21,991,872 of NC_142064.1, forward strand.
ATGAATGGCAAATGTTAAGACCCAGGACAGAACACAAGCTAATTGTGAACAATTAACAATGATGTGCAAATCAGCTAAGAAAGGAAGTTAAGAATTCTTACTGGATGAAGTTTAAAAAATCTTTCAATATCTTCTCCATCCCCTCCTGCATTGCATACAAAGAGATGTCTTAGCTGATCCACTGGTCTGAGTTTATGAAACATAAAACTCCCCTAACGGAAAACAAAAGTAGCAAATGGTTGACAATTTATATAACATTTTTACAGTTCTAACTCAATTTCAGAAAAATTAGGCACCTCTTAATTCCATTTTACAAAACTGGAGAGTAATGAATGCAGCAGGAACTTCCCCCACATCAATAAAGGTCAATTTGAACCTAATACTAAAACATGCAGCTGTAATACCTAACACTTTGAAGCTGAATTACTGACACTACACACATACTTCTTATGTCTATTTGTAGGCATATACCTCTAATCTTTTCCCAATCCTCGGCAACTGAGGAACATGTACAGAGTTACAAAGCCCAAATCTAATTCTTAAATTTCTTTTTTTCTAATTTTCTTTCTTTTTTTTTTTTTTGAAAAATTCAGTTTATATACCATAGATTACAAGCATATTATCTTTATTTTGCACCTATTGTACCCTAAATAGCTAACCTATCAAGCAACAGCTATTACATTGAAGGATCTGATAATTTGCAATTCTGACCAAATTTCTTGGGAAATTTGTGAAGCTCAAGACAGGACATTTTCTTAAATCTAAGTACTTCTGAACAGTTTCAGAAAACATTTGAGAAAGAGATCTTAAAAAATCTAAAAAGCCTTCCAAATGCTAAGAAATTAGATATAAAACAGAAGTAGGGTACTACTGCGGAAAATAATGATAATGTGGATGAGTTCTTGCACATAACATTATTTCTTCCCATTGCATTTCAATTAAGCTAAATGGAAAATGTCAAAACAACTCCATATTGGATCAATAATCACTATGGAACTCTGCATTCTAAATAGTGAGATTAAATGATTCTGTGGAGGACCAGTGTTTCATTTCTCACTATTGAACTTTATACATCTTAGTATTTTATAGCATTTGTAATATATACGCATGCACACAAACAAGGTTAGATTATTCACAGAAACAGTAAGTACTGCCTACCTGTGCTGACAGCAGAACAAATTTCTTCGGTGGTAACATATGTTGTTGCACAACGATAGGATAATCTGTTATTGGAATTAATTCTTTGTTCAATGGCGTTACAATCTTAGGAACGTTTTGTTCATCTATGGCAGCAAGTGCCCAAGAATGCCCATCAACAGCTGTTTTTGTCTGAAACAAAATGTAAAGCATGATGTACAATTCATTTGTTTAGTCCATCAAAGGTAAATTTATTTATTTATTTATTACATTTATATGTCACCTATCTCAGTAACTATACAAAGCAATTCTGGACTCTGAAACCAGGTCAATAGCTCTTAATAGATGTCTTTTTCTTCATCTTCTTGAAGTCCCTTTTAAACCAGAACTGAAATCAGAACACCTTTTCATCAGGCAACAGTCAACTATCTCTCTCTCTCTCTCACACACACACACACACATATTAGCAAAGGGCAGACCTATTCATAATCTGGGATGCGGTTACTGCACTGGAAGAAAGTTAATGTCAAAAAGATGGCAATGAATTTGAGCAGCAGGAAAAATGAACAACCAAATTAAGAAAGATCAAGATGAAAGAAAATGTAAATTCTCTATTAACAAATACTGCTTTCAATGAAAAATTACCTGGGTTTCCATCATTGGTTTTTGGAAAGGGAAAGAATCGTGATTAATACACCACAGGATATCATTATCTTCATTTTCCGAAGCAGCCATTAGGAGAATACCTGGCAGGAAAATAATATTTAGTTTTACACAGGAAAAAGAGGAATCTACCATGCAAAGGTAGTATTTAATATCCCTCTAATTACTAAGTTAATTATCCAGTTTTGGTTTTATTTAAATCTGAGATCCCATACCAAATTATCTCCAACTTTTTAAATATGGAAATTCCTACTTCTGATTTCTAACTATCAAAGATCCTCTACTCTGCAAACGGAAAAGCTGCATTCTTTACTGAGCCTGTACTGATACCAGATTATACTATAGAATGTCAATTAAATGCAGATTCATCACTTAAACATTATCAATTTCTTTTCTGTGCACAACTATAGTTATCATCTTGTAAGATGATGAGTGCTGGAAACTCTGAGAATTTGTACACTTAGTTGTAAACAAATAGGCTTGATGTTCTTCAGATAAGAATTTTGGATTGGATGCAAAAGTGAGTTACCAGGACAAGGAACTGAAGATGATTTGGTCATCAAGAGGAAAGAAATGAAAATAGGACCAAGTAAATAAATAAAGGCTGTTTTTTCAATAGGCTGAAAGGGTTATATTATCCTTTTTAAGATTGATGCTAGTCCTCTGAGGTACAGTAAGCCAGGTCAAGAAGCAGGCCAGCAAGGATTTAAAGAATGCTCTTATAGTAACCTGAAAAACAGAATCTTGAATTCTTGTTCAAATTGCTTTCTGTCCAATCTTATAATAAATCCATCTCAGGATAGTGTAATCTTTTCTTCAGCTTCCTTTTAACAGCTTCATTCTTCAAGGTCAATACTATATTTCTTTACAAAAACTAATACATGAAGTGAGACATGGATACGGTGGAAATAAGTTTCCAAGAACAGGGAGGTAGAAAGATGTGAATGGGTTTACATTTAGTTCTTTTTATAGCCCTTCTCTCCTGCCTATTACTCTTTTCCATACTTTCCATAATGCTGTTTGCACTGAAAAGGAAGTTTCATAGATGTTCTGACCTAGGCTTCCTGATATAATAAAAAGCACACAATTAGTCCCAAAAACGCTTTTTTTATTTTAAGGGCTGTGAATTCCTTTCATTCACAGCTGAATCACCAAGAGTTTATAAATAGTCCAACAGAAGTCTGTCACAGTCTTTCGCATAAGGCTGGTAAACACCCACCTTTATCTTCTTTGACACGCTGCCAAAGACCTAATTGGCAATTATCTTGGCAAGGCCACACAGAAACACAGAGTCAAAAATGGAGCTTCAAAGTACAAACCGACACTATCCACAATGTTGCTTCCTGCAAAGGCCCACGTTCCTTTGCTCTTCCTTTATGTCTTATGGGAGGGGCCAATCATCTCCAAGCCTTACTCCAGAGTGGTCCCTTTTGTTTTAATTGTTCTTGCCTTCTGGCAGCTCTGAGCATGTGCGCACTAGGAACAGGCTCCCCCTGTTCCTCTGCCTCTCTGATGTCCGACTCTGGAGGCTCCGCACATAACTCCCAGATGGCCCTGGCCCCATCTCTGCCTCCAACTCAGAGCCCTCGTCCGAGCCTTCCCCAGACTCCAGGACTGGCCCATGTTCCTCCCCAGCCTCCTCAATGTCTGACTCTGCTGCCAGCTCCGCAGGCTACTGGCGGACCACAATAGACGTGTATATGTATATAAGGATTTTGGAATTTTTCATTGTGACCTCATCGATTTAATTTCTCAGAATGTGGTAGATTCAAATACTAAAATTAAATCTGGAATTAAATTTTTCACTAAAACAAAGAGTTACTTTACAGGGGTTGGTTACCTGTGACATGTACATAGCCCCCCGCTCCAAATTTTTATCTGGTTTTCATGGGGTTTTCTCTCCAACATTTCAAAAATTGAAATGGAAAACCTCTACTATTTTCATCTTTGAGCCCACTCCCAAACAACGTAAATTCTCATAACTGAAGAATACTTTCCTGCTATATATCAATTTGGGGAAGTGGGAATATTTTGCCTCCAAAGATGGTCTGTTCTCCCTCCACAATTTGCTTCCTTAAATACTAAACAGGTATACATTGAAAAAGAAACTTAAAAAGTTAGCTCCACAACTTTCAAAGATGTGCCCAGACAGCTTTTTGTTTATAGGTGCTCTTGTAATGAGAAACATATTTTGTTTCGGCTTCAGATCAAAAGAACTGTGTTTCTGCCAAGTAGAGAAGCAAGACAAAAACTTGAATTGTTCTGGATTTGGGCCAAAAATAGTTTGGACAGTTCTTGTAGGAAGAGGAGGTCTACTTCACCATCCCCACTGAAGCCCAAAAGCATCATATCCAAGCAACTAGTCTACACCGCTCTCCCCTCTCCAGCCTTCCAGTGACTTCTTTTGGTTTTTCTTCCACCACACTATCAATATTCTAGGCTTTTTTCTGTTCTTGCTCTGCCCCAAAACCTTTGTCTCAGGCACATATATGGACCAAAGATTTTAGTCTGGACAAAGACCACAGGAAAACTATGTTTTCCATAGTTTGTGCATGGAATCTTTTGTACACTCCTATGTCTATAATGTTAAGATGGTCAGGAGGCTATATGAGGTCCCCATCCTTCAAATGTTATTCACTCTTGCTCCACTTATTTACAATAATGAACAGTTGCCGTCTACAAAATTTACCTTTGCTATATAAAGCTCGGTGAACCTTTGACGGCTTTTCCACATTAGAAGCTGCAGAAAATCCTGGAGGTAGGCGGATATGAATCAACGTTAAAGTTGAAGGGCGAGCAAAAGGATGCTTAAATGGACATACACTAAAATACATCCGTACACCTGCAGGAAAAGATGTGATTGTAAGTTAATAATGGTAATAGGTTTGACAGAAATACATAAGCCACAGAGATTTCATTAATTAATGGCTTTCATAACATTAATACTGCAGAAATGAGATGTGCATCTACATCCTGTTGTGACAGATGAGGTAATTATTTTTCACTCTTTAAAATATACAAAGTACAGTCGTTATGTGGATTGTAGCAGGGTGAAAAAAGAAATCAATTACACAAAGATGAAGAAAGATCAAAGTTGTATTAGGTATTTTTTGAAAGTAGGATGATGTTACAGAGAAAGGCTGAGGGAGATATCTCATATTATCAAGAATGGCCCAAGTCATATGGTGAACAGATGTTGGAACATAGCACCTCTAAACAGCTGGAACCATTCTTGCAATTTCTGCTGAAATACCCAATAGTCACTGTAGAACTTTACTTTATGGCCACAGTTTAGCTGAAGCACCATTTCTTTAACAGAGCTTCCTGCCTCCATGTCTTGCTAGATATTTTTCCCCCTCTCTCAAAATTAATTCACTGTATCTCTATGTTTCTTCTGGGTGCCTTGCCACTTAACTTTCCCTTGTGCAAGAGCGTGTTAATGTAGCATTACAGTAAAATGCAATTAGCTCATCTGATCATATTTCCTGTCTGGTCTACTTAGTAAGACTGACATAAATCTTGCAAGTCTGAAAGTACAATTCTTCTGTTGTTTCCTTTAGAGCCCAAGAAACTAGGCAGGGTCCCCCTTGCCTTGCCCATTATCCAGCTACAAGCTACAGTGTTTCTTATCTGTCTGTTCCCTAGGCAGGGTTTCTTGGCCGTTTTCCCAAGGTCTTTCCCACATACCATTACAACAGCCAGCCCAAGTAGGATGTAAAAGTCTTACAAATGCTATACTTTTCACAATCACATGCTAGACAAATAAGATAGGATACTGAATTCCTACCTGCGTGACTGACTGCCAGTAACTGACAATCTATAGACTCAGAATTTTCAATCACTGCAATCTGGACAATTGGTTTAAACACAGAACGGTCGATGGTCCTAAAAAAAATTCAAAAGGACACCTGAAGTATTTTGTTTAAACAAAATCACCTCAAAAAAAAAACAACAGTTGGGTCCATAAGCACATCTTCTTAGGTCACATAATTTACCTGGCAACCCTTCCAGCTGCAGACACAATAGTATTCTGAGAAACAGAAGCAACTCTCACCATCCCTTGGCCATCGTGACCTAAATCATAAACCTGTAATTTAATTACATTGTTTTTAGTGGATTTAAAATAAAATCATTTATCATTAATTCCATGCTGCAAAGTGTTGCTCGTATATAGTACTCAACAGAAAGGCAGTATCCATGCTACATGGCCCAATGGAGGAAAGTATGTGAGAAGTTCTTGAATTAAATGCATGCAGGTATGAAAGAACAAGCATGGGCACAATAAGAAAAAAATTACAGGACCAAAGGAAGGGGGACATTCAGGATTAAGGACACAGCAAACCTGGGATTGTTGTACTGCAGGCAAGCCTTGCAAATGAATAGTCTCAAATGGGAAGAGCATAAAAATATATAAAAAGCATCAGGATGCATAGTAGAAGTGCCTATAGCAAATGCGTATGGTGCATACATTTCTACCCTCAATTAGTTTCAATGGAATTTAGGCATAAAAGCAACATTTACTGTGCTGACAGCCTGTAACATAAGAAACCAAGAATAATCAGAATATTTAAAAGTCATACCTGTATCACCCCTTTTTCAGAACGTGTATATAAAATGTTTCGGGAGTTGTCAATGGCTATTTGAACAACGGGATCTATAAAATTAATTTTAAAATTCAGAATTATTTGTTGAAGGCCTAGAGCTTATTTGAAAAAAATATTTTTTTATAATATGAATTGTTTCGCTTTTCTAAATCAATTGCATAGCAAGTCTGAAAAGTATCTAAACTCAGAATCATTATCCAAGGATTTAGTTTTATTATATGAAAAAGAATTAAACTGTTATATAGTAATAATTTAGGATGTAAAATAAAATCAGTTAGTTGAACCGGATGGGCCATGCATATTATTGTGTTGTCTACACAAGTATATTTATGTTTTATTGTTACTGTAGATCAGTGTTTCTCAACCTTGGTAGTTTGAAGATGGGTGGACTTCAACTCCCAGAATCCCCCAGCCAGCGCTGGTGGCTGGGGGATTCTGGGAGTTGAAGTCCACCCATCTTCAAGCTACCAAGGTTGAGAAACACTGCTATAGATTATTCACCACCTACCATCTTCTGAAAACGTGAACTGCAGTAAAGACGGAACAAGAAAAGAAAGGGTGCTCTTTGAGTGATTGATCTTCCTACAGCGCTGACTGAACCAGCCTGCTTCTGCCTACAAAAATAAAAATTCATTAGCTATAAACAAGTATGCAAATCAGTGGATTATTTTATTAATTTATTCAGGAAACCCAACTCTTGCATAAAGCAAGTGGTAAATTTTAAACAGGGTAAATCAAAATACTTTTTAACTAAAGCTGATCCAAAGATCCTTTGAAGGTATACAAAATAGAATTGCACATTTTGCGTGTTGTGCTTTTCTTTTGGATTCTGCATAAGAAGTTTAATACTTGTGAATTTAAACCATGAAGGGCATTAAATTTCTATTCAAAGCTTCAATAGCTTGTCATCCCTGCTTAAATAGTATTTTTTTCCCAGTTGGAAGATGTAGATTCTTTCTTTTTTAAAAAAAAAATAACTTCGTTACATTTTAAGATAAAAAGAACTACAATCAAGAAAAAGAAAAAAGAGTAAAGAGAGAGCACAGAAATTCAACAATAAAAAAATAAAGCAAAAAGACAACTTTCAACTTCTTATAAAGCAAATATAAATAAAATTTATAGTAAGCTCTTATTCTACAGTTACAACAGAACAACCATTTCTAAATAATCTATTAATATTACTAATCACAAATCTATATACGTAATTTCATTTTTTATGTATCATGCAGAGAGTCCAATAGGGTCTTCCAACTATCATTAATTATTCAGTATTTTTTGTAATAAGAGCTGTCAAATTTCACCAATTCCATCTACTTCCACTGTGGGCATTAAGCAGTAATTTTTAAGGACAGTTCATTCCTATCAAAGATCTGTTTGCAAGCCTGAAGTTTGTTTATAATTTTATAAATCCATATTGTTACTTCCATATCTCTAATCCTCTGTATATGTGATAATATTTGTGCAAAAAAAAGCAGTTTAATCTCTGTGAAATCTATTAGAGCAGCTATTGATGTTAAATACACTTCTAAATGTTTTGTAGTTGACAAACGTCTAAAGATTAAGCATAAAATCACCGAAAAAATTACTGGTGAAAATCTCTTAGCACTGTCCATTACTACAATAAAAAAATATTACTAGAATATGCTAGAAATTAGCCAAACAAAAGTGGGAGGTATGGAGGAGAATATGCTGTAAATCAGCCAAAATAAAAAATGCTGGAAATTAGCCAAATAATAGTAGAAGTTATGGAGGATATGTGTGGTAATAAAATTGTAAGGTAAATAATCAGATTAAGAGATTAGAATATTTTTTAAACTTTATGTTTTGATATTGATGTTAAAAGGTGTAACGAAGGGAGCTTGGGAAAGAACCAGATATAATTGAATTTATAAATGGATATAAAAATGAATTAAGCTTTTTTTTTTTTGGAAATTAAATCGGTGGTGATATAATAGAATGGTTCTGATTAGGATATTAGAATTTATGTTAAAAAATTTTTTTATATGTTCTGATTTTTAATTTTAAAAGATGTAATGGGAAATTGTGAATGGAGCTTTTTAAAATTTAAGCAATTGTACCTATCTATGACGGATCGAAGCTTTGCTCTTGAAAGATATATTTTATGTTTATGTTGGGAAAAAAATAAAAAATATTTTTTTTAAAAAAAAAAATACTCCAACCTTTTCTCTTATGATCCGTGTATTTAAAAATGCAGTTAATTCCTGGCTTTAAACTGAACAAATGCAACTTCACTTGCCTGGTAAGCAACTTCATACAGACAACCATCTTTGCCAGCCATAAAAATGCGCCCATTTTCAGCAGAGGTTATAGTCAGCAGATACGTGTTATCAGTAGGAAGTGAGTAAAGGGGGTCAGGGAGAAGCTGCATTCCACCAGACATGCTATCATTGAGGGTTCCAGAGCCTGACGAGACAAAATCAATTATTATTGTTTAAACACCTTGATACTGCAGTAAAGTTATTCTAAAAATCACCAAGAATCTCATCTATGTACTAGAAATTATTAAGTCTTATTTTCTCTCAGTAACCCGCTGAAAAGTTAGAACATAAAATCATAGGGCTGGAAGCAGTGGTGAAATCTAAAATTTGTTACTACCAGTTCTGTGGGCGTGGCTTGGTGGGGGTGTGTGTAATGTGACTGGGTAGGCGTGGCCAATTTTTTTTTACTTTTAAAACCATTTTTTCTACAACCTCTTCAGCGAAGAGCCATTTAAAAGAAAAACAGCCTGATGATCGCGTGCCTCAGCTGGGCATTTGGGGGGGGGGGGGCAGGGATTTTTGCTACTGGTTCTCCGAACCACTCGCCTCCATCGCTACCGGATCGGGCGATCCAGTCCAAACCGGGAGCATTTCACTCCTGGCTGGAAGGGACTTCAGAGGTCTTCTAGTCCAACCATCTGTTATTTAGCTGCAGAAACAATTTGAAGATCAATGCCTGAGTTAACACACATATTTTCGCATGTCAGATTTCTATCCTATGCTAAAGGCAGCAACATTTAATTCAAAACAAGCTGAAACATTCCTATGGATGGTATGTATCTTCCTCAATCTCTGGTCCTCTACCAGAGGCATGGGAATTTCAGGATTCTGCATAGTATCTTAGTTGTTCTTAACACAGAGTTCTGATGGCATTCCTGTGATCTGTTGGAGCCACTCTCCCAGATTAGGAATCACAGTCCTGAATGCTTCCTACTTACCACTGGGACCACTTTGGCCTTTACTTTCCACATACTCTCTAGTTCCTCCTTCAGAACCTGGTACTTCTCCAGATGATAACTATTTATGGATGCATGGATGGATGAATGGATGGATTTATAGATAGAAAGAATTTATATGGCTGCCCATCTCTGGGGGGCGTACAGAAAGGATATACTCAACCTACCTGCTTGCAAGGTAGTATAACTGAGTCCTAAAATTACTATATCCACAGGAGTAGCTAAAACCAGCAAGTGCCGTATATGTGGCTGAAAGATTCCTGTGAATAATAAAAATATAAGAAAACATGTCCATACACCAGTTTTTCACTAACAAAAATATTATCCAAATCTATAAATAAGCGGTCTCTAAACAAAATTAAAATGAAGACTCACATACTGCCCACTGGTTTGACGAAGAGAACTTTCATAACACCTGGTAGCCTGAAATAGTATTGCAAGTCTTTTAACTATTAATTTTCTATCCTGGGGGAGATCCCTGTAATCAAACTTCAATCAGGCTGATTTATAGCGCCATACAACTCCTTTAAAAGAGGCACACTGCAATGCATGGGAATGTTTAGAAAGCCTTTTTTTCCACCAGTCAAGTTTGTATGGCTGCTTGGAAAGTTGCTACCAAATACTTCCATATGCACATATGCTTTTAACCCCTTTGGTTTGAAACACAAATGTAAAGGCAACTGGGATAACCTTACGAAGCAGACACCCAACCCTGAAGAGATGGGTTTGCTATAATGATTGAAAGAGATGCACTGAAAAGTGTTTGTTTGAAAGGATTTGTGCCACTTTATTAATGTACATAGTACTATCCAAAGTTCACATGACATAGTGAACAAAGCTTAAGGCTTATTTGGAAATACCTGCTTGAAGCTACTGGCTATTTGAGCATGGACAAGGCTGCAGAATTATTAGTTCAGCCTGGTTTGCCACTTCATCCCAATGTGCTGCACGGCTTGCTCTGGCCAGAAACCCCCTTCACACTCTCACACCCAACACCCAACACCAACAATTCATGGTTTCTTTATATTGTTCTGGCTAGAAGATGCCATTGCTACTTTGAAATATGTGAAAAGCATGCTTATAGCATGAAACACACTCTGCCAACTGTGCTTCCACGTTCAGGAGAAGACAGGAGAGTTTGCTATATTATCCTAATTGCTTTATATGAGGATGTCCATGAAGGACAATTTCTATGAAAACTGTATTTCTATTTTTTTTTACAAATACCAAATATAGGTTTGTTCTCGCAAAAAATAAAAACACCCCATTCTCTGCCCTGTCCCTAGTTGGGCTTGGTTATATAATATTTTACCTGCTTTTGGTTTCACCAATCCAACTGCAAGAATGGTTTCACTGAGACCATCAAAATAAGCAAGGTCTCCCCTATAAGAAGCAATACAAGAAAGTTGTATTAAAATATAAGAAATTTAGGACATATTTCTAAAGGAACCTGAACTGGAATTGATAAGTGTAACATTTTGATTTTTATGCAGATCGTACATACATATCAATTTTGAGTTATGAATATCTTGTGTGGGTACGTATGCATGTACACAAATTCTTCATCTACATACCCATCTTCATAATTCCACATAAAGATGTCACTATCGATGGTCAGCCATGCCCTACTGATCTCAGGAAACACTCCCATCATACAATTACACTGCATATCTGAAGTACCAAGATTTAAGGAATAAATACATAGAACTTAGAAGATATTGCCTGATATAAGAAGAGATCAGGACAACTATATAAATCCAGACTGCTGTATTGTGCTGGGCACTCAAACCTGAGAATACATTTTTTATGCTATGCATATGTTCAACTGCTAAGAGTTTTAACATTATGTGGCACAAATTTAAATAAAAGCAATTGTCAAAATCTATTCCAGTGAAAGAAAAATTATCCACAGGACAAAATTCCTTATTTTTAACTATAATTTTAAAAAGTACCTATATTTCAGTCCTTCAAAATTAATAAAAATATACTTTTCTAATATATTTTTCAATCTTTGAGATAAAATTTGTGTTATTTTCAAATAAAAAGTTTTCCATAAAATAAACATTTACAATAAATAATGTTCTCTTATGTTTATGTAAACTACTACCGTATTGCAAACACTATAATAAACTTTCTTTACATAGGGTAAAAAGTATTGGCAGTGGCTTTATGTATGTTTAATTCTAAAAAATTGAAAAAACAAAAGACAGAAATAAAGGCAACTAACATTATATGCAGATACTGGTGAAAATAATACTAGAGTGAAGAAGAGCCAGCATTTCTCTGAGTCACCCTCCAATCCACCCACCTCACATAGTGAAAACTGCATAACATTTCACTAATATCAAAATGAGGATACGTCCAAATTGCTCAACAAGTTCGTGGGGTAAAGGAACTCTTCGAATTGAGCTTATTTCTGGAAGGCAGGGAATTGAAAGAAAACCAGGCCCCTGTAATGGATAATCCATATCTGATATGCCAGAAACAGAGGGACTACCTGTAATTGAGGGAAATAAAAAAAGAAACAGTAAGACACAACAAAAATACTGCTATACCAATATGTACCTCTGGTGAGATGCATAAATGATTTTCCCAGTATTTTTCTGTTGACGTTTCTGTGTGTTTGTCTATTGACTTCTAAGAAGTTATCTTTGAAAAGTCTGAGAGAAATTGGGCGGGGGGGACGATGACGACACACAATACTTCAAGAAATACATTTTTCAAAAAAAATTAGATCCTTCTGGAACATCAGCCCAAATATATGTTCTAAAAGGATGCCACAGTCACTAATATCTTTGAAAACCTGGATGTTCCTTCAGGCACTGGGAGCAGGACATTAGGTGAGTTATTTTGGGAAGCAATATGTCTTTGCTTGTTTTGACTGTGTTTTGTTCTTATTTTTTTGGAATATTTTGATTTGCTTTTATGGCGGCATGCTTAGTGTTACATTTTTGCTAGAGGAATTCACACATACCTGAACTGAATCTTTGATCTGTCTTTCAACTGACTAAATTTGTTTTTTCTCATTCTATTAAGACACTTATTTTACCCTAGAACAGCTTCCTTGGATTAAGATTTAAAAAGATGACACACCATCCACTCTGATTTGAATTGCCCCCTGCGATTGACCTCGAAATCAGCCAGTTAGCTGCCATCTGCTTAGAACCTGCTTGGCTACCTTATTAAAAATGGCAAATTTAAATCTGGAACATATTTCTATCATATAAACATGGCAGGTTGGCTGCAAGATAACAGAGAGACGTACGTGACACGTATCTAACTTTTTCAAAGCCAAATGAAAACCTTTTCATTTAACCAAATCCTTTAGGTTTTCAAAAGTGAAATTATATTTTTTAAAATCTTCCCACACTGGTAAATTTTACACTGTAATTTCCTTGGAAACAATATATTTGCAATCGCTTTTAGCTTGCAGCCTATAATTACCCAAAAAATTAGACCTGACTACTCAGCTTTATAGCTGCAGTTGTTGACTGCTTTTATTTTTAATATATCCTATTTTCCATTCTTAAGTTTCATTGGATCATTCGATTTTGTCACATGGCAGCAAAGGAGGGACAAATCATTCTCCCCATGCCCCATCATGAAAGCATATGAATACAGGTGACCCTTGATTTACAATTCACTTGGTGCCCATTCAGTTACAAAGGCACTAAAAAAGTGACTTAAGGCCATTTTTCACACTTGTGACTGTTGCAGCATCCTCACAGTCATATGATTTACCTTTGGACAACCAGTTGATATTTATGAGAGTTGCAACGTCCCTGGTTCGTGTGATCCCCTTTTGCAACCTCCTGACCACAAAGTCAATGGAGAAGCCAGATTCACTTATTATTATTAATAATTTATTTATTGACCACAAAGTCAATGGAGAAGCCAGATTCACTTATTATTATTATTAATTTTATTAATTTATTAGGAAGAGCCTGTAGTACAATGGACTAAAGCACTGTAATTAACATCTGCTGCCTGCAATTACTGCAAGTTCAAATCTCGCCAGGCTCAAGGTTGACTCAGCCTTCCATCCTTTCAAAGGTAGGTGAAATGAGGACCCAGATTGTGGGGGCAATAAACTGACTTTGTATAAATATACAAAAGTATGAAGGCTATTGCTTAACGCATTGGAAGCCGCCCTGAGTCTCCGGAGAAGAGCGGCATATAAATTAAAGCAAAAAAATAAATAAATTAAATTTGTATGCCGCCCCTCTCTGAAGACTCAGGGCGGCTCACAATGCATTTAAAATCATTATAAAAAACATTTAAGAATTAAAAGCACTTAACCAATGCGGCAAAAAAAGTCGTAAAATGGGGCAAAACTCACTTAAACCAACTTTTCACTTAGCAACATAAATTTTGGCCTCAATTGTGGTTGTTTTAAATCGAGGGTCTACCTGTAGTTTTGCCATTGGCAAGGCTGCATTAACAGTCTCGGAGAGGCACCCCCAGACCAGACTGCTGTTGTTAGGAGTGGACACTTAAACCATTAGGCGATACTGCCGGGGGAACCCGGAGACCCGACGGGAGAGGCTCTGAGCCTTCCAACGAAGCGATTTAATCACCGCAGTCAGAGGGTGCGAGACTGAAAAGCGGTGCCACTAAAAAAGGCGGACAACATGCAAAAGTGGGTGCCTTGCACAGGATTAGAGGAATCCTAGAGGCAGCCTGCATGCATGCCGGCCGAGAATTATGGGCGCTGTAGTCGCCCAGGAGGGAAAGTCCGACGTTTCCCAATAAGACATTCCTCACCGGGCGCGGGCACGTTCAGCAACTCCGAGAGGTCCGGGTAGCACCGGTCTTCCTGGATCTGCCGCTCGATAATACGCCCCGCATTTTCCAAGGCTTCCTGCAGGGCCGGGGCGGCCGCGGGGTTCAGAGCGACCGGCATGGCTGCGGCGGACAAAATCCCGGCCTCTCAAGAGGGCCAACGCGGGCCACTAAGGAACCGCGCGCCTCGCGGGCAATCCCGGCAAGCCCCGCGCGCTCACTCGCCCGCCCGCCCGCCCGCCCGCCCGCCCTACGCGGCGGCTTGGTCAGCGAGGAGCAAAGCCTAGAGCGGAATCACAAACGCACACTTCCGGTCTGTCGGGTCGAACCAGAGGCGAGGAGTTCCCTCTTACTCTGACTGGAGGGAGGGGCTGCTGAAGAGCTCGATTGGTTCTTGCCGGGAGGAGCACGAGGCGCTCGGGAAAGTGACAGCGGTGGTGGGAGGGGGGGAGGGGCAAAAGAGTGTCATTCCCAAATGTTGGTCCCATGGAATGTCATGTGGAAACAATACTGCTCCCCTTCACGCTGACTCAATGCAGATTTGGAGATATAGATAGCCCTTACTATCTATATCAGGGGTCTCCAACCTTGGCAACTTTAAGACTTGTGGACTTCAGCTCCCAGAATTCCTCAGCCAGCTGGCTAGGGAATTCTGGGAGTTGAAGTCCACCAGCCTTAAAGTTGCCAAGATTGGAGACCCCTGCTCTTCAGGACAAAATAGACATTTCTCTGTCTCTGTGTGGGTATATGCCTTCAAGGCAGAATTGACTCTGATGAACAGAATTGACTCCTTCCCAGCATTTTCTTTGGTAAGATTTCAGAAGTGATTTGCCATTGTCTCCTTCATAGAGCTGAGAAAGAATGACGTTTCCAGGATCACCCAAATAAAATAAGATTAGAATTCACAGCTTCTTACACCAGGCTGACTATCTGGTTAAGTCTATAGGGTGGCACAGACCATCTTTGTTTTGACTCTAGTGCTGAAATCAGTGTTAAGTTCATACACAAATTTGTTCACAGTCTATGTTTGATTGATTATATGCCATCAAATTATTGTTGACTCCCTGTGATCACATAGACATATTTTTATATGATATTTTCCTTAAACTGGCCTTTCAGGAGTTCCATTGCACAAACACTTTTTAAAAAAATCCTGGCGACTACTTGGATTTATCCCTACAGTTTCCTTCAAGCTAGGCTTCTAGCCTAGTGCCTTAATCGCTACCTCCCTCTCCTCTCTCTCTCTCCCTCCCTCCCTCTCTCTCTCTCTCCCCCCCTCCCTCCCTCTGGTCTATGACTGTAAAAATGCCATCACTCTGCTAAACAAATAATTCCCTCAACACTGTCAAACTATTCACTAAGTCTGCATTACGATTACTATTAATCTTCTCATCGTTCCTATCACCCATCTCCTCCCACTTATGACTGCATGACTGTAACTTGTTGCTGTATCCGTACGATTTATATTGATTGCTTCCTAGTATGATTCGATTGCTTATTTGTACCCTATGACTACGATTAAGTGTTATACCCTAAGATTCTTAACAAATGTATATTTTCTTTTTATGTACACTGAGAGCATATGCACCAAAGACAAATTCCTTGTGTGTCCAATCACACTTGGCCAATAAAGTATTGTGTTGTGTTGTGTTGCGTTGCCTCGCCTCGCCTCGCCTCGCCTCGCCTCGTATTGTATTGCATTGCATTGCATTGCATTGCATTGCATTGCATTGCATTGCATTGCATTGCATTGCATTGCATTGCATTGCATTGTATTGTATTGTATTGTATTGTATTGTATTCAGGGCCGGATTTTCCTATAGGCTAATTAGGCTTCAGCCTAGGGCCTCAAGATCAAGAGGAGCCTACATTCAAATTGTTAGCAAAATTAAAATTACACTTTCACTATAGGTGAAAGGGCCTCATAAGTGGAATAGCCTAGGGCCTCTTTTCATCTAAATCCGGCCCTGATTGTATTGTATTGTATTGTATTGTATTGTATTGTATTGTATTGTATTGTATTGTATTGTATTGTATTGTATTGCATAAACTGAATTGAATTGAACTCGCTCTCTCTGGTCATTTCCCCCGCCGGCCACTAGGGGCCTCTGTACGCTCCCAAGCAATGGTACGCCCCCTTCTTCTTCCAAAGTGCCGCTTCCTCCCTGTAGTTTTCTGTGGTGGCTCCGGCAGAGTTTTGACCTGCGTTTGGGATGCAGCAGCCCGAGATGGAGAACGGTGAGTGGCGGGCGGGTTGCTTCTCTTCCGTCCTCCGCAAAGGCTCGCAGGAAAGGGCGCTGAATGTTTCTGTCTCCTTTCAGAGGCCGAGCAGGTGGCAGGACCGGATCCGGAGCTGGCGGCTACGATGGGTTTCTCGGGCTTCGGTAGGTTGGAGGAGAACCGTGGAGGGACGAGAAGGAGAGGGGTGGAATGGGATGCAAAACTTCGTGCAGATCTCTACGTGAATCGGGGCTCCCATCCGGAGGGACAGGGCTCTGGGGAGGGGGGTTATCCTGCAAATCCTGGGCACCCTTGCTTACCTTGCTGAAAGTTGGAGGGGCAAGATTTGTTTTTAATCTGGCCCTGTAGATTCCCCACACCCACCCACCCACCCCGAAACAGCAACACCTGCTGATGCTCAAGGGCTTCTGGAGCCCAGGGGTGCATGAGATGGAGAGGAGAGGAGAGGAGAGGGGTTTCCAGATGTTGTTGAACCCCAAATTTTGGCAATCTACGGCTGAAGAATATTGTGAATTGTAGTTCAGTATCAAGAGCCTTGGTAGTACAGGGGTTTAAGGCACCCTGTTATTAAGCTGGTTATTAAGACCAGCTGCCTGCAATTACTGCAGGGTTCGAATCTCGCCAAGGCTCAAGGTTGACTCAGCCTTCCATCCTTTCTAAGGTAGGTGAAATGAGGACCCAGTTGTGGGGGCAATAAGCTGACTTTGTATAAATATACAAAAAGGATGAAGGCTATTGCTGAGCACATTGTAAGCCGCCCTGAGTCTTCGGAGAAGGGCGGCATATGAATCAAATAAAAAAAAATAAAAAAAATAAAAAAAAACCCGAGATCTTGCATTTCAGACTTCTCAGCTTGGCAGCTGTATCTCTGCAATAAAGTAATACTGAATTTTGGAGGCTTTTTTATTGCTGAGATTTTTATTTTATTTTATTTTTTCTTTAGAGGGTATTTTTATCTGCTGTTTTATTTATTTATTTATTTATTTATTTGATTTGATTTCTATACCGCCCTACTCCCGAAGGACTCAGGGCGGTGAACAGCCAACAATAAAATCTGGATGTCTCTTCTGGAGGACTCCTATTTCCAACTGCAAATGCCTTCATCTTCTCTGTTATTCTAGTATTGCTTCTAGTACACACACATATCTATATATCTAAATCTACTGTATATCTATATATATGTATATTTGTATCTATATCTATCTATCTATCTATCTATCTATCTATCTATCTATCTATCTATCTATCTATCTATCTATCATCTGCTACAAAAAGCAGCAGAATATGAAAAGCTAACTCCCCTATTCCCTTTCAATAAGATTAACCAGTGTTTAGGGCAGCTTATCTTTAACCTTTTAACTTTGGAAAAACTCTTGATCTAACTTTCAGGTCTCAGAGAAATTCTGGACAAAGTTCCCCCCTAAACTCCCTCTCCAAAGAAAAGTTTCACAATATAATTAGTTCTTAACTTACACAAATTGCAATTTACAACAAGAGAAAAAACAGCATTGTGAGTATATTGTGCATTGCACAAAGTTTAAAAAATGATTTTTAAAAAACATGACTTTTTGCAAAAGCTACTATATCCCAAAGGTGCTTTTTCAAGAAGCAACTGGACTTCCTTGTTTTTCTTTGAAGACGTTTCGCTTCTCCTCCAAGAAGCTTCTTCAGCTTGTTGAGTGAGAGCCTGATCTCACTCATCTGATGGTTTGTTTCCGGAAATAAAACTGATCATCCTAATTTGCTATCTTAATATTTTAGGCTTGCAGATATCAAGCATTTGAAATAATATAGCAAGAGTTTTTAATCGATCAGTATGTTTCTGTTTTGCATCTATAATTAACAAAGCAAGAATATACTTTTTGGGAAGCATTATTTTAAAGTCCATACTTGAGTCTCTTTGAAGTGTCTGATTGCAGGAAACAGATTCTCAGTTTGTGATAGCAGGGCTGTTCTAATAAAAGTTGCAATCTTAAGTATATTTACCCATAGTAAGTCCCTTAACCTTGTGTGACTTTTTCACAGATTGCGTTGTAAAAAAATATATTATTTACTAGAGCATTCTTTAATCTCCAGGTGTGCTGAATTATAATGTTTGTAATTCTCAGTCAGCGTAGTCTGCTGGAAGTCTGTGGGATTCATCCTGGCAAGGCAACCAGTTCTCACTGAGTTTCATAGATTGATTTATATTTTGAGATTGCCTAGGGATGTTTTCTTTTAATATAATATCGCTTTCTGGAAATTGGATTCTTGTTTCTTCTATCTAGGAAAGAAAGCTCGAACATTTGACTTCACTGCAATGTTTGAACAAACCCGAAGAACTGCTGTAGAACGAAGTAGAAAAATTCTTGGTGAGATATGCTGTACAAAGAAATATTTTACTTTATTTTGTTTTGAGTATTAAATGTACATTTTCCTGCCTGTATTTACACTGAAGTCTGAGAGCCAGGAACATCCCTGGACTGCCACATTGTTAAAAAATAAGTTAAGAGTTATCAGAATAAATATGCATACATACTGTATGAAAACCACAGTGTCTATGAAAAGCTTGCTAGTATGTTAGATGGAGCTTTCAGTTTCTTTTTCATTCTGTAATATAAGACAAACTAGTTTTTAAAGGATAAAAATATAAATAATTGCATTAATTATTTGATTCAAGTCCCATTCTACTCCGCTGGCTCAAAGGAAGTACTGACAATAAAATAAAAATTGCAGCAATGTTTTAGCAACTAAGAAACAGCAGTGCATGGCTAAGGTTTACTCAGCTTGGTGGGTGCATTTTAGCTTGTTTTACTATCCAAAATAGTAATCCAAAATACTACCCAACCCAGACATTTAAAATTTGCAAATTTTTGAAAGACTAGAGAAAAATAATTTGAGATGTTTGGGTTTTTTTATTGGTCTTCTGATAGTTGAGTTCTGAAAACTCTGGGCCGATCTGTTTAATTTATATATTTGGAATGATTAACCAAGCAGGATTTTGCAGAGATTTAACTGAGGTTTTTTCAGTAGGTGGCAGTATTACTATGAAAACCAGGAGTTCATCATCTTTTTCATGTAATACAATAATATTTGACCCAGTGACTGTATCAATCCATGTTTCTTTCTGGTAATCCTTTATTATTCAGAAGAACGTGAGAAAGAAACAGCTGAGAAAGAAAAAGAATTTGCAGGCCAGCAAGGAGGTGCCAATTCATCAGGGGGTGCAGGATCACAACCAGTAAAAAAAGTATCTTCCAGGTATAAATATTATAAATCTTTAAAGTGTTGGCAGCATGTGCATTTTATAAATAAATGTCTCCCCCCCCGCCCAAACTGAAAGAGAAGAGGAGTCATTCCTCTAATTGCATTCAGCATCTTTTAGAGACAATTCCTCTTTTCTTAGGGAGACCAGCAGAGGGCAGGTTAACATAAAGCTCTCAAGGAGAATCATTGTTTTTCTCTTTGCAGAATTGTAAAGTGTTGCACAAGAACAGGTATTTCATTTTTTCCAAAAATTTAACTACTTGACAAGCACCATGGTTAGCCCATTTGTGTTTGCACATCCCTCTGTGCTCTGGCAAATCTTAGGCCAGAGGTGTCAAACTGGATTTCTTTGAGGGCCAGATCAGCATTGTAGCTCTCCTCTGCAGGCTGGCCAGTGGGAGGGGAGGAAGATGGGACAGACGCCTCCTACAGCACCCTGCCAGCCCAAACAGGGCGTGGGCTCACACAGCCTCCCTCCCCATGCCCTATTTTGTCTGCCAGAGGTACTGCAGGCCGGTCCTTTGCTATTTCCAGGCCGGCCCCTTGGGCCAGATGGAAGCACCCCGTGGACCGGACACCCCTGTCTTAGACTATCTTTCTTGCCCATTCTCTTTATTTTTTGCACAGACGCTATCCAATCCCATTCCAGGCTGTCTTTTCTTCATTAGCCCCTTTGAGAAACCGAAGCTCCGATGCTTTGGCTACTTAATGAGACGAGAGGACTCACTGGAAAAGACCCCGATGTGGGGAAAGATAGAAGGCAAAAGGAAAATGGGACAGCAGAGGATGAGGTTGTTAAATAATGTCACTGACACAATTAACATGAATTTGGGCAACTCCAGGAGATGGTGGAGGACAGGGGAGCCTAGCATGCTATAGTCTATGGGGTCATGAAGAGTTGGACATGACTTAGCAATTGACAAAAAAAAGAGAAGGGACAGGTTAGGGACTTCAGCAATTAAGTAGTCAGGATACCTGCATCAGCCATTTTGTTTCTTGTAATTCTTCCATTCAGAGAAATGTCTAGTAGCGAAAGTGAGGACAGTCTGGATGAAGAATTGGTTGGTCCTCCCTTACCCCCTGAAGAGTCAGTCGATGACTCTGATGAGGAGCTGATTGGCCCACCACTTCCTCCCAGCTACAAGAACGAAGAGGAGGAGGAGGACGATGACGACGACGATGATGATGAAAGTGCCCAGGAAGAAGATGAGGTTAGCATTTATTCTCTCAATTCAGGCATGATGATAAATCATAATTTCTGCCTCATCCTGTCAATATTATGGGTGTGCCCCCTGCACCAGTGGTGAGTTGCCCCCGGTTCGGACCGGTTCGTACGAACTGGTAGTAAAACCGGCAGGAGGCCGTGCCCACCACTCCGGATGTCGTCATTGGCAATCTGCGCATGCACAGAAGTGTGTGATCCAATTCCGAACTGCTAGTAAAGGTAAGTAGAATCCACCCCTGCCCTGCACGTAAGGCAAACGTGATACCTAATTTGCGGCAATAACTTTTTCTTGTTCCTAAGAATTATGAAGGTAACCATACATATAAAGAGAAAACATTTTATCAATATAAGAGAATATTTGTAGCTCAGGGTTGAACTGTGGGTTCCTTGGTGCTCTCTGAGCTTGATTGTTTTCTTGCAGATGTTTCATTACCAAACTAGGCAACATCATCAGTGTTAGAAGAGAGTGGGTTATTTTTAAACGAAGAGCAGCTGATAATGTTACCTAGTTGGGTAATGAAATACCTGCAAGCAACCAACTAAGCTCACAGAGCACCAAGGACTCCTACAGTAACATTTTATTTAGGACAGTAAATCTTCATTCTCATTAATTGAGATGAATGCATGAAGTAAGGCTTCACTTGCAATAATTTTATTTTGCTGGATATAGAAGATGCTGCTGGGACTTATATGGGAGCAACAATATGGGGTTCCGGTATCCTGGTAACTGACTCAAAAAAAAAAAAAAAAAAAAGTCCTAGCAGCATCTGAGATGTATTGCACAGCATGGTACTAGTACACAAGAAACTGGACCTGTTGTGTGCAAGCTGAATGTACTTTAATCCCCAGTTTCATTACTGAGAGCATTGAAAAGTTTTAAATTCTTTTTGGCTACACAGTCCCTGCTTTTCTGGGGCAAAAAAAGGACTGGTTCCTTAGCCTTTTAGAACTTTCTACTCCAATAAGCTGGCTGTCGGGAGACTGCAAACCCCTTCTAGCTCTTGCTAGGCTTTGGGAAAACAGACCCTGCATTGTTCCAAATATGCTTTTTCAAAAGGCAACTGGTTCCCCCTCCACCCCCCTTTGAAAACATTTCACTTCTCATTCAAGGAGCTTCTTCAGTTCTGACTGAATGGTGACAGATGGAGATCCTTCCATCATCCACCATTCAGTCAGAACTGAAGAAGCTACTTGGATGAGAAATGAAACATCAAAAAAAAAAAGGGGTGGGGGGAGAAGTACAATTGTCTTGAAAAAGCATCTTTGGAACAACCATGACCGGAACGACTTAAGAATCTCCATAGACAGACATTGTATTCTAAGCAGGGGTGGGTTCTAAATTTTTTTACTACCGGTTCTGTGGGCCGTGGCTTATTTTGTGGGTGTGGCTTAGAGGTCATGTGACTAGGTGGGCGTGGCTAGCTGGTCAGTCATTTCTGGAAGGTCCTCGCACTTACGACCAGTCCTCGCACTTACGACCCGACTCATTTGTTTGCTTTTAACACTGATCAGCTGTAGGACGCCCTTTGAAGCCCCGCGGCAAGAGTTTAAACAGTTTTTTTCCCTCTAGTCATCAGCTGGGACTCAGGAGGCAGCAATAGATTGGGGGTGGGACCAAATAAAAGGTAAGAATAACGTTGGGAGGGCGGGGGGGAGAACCGGTTCGGTGACATCATATCGTCACCGCTACTGGCTCGGCCGAACCGGACCGAACCGGGAGGAACCCACCACTGATTCTAAGGCTGCAGTTTCAAAACCTTTCCTTTGCTTTAACCTCCTCCCTCCCCAGAAAGCCAGATTTCTTCAATAACAACAACAACAAAAAGCTGGGAGGGGATAGACTTCTTAATCTTTCTCACCCCCTCCCCATTAGGTTTTTAAATGAAACTCCCTTTCTCTGCCCTCCAATCTTTATCTCTTAAAAACTTTGCCTTGACTCAAACCTTACCTCAAACTATGTACTTGACTCCAGGCTGAAGTGTAGAGGAAAGGAAACAAGCAAGCAAGAAGCAAAGAATTTTTCTGCAGATTTTTGCCTTTGAGGAGTTACAGAAAAAAATTTAGCTCATAAAGTTTAGGCTAGAGCACAATACATGCAAACGGATAGATGCTGGGTCCTTGCGAACCTCTTTGCTCTTTGAATGTCTGCCTTTAAGACCCAACTAGGACTTGCTTTTAGAGCAGTGATGGTGAACCTTTTGGGGACCAAGTGCCGAAAAGGGAGCGCGCTTGCACTTGTCGGGGCTACAACCTGGAAGAGGAGCTGCCCAGGGTGCATGTGCACACCTGAAAATGAACTTCCTGTTTCAGCTACTGAACTTCCGGGTTCAGCCAGCTAATCTTCTGGGTTTCTGGCACGTATACACACACGACGATCAGCTGGCTGGCGTGCATCCTCATGCAGGAAAACGGAAGAGCAGCTCTTCTAGTTTCCAGCACTGCTGCATGCAAAAGCCAGCTGATCATCGCATGTGCATGTGCGCCAGAAACCCAGAAGAGGAACGGGTGACACGGGTGCCAGGCGACATGGCTCCGTGTGCCACTTCGGGCATGCGTGCCATAGGTTCACCATCATGGTTTTAGAGGGATAGAGATTGGAAAGCAGAGGAGGAGTTTAGTTTAAACCTCTAGTAAGGGGGACGACGACGATGGTTTATGTGATCATGGACACAATCACGTGACTATGGAGATGCTTTGATGGTTGTAAGCGCAAGGGCCGGTGATAAGTCACTTTTTTCAGTGCTGTTGTAATTTCAAAGCCACTAAATGAATGGTTATAGGTCCAGGACTACCTCTGCATGCAAAAGTTTAGGCACCTCTGGTCAAATTATATATGTCAGTGGTTCTCAATCTTTTCTTCACCATGTCCCGGCTTTAAATACCTTTTGTGGCCACTCACCACGGTCACGGACCCCCAAGACTTAACTCAAGCTTTAAATCATAACATTTCTTCAAGCCATCATGGACCCCCTGTGATGACATTGTGGCCCCCCCAGGGGTCCACAGACCACAGGTTGAGAACCACTGATCTATGCCAATGAATCTCTCATTGAGCAGAAGTTAATACAACTTCTGCATGGTTCAAATTTAAGAAAGGACGTCTTTTTGCAAACATGAATGCCTGTTCACTCCATCTTTCACCTCAGTAGCAAAGAACTGGAAATATTACCTGGTTGTGGTACATATTCTGTTGTCCTCAGGAGGCCAGTGGTTCTCTTGGCTAATGAAGATGTATTTCTCTTGAGGGATCATCCCAGAGCAGATTTTATGTGTGGTTTCTCATTCGAGAGGATATCCTTCTCCAAATGATACGTGCCATTTTCAGGTTTTAGATAGACTTGTTTTAGTTTTCTCCTCAGAGGCCCATCTAGTGATCACAGCTCTGTGCTGTGCCAATAAAGGTTAACAACTACTGTATTGTATTGCAGTGGTTTGGACAGAGAACAGGAGTTATGGAATGAAATAGTATGTTTAATACCCGAGATTCATTCCAGTCTGCTGATTTCTAGCATTGGTTTGTTTCCAGGCATTCAATAATATTTTCTTGGCAGTTATGTTTATGGGCTGCTTTTAACAATTGAATGAAGAGAGATGAGTGAAGCGGCTAAAAAGAACTGGAGATAAACAAACGTTTTTTGCTTATTCATTACCTATCTCCCTATCCAAAGTGGCTGTGGGCAGCTGACGATATGCAAAAATATAATAATATAAAAATATTAAGATTAATAGGAATTAAATAAAATTAGGAGCCAAGTTCAGAAGCCGTATGGAGGTGGGATCTTCTCTCCTATTAAGCTAAAATTTTAGCTTAGGGCCACATGAGGTCAGATTTATTCCATCAATATCACTAAAAATTCTCCTAAAAGTTTTAAAAATAAAACCACAGGCATTTTCTCATTATTTTTGTTAGCTTGCAGTTGTTCACTTACATTTCAATGTGTATTACTTATACAAAAGTAAAGTTGCTTTTTTTCTCCTGCTTTCATTGCTCGGAATGGCAATTCGCATGACTTTTTCAGATAAGCAACATTTGAAAATATTTTAAAATATTTTCCCTTGGAAACCGAAGATATGTATAGAGAAATATATTGCTGGTGGTTGTGTTTTTAAGTAAAACTACAAAAGCACCACAGGCAAAAATAACATTTTAACATCCTTTCATAAATCATATTGCTTTGTTTTCTCCAGGGAAACAGAAAATCCAAAAAGTTAAGAAACACTTATAAAGAGAACTTTTTTGAGACCTGTTTCTCCACCTAACTATATATAAAACTTTCAATTAAAGATAACGTTAGTGAATTTTAAAAATATTAGTATTAATTAACATTTTTTGTTTCTTTTTAAAGTACAGCTTTAAATAGTGCTTTTTTATGAGCACTATGCGAACTATTATATTATGAAGGTATTGTATCAGCAGTGTTTCAAAATGTTAAATGCAATCAAGTTTAAAGGTTTAGCCATTCACTTTACTGTGTTTTCAGAACTTTATAATGCAATTATTTGGGGGAAGATTTCCATTTAACTCACTGGAACATAGTTCCGAGTGCAGAAGATTGTACTATAAAAAATATCGACTTGTAATTTGATTGGAATCAAGATCAGTGCTCAGGGTAGCATAGCTTAGTTGTTGTTCTCTTCCCCTACATGTTTCCATGCTTTTCTATATAGATTTATTTGATGTGAAACTTTTCTGGGGGGAAAAAAAAAGCAAATAAGACTTTTGTATAATAGTCACAAAACTAATTCTCTCTCTTTTAAATTTCTTGATGCCATATGATATAGATTATATAACACGTAGTTTGATATTGTCTCCTCCTTCGGGCTGAGAGAGGGAGTGGCCCAAGGTAATCTAGATGGCTTTGTGCCTAAGGCAGGACTAAAACAAAAAAATCAAAGTAGAACAACACCTGATGACCACCTTTTACTTGTCCACAATAGAAAGCATCCTCACTCAGTGCATTATGGTGTGGTATGCTGGCTTGACAGCCGTGGATAGAAAGATATTACAGAGGGGGGTGAGCACAGGACAAAACATCGTGGGCTGTCCCCTGATACCACTAGACGACGTCGCTAGGCCTCGCTGCCTTAGAAGAGTGAGGAAAATCCTCAGGGACGATGCACACCCTGGTCAACGCTCCTTTATTCTCCTTCCATAGGGAAGGAGATATAGAAGCATAGGCAGACGCGGACAAATAGGCTGAAGAACAGTTTTTATCTGTGGGCTGTCAGGCTTCTGAATGGAAAATAACTTTACAACCAGAGGTGGGTTTCAGCAGGTACTGACCAGTTCTGGAGAACCGGTAGCGGAAATTTTGAGTAGTTTGGAGAACCGGTAGTAAAAATTCTGACTGGCCCCGCCCCCGTCTATTCTCTGCTTCCCAAGTCCCAGCTGATCGGGAGGAAATGGGGATTTTGCAGTAACTTCCCCTAGAGTGGGGAGGGAATGGAGATTTTACAGTATCCTTCCCCTGGAGTGGGGTGGGAATGGAGATTTTATTATTTATTTATTTATTTATTTTACCAAAAAATTATATGCCGCCCTTCTCCCTAAGGACTCAGGGCAGCGAACACAAGTTAAAAACATACAATAATAAAAAATCAAAAAGATTAAAACCCAGTTAAAACAACGACAATCAAAATAAGAAAAACCCAAGGATCAAGGTAAACCCATTTGTTGAAACAGCCAGGTCTTTAAGTCCCGACGGAAGGAGCGGAGATCAGGCGCCGTCCGAAGCTCGGTGGATAACTCATTCCAGAGGACAGGAGCGCCCACAGAGAACGCTCTACCCCTGGACGTTGCCAGCCGGCATTGTCTGGCCGACGGTACCCTGAGGAGGGCAGCCCTGTGAGATCGAACAGGACGGTGGGAGGCGGGTTTTACAGTATCCTTCCCCTGCCACGCCCACCAAGCCACACCCACAGAACCGGTAGCAAAAAATTTTGAAACCCACCACTGTTTACAACAACATAGTACGATTGACTTGCGGGGCCGGCGTGATGTGCAATAAGTTCACAAAGTTTGGTAGGATTGTGTGTTAGTAGGATTCACTGGGTTAGGGATTTTTTTTTTCTTTTGCAGTCTTTTACTGTGAGTTGTGTTGGGTTGTGGGAGATGCACAAAGGGAGGCTCAGCCAATCTCATTGTACACATGTTGTACTCTGACATTAAAGATTTGAATTGAAAACTCTCAGTCTCCTGGTTTCTAGACTAATGCCCTAACTACAATATCAGATAGCCTCTCTTTATTAAGTTTAATGGAAAGAAAAAAATGATTAGTCTACAGAATCATTGCTATATGGGCTTGGGAGTTCCTGGAGTTAAAGTCCATACTGTTTCTAATGGTTAAGGTTGAGAAATACCGGTCTAGATGCTCATAAGGGTTTTTTTTCAGTTTAAACTTTCCATGGTTCTGAACACTTGGCTTTCTTGTCCCAAAGCTGCTTTTTTTTCAAGAGGCAACTGGACTTTCTGTTTTTTCTTTGAAAACGTTTTGCTTCAGAGAAAAACTAGAAAGCCCAGTTGCCTCTTGAAAAAAGTACCTTTGGGACAACCTGGATGTCTGAGAATCTCCATAGACACTTGGCTTTCTCAATTTTCATTCTTCATACAAGATTTAACAGAGAAAATTTTCTTTCTTTTTAAAAAATTTTTAAAATTAATTTTACAACAACAACACAACACAACATATAAAACACAAACACACAATATGTGTTTCTTTTTACGTATCAGTTTCGTTCCTTTTACTTTCTACTTTCTACATTTCCCATTTTTCTCATCCT
Organism: Pantherophis guttatus; assembly: GCF_059756535.1. Taxonomy (NCBI): domain Eukaryota; kingdom Metazoa; phylum Chordata; class Lepidosauria; order Squamata; family Colubridae; genus Pantherophis; species Pantherophis guttatus. The sequence goes on from NC_142064.1 coordinate 22,019,785, forward strand.
TTATTATCTTTATCGTCCCTTTATTTCCAGTTTTATTCATTTACAGTATTTTACACATTTGTCACATAATTTATTCACTTTTATTTTCCCTAATCTCGAGCCAATCGTACCACTTAATCCATACTAGGAAATTTTCAAACAGGTGTTTTGTTTTTCCTGAAATATTTATGTGTTAACCTTTTTCCAGTATCAATGGGCCAGTGCCCATTGCCTTGTATGATCTAAGCTATCCATTGCATCTTGGCTTTAGAACACTAAATCCACATTTTTGCAGCCCCCCAAACTTTTTAAATTCTGAATGTGATGGGCACAAATGTCTTCAATGTTGAGATGGAAAAGCATGCAAATTAGAACGGGAGCCCTAAATTTGACTTTCTTTAAGCCAAGTTGAAGGGGGAGCCCTAAAATAAGCTTGGCTTTATTTAAAAAGTAAAAAGAGCATGCCAAGAAAACCGGGGAAATCTACAGGCGTCTTGTGGCTCTGTCCACTCTACAACATTAGCCCACCTATTGTGGCTCTTGACACTTCCCCTCCCTCACCCTCTTAAAAGAGAGAGAGCCCAGTCACTAAAATATTGTTCACCATTCCTACCATCTTGTTTCCTTTTTAATAATTTTTTATTAAATTATTAAATGTTTTTTTAAAAAACAAAAAGAAAGCTTTGACACTTTTTCCGTTTCAACAGTTTCGCATCAGTCAAAAATTTCATAGTTATACATTTTTCACGCCCTTATTTCTATTGTATCTTTTATACATATACTTCTAGTATTTATTTATTTATTTATTTACATATATACATAACAATCCACTTCTATTTCTACAATTTTTGTTTCCTCATATTAACAATAACACTTCAACTCCTATTTCGACCATTATTTAATTTTTCCCTCCCTTTTATCTCTCTCCTCCAACCATTCATACTATTTCTCCCACACTAAGTAATATTCTGTTTCTTCTTTTTCTTGTATCTCCTTTGTTAATTTGTCCATCTCCGCACATTCCAAAACTTTTCTGATCAGATTATCTTCAGATGGTATATTATCATTTTTCCAATTCTGAAAGTAGATTATTCTTGCTGCTGTGGTAATATGGATAATTAAATATTGTCTTTCTTTTTCGTATGACCTTGGGAGTATTCCTAATAAAAATGTTTCTGGCCTCATCTCTATCTTTTGTTTGGTTATTTCTTCTAATTGTGATCTGATTCTACTCCAATATTGTTTCGCTTTGTGGCAGGACCACCACATGTGGTAATATGTTCCCTTTTGCTGTTTGCATTTCCAACACATTCCTACTATCTTGCTTCCCTAAGGGTCTTTCTGTTGATAGATTTTGCCTTTTTTTTTCTTTTGATTTTCCATTTTAAAATATAAAGCTATTTTCTCTCCTTATTCTCACTTGCCTGGAAAATTGAAAGAGTCATCCTAATTTCATTTTATCTCTTCTTATGACAGTAGCGAACTGCAGTTTTCATGCTTAGGGCAATTGTGTATTTCAAAGTTGCATGATAGACTATCTTTTAAGCAAAGCGTAGATTAACTCTCCTACAAAGGGAACAGACTTTCTACATACTAGATACAAGGAGTTGCCCTTGGACTATTTAATATGTTGTAATAAAGCCCATTAAGCTGATAACTTTTGCAAATGCACTCTTTGTCGGAGATGACTTGGCAAACCTCTTTAGTCCCATGCATTGGAGATGTAGAATAGAAGCCTGAATGCTATTTATTTCCTGCCCCCACGATCAGCAAGACAGAGGCAGAACACAAATATCTCACAATTTATATTCTCCGTAAGTTTTAAAGGTTCTTTAATTAATTGTCCATTAAACTATTAGCCTTAAGGCTTCCTAGGTAACTTGTGCTTTTCCAGCCATCGCTGCTGTGCTTGTGATGTGAGGATGAGAGAAGAGAAAAGTAATTAAATACATGGGGACTAATCATATTTACTTGTAATTAATTAATTAAATTTTGACAAAATTAAATTAAATAAAACATTGCTTTGTCCGTCTTCTGGTCTACCTCAAAGCAAAATAATACCGTATGGGTATCTATTCAAGCTCTGCATGTTAGAGATGTACATTTTTTCCAAGTCCTTTGTAGATTACATTGATTTTTTAAAAAACACGTTTTCCCCGAGAACAAGATTAAATTTCTTGCCACTCAAAATTCTTCAATCATCAAAATAGATTCAGATTGACCCGTTTTTCCTTGCAATTGACTCATCTATTTGATTTTTAAAAAAAAAATTAAAAAGAACTCACTGGAAAAAAAGGAGGTTTGCATGGGTTCATAGTCCGCTCTGCCCTTTTGATCCTGTTATGAAGGACATAGGCATTGCAATAATGAGATCAATTCTTGTTTTCTGTTCTCCAGAAAAAGGCATTCATTTAATGTAAATCAGACAGGCAAAGGCCAGCAGTCTGAATGACTGATGGATTGAAGTCTGCATTCAGTGGAGCCGTTTACAATTAAAAATTACAGTATGATTGCATCATTCAGCCAGATGACAGGGTTTGAACTATATTGGGGAAGGCTGAAGATGGATTTGTGTTCATTTATATATTAAGCTATTATATATTTGTATATGTTATTAGTGTATTATATATGTGGATGCCTAACATTTAGAGCTAATTGGTGTAGTTGTGAAAGTGCTGGCTTAGAACGCAGGAGACTGGGAGTTCTAGTCCCACTATAGACATGAAGGCCAGCTAGGTGACTTTGACTCAGTCACTCCCTCTCAGCCCAGCCCACCGCACAGAGTTGTTGTTATGGAGGAAAACAAGAGGAGGAAAGAATGTTAGGTACATTCTCCACTTTGAGTTATTTATAAAAAGAATAAAAGCGGAATAAAAACAATAAATAAATGGGTCTATTTTCCTAAAAGGAATTGCTAGGATTTCTGATCCCTTTCCACATTCACATATAGAGGAGTACTATCCCCTACATGCAGAATTGTGGATGCTTGGGTTATCCTATGTGGTTGCACTGAGATTTAGGCAAGTTGTTCTGCTCAAAGATCTCCTGTATGGAGAATTAGTGCAGGGAAAGCGCCTCAGAGGGAGACCACAGCTGCGATATGAGGATATCTGCAAGAGGGACCTAAAGGCCCTGGGAATGGACATTAACAACTGGGAAACCTTGACCTCCGATCATTCAGCTTGGAGGCTAAAGACACAGCATGGCCTTCTCCAATTCGAAGAGACACTTGTTCAAAGAGGCAGTCCCAGAACCAGCGAAATCTGGGGGCTCGGCAGGGGACAGAATGTATCTGCCCTCAGTGTGGAAGGGATTGCCACTCTCGAATTGGCCTTTTTAGTCACACTAGACGCTGTTTTAGGACCTCTTTCCGGAGCACGATACCATAGTCTCTTGAGACTGAAGGATGCCAATGATGTTCTGCTGAAGATCCATCCTTTTGCATGTAGCCCTGTTGCACCAGCAACCATCTTGAACTTGACTGAAGCTGATGGGCCCTAAAGCTCCAGTTAACAAAATAAACAGTGGTTTCCAAGTATCTGTAGATTGGAAGAAAGAGCTTACTAAAGGAATGGCCTACTTACTGTAAGGAAAGTCTGCCCAAGACCATAGATCAGTGATGGCGAACCTTTTTGGCATCGAGTGTCAAAAAGGGAACACTTTTCTCGTGTGCTCATCAGGGCTGCGACCAGGAAGAGGAGTTGCCCAGGGGGCATGCGGGTGCTGGATAAGGTACTTCCAGTTTCCGGCACGCGCTTGCTGGCCAGCAAATTTTCCGGTTATTGCCGTGCATGCGGACACGCCAATCAGCTGGCTGCTGCGCATGCTCATGCAGAAAACGGAAGACAAGCTCTTCCGGTTTCTGCCACTGCCGCACTCACAAAGGCCAGCTGATCGTCACATGTACGTGCGCGCCAGAAACCCGGAAGAGGAACGGGTGACGCTGTGCGTGCCAGGCAACATGGCTCCGCGCGCCACTTTGGGCACGCGTGCCATGGGTTCGCCATCACGGCCATAGATGCTTGTCATGTTCATAATATGTCATCATTGCTACACATACAGGCTGCTAGGGAGCATTAAATATACACTAAGCCTGCAATTTTAAAACTGCAGATTAGCACACAGAAAGCATAAATACACTGGTTAATCAGGTATCTGCTATTCTTCATCCTCATCAGAAAAGCCAGTCATCTGTTTCTAAGTTTTTACTGAAAGGTAGTCCATGGAGGGATGGATAGCTATCTAATAATGAAACTAACCTCGTTGTTCTCATCAAAAGACATTGCTTGTTCCATTTGGGTTTTTTTTCTCTTATTAACCTATTAACCTGTTAATAATATTAACCTATTTTTCTAATGTTTAGCCCTTGTAGGATTTTTGCTTCTGGGAACATTAACTTTCGCAAACTTAACTAGTGAGTGATGGTTTTTTTTTTTCTTGATTCACTGCGGCCCAAAAAGCAGACTCACTTTTCTTTCTGGGAAGGCAATGTGGGGGTCCTTTTTTTCTTATTCTTTACAAAACCTCCAGGCACAAAGGCAAGCTAAATTCCCCTTCTGAAGTCCTTTTTGAAAAATCAGCTGCATAGTCATGCATAGACCCGTTGCATCATCAGGTAGAGACAAGCAGCCTTGAGAGTGAGGAAGAGCATCAGGACTGGGAACCTAGAGGACTTTTACAGGAAGTCCTCGAATTACAAAGTTGGCTTAGTGACCAAAGTTACAACGGCACTGTAAAAAGGGATTTACGACCATTTTTCACACAAACAACCATTGCAGCATCCCCCGCAGGTGATGTGATTTACTTTCGGATGCTTGACAACTGACTCGTACTTATGACCGTTGCAGTGTCCCATGATCATGTGATTCCCTTTTTGCGATTCACTTAACAACTATGTTACTAATTTAACAACTGCAGTGAGACACTTAACAACTATGGCGAGAAAAGTCATAAAATGGGATAAAAGTCACTTAACAAATTTCTCAACAGAAATGTTGAGCTCAATTGCGGTCATAAATCGAGGACTACCTGTATTGAAAGGACCAGACTTGAGGTCAGCAGTTGCTCATTACCTAATCATAGTTGCAGCCTTATTTTTCTTCTCTTCTGGGTATATATATATACTCCAAATGGTGCCCTTTTACCTCCCTCAGTCCATATTTATTTATTTATTTAGATTGATTTAAGGGACACTCTGATTTATTTCATCTAATAAAAAGGAAGAAGGTTTTAAAAAATATAGAAATGACATGCTTTCTAAAATGCAACAAATCCATATTTAACCAAACAAAAAATTGTCCTTTAACCTGTCCCAAGTCCTGGGGAAATTATTTCGTTTTGTGTTGTTTTATTTCTACTGCCTGAGTTTGAAACTCTGCAGGCAGAAGTGTGGTTCATCTGATGTTCTTTCTGTATATTTCAGTTCTATTATGTGAGGGTAACAGGAAAAGAAGAGGGGTATATTTGAGGTATTCCAGGAAGCCGCACTTTCAAACTGGATGTGCAGCCCGAATCTGCCTTAAAGTACCACCTCTCCTCCTTCATTAAATTGGAATGTTTGTGATCAAAAGTTGGAAGACGTGCTAAACCTTTGATTCCTTGTTTCAACAAGCAATAGAATTGCATCCATGTGTGCTCTATGCCAAACTGAAGCCATTATGAGTTTAATATATCACATCCTCATGATGAGGATGATAGTCATTAGATTCGCAAAGATACTGAGCAGTTTAACTTTTCTCATGTCTATTCAGAAAAAAGTCCCATTGAAAGCAATGTGGTAGCTTTACTGGAAAGCACATATAAAGTTACTGCCTTAACTTACAAAAGAATCATCTACACAGTTCATGTTTTTCCTCTGCATGAACATTTGCTGCTCAGTGACTTATTTTATTATATTGCATTACATAAAAATGCACTATTATATGATGGTTTATAAGAAGGTTAAATATTAATGTTTTGAAAGCAATTTATGGGTGGCATGGGAGAGTCACTAATCAAAACAATGACCAAATTGGAACTAGCTGTGCATGCAGTATATGGAAATTGCCCCTTCCTTCCTTCCTGTAAGAAGACATGTAACTTTTTTCTCAAGGTTTCAAAAATATCTGAGAGAGTTTTCAGGAATTTACTGTTTGGCTCCACATAGTTCCTCTTAGGACTTAATGATTGAGTCTAACATAAACTCATCAATTGAAGATAATCTGATGAATATATAAGAACACAGCCTCCATTAGTCATATAGCAGATTTCATTTATTTATTTTATTTATTAAATTTTTATGCTGCCCATATCGCCATCAACAATTTTAAGAAGTTGATAGTTTGGTGATAAAGGTGTTTAAAGATTCTAAAAATTCTGGGTGGCAAGTGGCACATTGAAAAAGACTTTTTTTAATTACCAGAAATTGCTTGTTCTGAAAATAAAAGTTTAATGCTCTGCATCTTCCAAAAACTAGGTATGCCACAGATTTTAAATAAATTGTACTGCTTCTAGTTTTCATTATATGATGGAGTTTTGAATAATCAAGGTGAAGTAATTAGGACATTATTTGAGCAGTTTGCAGTTTAACCACAAAAAGGCAACTCAGACCATACAATTGAATAAAAGCTGTTCTAAGAATTGGATATATATTAAATACTATTTCAAATACTAAATTTTGCAATTATTTTGCAATTATTAAGATGGTGACTAGGTGCCAGAAGGAGAGATAAGACTCCGGTGAGCTGGATCATTTGAGAAGCATCCTCAAGGAATACTCAAACAAAATAATTCAAGAAATTCAAGTCCTGTGTGACAATATGTTAAAGGGGTCACATGAAGAAATCCATCAAATTTCAGGGGACATCAAACAAATAAATGACAAGGGTGACTTCTTGGAACATAGAATGGGCAGTAAGGATGCATAATATAGAGGTCATTTAGATAACATTGCCTTATTAGACAAAAAGAGCAACATTTGCAATTTTAAGGCATGCCTGAAATAGTGGGAGAAGACCTAAGAAGAATAGTCCAATCTTTGGGTCAGTTAATAAATTGGGAGGAAGAAAAGATGGATTTGTAAATAGACATGGTCTATAAAATTGTATTCTACAATTAGAAAAGTTCCAAGGGATATGCTAGTCCACTTCGTAAGGAGAACAAGGTAACAAGTTCTGGAGTTTCATTTCAAGTCTAAATTGAAGATAGACAATGTGGATATAATTGTCCTGAAAGAAATTCCTGTGAGAATTTTGAGAAAATGAAAAGCCTATGTCTTCTTAACAAATGTTCTGAAGAAGAGAAAGATTCCATTTTGTTGGGACAAGTTGGAAGAAATTATTTTCACTTATCAAGCACAGAGATTTAGACTGAATTCTAACCCTATGGATCAGATTCAAGAAATGATGAATACTGAAAATAAATGTGTGTTGGACTCATGCCAAGCAGCAGATGTCAGGGTTCCGACAAATGCCCTAATTAACTCATGAGCCTTGAGCCAAGTTTCAAAAGAAATCTAGTTATTTATTAGGAGCAACATGTCAGCAACTACCCGAGTGAAGTCAACTCTGCCGCACGTAATTTACGGCTCAACTCTGTTTCCCCCCTCCTCTCAGGCAGTGTCATAAATCACATTCTCCAATGAGGCACTTTTGTGGGCTGTAGAAAACACGCCTCACAGGCCGGTTCTAGTAATCTGAGATCCAGCCTTGAGGAAGGTATGCGTGGAATGTGCTTTTGAACGTGGCTCTTGAAGTGCTCCGTCAGTTCTTCACACACACACACACACACACACACACACACACACACACTCCTGCCCATGGCAACTCGAGAGCAGACCAGAAATGCTTTGCGAGTTGACAGCAAATACATAAAAACAAGAGTAGACTGAGGGAGACAGCCTAGGACTTTGATACATTATTTGTATAACTTGGAACATTAGTGGAGTCAATGCTCCTTCAAAGTAAAAGAAGATATTTCAGTATTTGAGGAAAATTAACTGCTGACATAATTTGTTTACAAAAACACATGTTAAGACAAAGGACAACAAAATATTTGATTAATAAAAAATTAAGGGAATTTATTTTACCTGGTGCAAAAAAGATTAATGTAGTAGTTTTATACACGAAGCTACAGGTTAAACCAAAGTTATTGTTATCAAATGAACATGGTCGGTTTGGTTCAGTTGAAGTGGTGGTGTATGGGACAAAATCTACTTTATGAAATGAAGACAAAGTGAATTTCTTTAAACTGAATCAATTATCATCCTTCTCTCGAAAATTGATGTGTATTGGGCAATTGGAATGCAGTAATTTCTCCAGCCTTTGATAGAATGTCAGTCAAAATGATTAAACCCTCAGGGTAAATTACAGAAAAGGTTTTTTTTAGTTGATGGGCAATTTAACATGGTCAGTTCTTGGAGACAGAAAAATGGATTCGCTTGAGAATATGCTTTCTTCTTAGAAAGACACAAATAATTTTCAAGAATTTATATGATTTCAACAAACTTGGCAAATAAAATCTCAAAAGTGGGTCTCTTACCTAAATCATTTTAGGACCATAATCTATTTCATTCACTACTTAAAAGAAAGATTTCACATTTCAGATGGAGATTAAATGAGACTATTTTACAGAAGGAAAAGGTTATAGAGCCATGATGGCGAACCTATGGCACGCGTGCCACAGGTGGCACGCGGAGTCATTTGGTGGGCACGTGAGCGTTGCCCTAGCTCAGCTCCAGCATGCATGCACGCGCCTTCCGGGCCCACCGGAAGTCAGGAAACGGGCCATTTCCAGCCTCTGGAGGGTCTTTTTCGTCCTCCCCAGGCTCCAAGAAAGCCTCTGGAGCCTGGGGAGGGTGAAAAACGGGCCTACCAGGCCCACTGGTAGCCTTTTTGCCATCGAGTGCCAAAAGCGTGGGAGGCATGGCGGGAATTGAATTATGGGGGTGGGCACGCATGCACTCGATCCCCCTGCACAACCCCCACTTTTGGCACACGATGGCAGAAAGGTTAGCCATTACTGTTATAGAGGATTGTAAAAAGAAGCTGATTGAATACTTTGATAATAATTTGGAGAAAGATACAGACTTGAGGACTGTTTGAGATGCTAGCAAAGTTGATACTGGGGGCTACTCCATTCAATACAATCACCAGGCAAAGAAGAAATCTCAAGAGAAGATGTGAAGGATAGTGAATGAAAGTCAAAATATAGAAATTGAATTGCAAAAGACACCGATAGACTCACAAATTTTATATCAAATTAAGTTGCTACGCCAACAACTATTTATGTTGACTGTCCAAGAAATAGATACAAAATTGATACAGAGACACTTTGAATTTTCAAATAAACCAAGAATACGTTTGGCATATAAATTGAGAAAAGAAAGATTTAAAAAATGATATAGAAGTGGATATGCCAAAAATAGATGAAAATAATTATCAAAGCTTTCACAAACACAAAGACAATTTATGAACAAACCAATAATTACTTTTAAAAGATAAGATGCCATTAAAAGATGAAAATAGGCAAAGTACCAGGTCCAGAGGACCTTTCAACTTAACACTATAAATATTTTGAAGACCACTTTTTACAGCCATTGAAAGATGTAATGAGATGCAGAGATCTAGGATGACTCAGTCTTGAGTGGAAGCCAATATTGCCTTATTTCCAAAGGAGGGTCAAGATGCTGCTTCAACAAAATTATAAGCTGATTTCATTGTTAAACAATAACTATAAACTTTTTACTGCAAGATTGAAGAAAGTTCTACAGACATTTGTTCATGAAGATCAATTTCAGGGTTTTTTTTGCCAAAAAGGCAGTTGAAAGATAATGTCAGAATGCTCATGGATTTTATTGAATATCTACAATATCATAATGAAAAACAAGCAGTATTAATGTTTATTGAATATAGAGAAAGACTTTGACAATTTAAATTGGGTCTTAATGTTAAAAGAAACACGTGAACTTTGGGGAGAAATTTATTCAAGGGATTGTTGATTTATACATCTCAGCAAGCTCATATCATTATCAATGCAGATTTAAATAAGCTGTGTGAGATCCAAACAGGTAAAGACAATGATGTCCTTGTCTCCATTGCTTTTTATTTTAATTTTGGTGGTTCTGAACAGAGACAATTAGACAAGATGAAAAAATAGCAGGTGTAAAAATTAAAATTGGAGCATACAAATTAAGAGCTTTTACTGATGATTTAGTTTTTGTTTCTACAAAATGCAAAAAATGGTATGGAATATTTACTGAAAAATGAATGACTTTGTGGTGTCATGATTAATGAATAATTTTGGAGACTTAGCTGGTTTTAAAATAAAACAAAAAACAAAGATGCTAGTTAAGAATATGACTATACAAGATCATGAAATTTCTGATGCTTGCACTTTGATCTGGAGGAAGGAAAAACTTCAATGGGGAAGTCAGATATTAAGGTAGGAAAATATCTTGCAGTGATATTGTCAATTGCAAATTCTAAATTGTTTCAAAATAACTGTGACTGGAACAATATCAAAAAGGATAAATTGCAACTTTCTTTGTTGAGTAGAATTTCTGTGATTAAGATGAATGTTTTACCAAAGATGTTTTTATTCCAGATGTTATCAGTATTGATGATCAATGTTCCATTTAAACAATGGGAAAATATTTCTAAGTTTATACGCCAAGGGAAAAATGAGAATATAAATTGCTTCAAGATGCTAAAGAGAGAGGATTGAGCCTAAATTGTATTCTGATGCTTGCACTTTGATTTGGATGAAGGATTAAGTGACCCTAAAAAAATAAAGAGATTATTAGATTTGGAGAGCCATGAATTTTAAATGGCACACCTATTTGTGACATAATAAAGCTAAAATAAATGCAGAGTTCAAGGATTATTTTGTTAGGTGTGCCGTTTTAAGGGTTTGGAATAAATACAAAGCAAGGTTCTCTCCTAAGATGCCTCTTTGGGTGTTACCATAGGAAACTTTTTAAAAGAAAAGATAATGAGATTAATTTGGTGGACCTATTGTGAAATATATCTTCTATTCAAGCTCAAAAGAAGTACTTAGAATGGCATGTTTGTCACTGGCTCATATACTTACAACTAAACAAAAGATTTACCTCGGATAAGAAAAATCATATAAAAAGTGTATTTGAAATTGCACTGTGTGCTAATAATGAACAATTTCATTGCTAAGGTTTATAAAATGTTGAAATTGAATTGGAAAATGATTATGTTTTAATGGGCTGAAAACTTTGTTTATAACATAGTGCTTGTCCAATGGAAAAATATGTGGAGGAATGGATTGAAATTTCGATTAAATTATATTCTAAAAAAAAACTTTTATAAAGTGTATCATTGGTACTAAATACCTGAGAAATTCAAAAATATATAAAGGTGTTTCAAATATTTGTGGAAATGGAATTTGTAAAGAAGATACTTTTTATCATCTTTGATGGACTTGTGATAAAGCAAAGAAATATTGGAGCCAGATTTTGTTGTAATTCACTAGATTCTTAAAACAAATATACTAAAGTGAAACCAGAATTTTTTCTTTTAAGACTAAAGGATAAAGAACTTTAAAAACAATTTGGAACTTTTTTATTACATATTACATATATTGACTGCAACGAGACTCCTATATGTGCAAAAATGGAAAAATACATTAATTTCCCACAATGGAAGAATGGATGGAAAAACTGATAGAGTTGGCAAAACTTAAGTGCCTTAATTAAAGAAATGAATTTTTCCAGTTTTGCTTTCACATGGAAACCTCTTCTGAACTTTATGCTCAAAACAGAAAAAAACGAAACTTTGATTTTAAATTTTAACAATAAGGGTGTTTTGGTTTTTTTTGTTATAGAAAGGGTGAGTACTCACTAAATAGGTAAAGCAAAAAGTTGAAATTGTAAACAGTATTTTGAATTCTATTTCTGCACCAAAGAAAATTGAAAGTCACTGCCTTTTTAAATTTCCCTTTTACGTTCCTTCTTTACCTTTCCTTTATTTCCCTGCCACTTGTATTTATATTTGTATTTATATTATAATAAACTTTGATAAAAATTACATTAGCATGTACTTTGTTTATAACATAATGCTTGTCCAATGGAAAGACCATTAGCATATGAGTGACCAATGGCACTTGAAGGGGAGGAAATCCCTTTCTTTTGTGGAAGAAAAGCCTTGGATATGGTTTACCGTAATTTTTTTTAAAAAAACTGCTAAATTCTAATTCTTTGCTGAGACAGAACGGGAAATTATTAAGTACATGGGGAATAGTCATATGAACTATATATATTTCAGTTTAATTTGGAATTAATCAGTTGTCATTGTATACTTCCCCTCCCGCCTGAGTTTGACTAGTTGTTGCAGCCATTATGTAGTTTAGTTGAATGTTTAATACAATATATGACCCCATTCACTCTAGATGATAAATCATTGTCTCTGTTGCAGAACATTGGGTGAGTCTAACCATTATAGTTGATTAAAGAATCCACTGTTATGCAAACCATGGTTAGCACAATGAATGATCCAAGCTATCTTCTTAAGATACAGATTTCTGTCAATGCTTCACCCTTATTCTTCTCCTTAAATGCCAATTAATTCATTTGTTCCTCAGACTTCTGATTAGTGTTCCTGGAAATCTTTACCAGGCATCAGTTAAGCCTGATAAAACGGAGCACTTATTGGCCTAAGAAATATACAAAATATTGATCACAACGCGTACTGAAAGCATTTCATATTAGATTTGATGTTAGTGCAGCCTCACAATTAAATTTAATATAAGTTAATATGGTTGGAAAGAAACCGTCAGTTCAGTGCCAATTATTTGAATGCACAGAATGGGAAATAAAAACAACCCAATTATGTGAGTGAATGTAACTTAGTGGCTTAGAGAGTAAGCCATGAAAGCCTTTTCTGAGCTTCATATCGTGCATCCATCTAAAGTTGTTAGGTGTTCAAGGCGATTTCAGCCATTCACTTGGAAAAATGAAAATGGTAGTAGTGATTTAACTAGTCATTAATTCTTTCAAGAAGACAATATTGTGTATTAACTGTTTGAACATTTGAAATTCTGTGTTAATGTTTTATTGTAAAAGCTTGGCAGATGTAGAATTCCTGGGAATTTTTAAAGTAACAAAAATGTTCGGGATAGAAATGAAATTGAGGGAAAATTGTGTGTGTGTGTGTGTGTGTGTGTGTATACACATACATGCACACACGCACATACAGTGGTACCTTGGTACTCAACTGCTTTGAAACTCATCAAAGTTGGTACTCAACGCATTTTGATGTGAAAATTTTGTCCTGGGTTTCGTCGTTTGTTTGGTATTCATAGTAGCTAGAAAACAAAAGAAATCATCAGCATTGTAATAATGGAAAAAATTAACAGATTTGGAACTTTGTCCTTTACTGTATCAGATACTAAAAGCTTTAATTTTAAGTGGGGGGAAAAGGGGGCAATCACCCTTTTTGCAAAACCCCAAGTGGAAATACTGAACTTATTGCATAAATGGAAAGATTGCCGATTTTGTGGTTCTACTTTAACCAAACATAACCCTCTTTAACTCTTCTGCTTTCCAAGAAACTATTTCGCCATAATAACATCAGGCCAATAAATTAATAATAAAAGAAGGAATAAATAATTCTTTCAAATTTATTACACCTCTACCATAGAAACATTTTGAGGGGTCCAACAGATTTTAAATGATATTTTTTTCCTGAACTAATTGAATTTACTCATAAGAAACATCTAACATTACTTAATGTCTAAAGCCATTGATTAGGCAAAAGGACCCCTTAGTTCTCTCTTCCAGATTTCTTATAAACTGTCCACATTTATTTTTGTCATTTAAAAAGAACTATTTTTATGAAGTAATAAACCAGTCTCAATAACAGCCTTTTCCAATACACTCAGTGCTTCTGAAAGATGCTGCAAGGGCATCAGTATTAAATAGTTCTTATTTTATATGTAACCTTTATTATTTTTTTTTATAAATAACTCAAGGTGGCAAACATATATAATACTCATTCTTCCTATTTTAGCCACAAGAACAAGAGAAACTGATGGGCCCAAAGTCACCCAGTTGGCTTTATATGTCTAAGGTGGGACCAGAACTCCCAACTTGCCATCTCTGAATATCAGAAATGAGTGAAAGGCTAAGATAAGAGTGCTTTGCTGAAATTAATGAAGCTTATGATAACACTCAGAATTGTATAGAGTGCCTTCTGTCACATGATACATCACTTTTTACAATATACTATTTAAATGTTTTCTTTGGATCCTCAAATGTTTTCTGATGTTCTTAATTTTGTGGGAATGAAACCATTGGGCACATCTCAAATTGTAACGGAATTTGTGTTCATATATAGGCAATTTTTGGGGCGGGTTTGGGATATTTATAGTGTATTCTACAATTTAGGACTTTTAGTGATATTAAAATAGAATTGGGTCACATTATGATTCTTCATAACTATTTGGCTGTTTTGAAGAGATGTTATGCCAAGAGTAGTCCCTTGAGGTTGTTAATCTTAATTTTATTTTGGTTAAACAATTTTGTTTAAGACTCAGGAATCCCTTGAGTTGAATGGCTAATAATCTCTCTCCAAAAAGTACTTCAAGCGGTTTGGATTTGGAGTTCCAAAGGATGAATCTGCACATTTTTTTTAATGCAGTGCAGACAGAAAAGCATTACATGTGCTACTTGATAATGTGCTACATGATCCAGCCCATGACCTTGCCTACAAGCAATTCAGTTAGCTTGGTCAAAGATACCCTAATCTCCCTCTGAATCTGATAGATCTCTTTTCCCATTTCCTTTCATTTGCCCCATAAAGTTCTTCTTGGTTTCCTCCACATCAGTGTTTCTCAACCTTGGTAACTTGAAGATGGGTGGACTTCAACTCCCAGAATCCCCCAGCCAGCGCTGCTAGCTGGGGGATTTTGGGAGTTGAAGTCCACTCATCTTCAAGCTTCCAAGGTTGAGAAACACTGCTCCATATCCTCAGTTGTTCCTGTTATTAAAATATGTGGGCCTTTCTGGTGCTAATCACCCATTTGCAAAATAATTACATCCCACAGTCACTGTACTGAAGATGGATAAATTGGTGGGCTAAACTTTATTCCTTTAAATTAGAAGCATTACGGCTCATGTATTTTTTAATTTTCCAGTTTACTATATTTTTTCCAAACATTGTTCTAAAGTAAAATAGAAACTACTCTATGAAAACATGATACAATACACGGTTCTTTTTTTTATCCTTTTTATCAATTAATGGGACTTAGACCAAGCTTGGCTCACAGTGCAATTTAGAGAAGTTTTATAGAGAAATGTAGAACTTCCTAAATTTTTCAGGTTTTGTACAGCTGTGGTTTGGTTTAAATTAATTCCACAGAGAACATTTATTTCCTGAATTAAAACAAATACTTTCTTATGTAGCTGATTACTTCCAATTTGTTTGAGCTGCAATATAAGTAGAACTCAGTTATTTCTTGGAGGGACAAATATTTCGTCTGTGTATCTAAGCTAAGCCTAGCTAAAATAGCAGTAGCACTTAGATTTATATATCGTTCCATAGTGCTTTACAGCACGCTTGGGGTGGTTTACAAGTATCAGCATATTGCCCCCAACAATCTGAGTCCTCATTTTACTGACCTCGGAAGGATAGAAGGCTCAATCAACCTTGAGTGATCAGGATCAAACTCAAGGCTGTGGACAGAGTTAGCCTGCAATACTGCATTCTAACCACTGCACCAAATCTGTGGAACTTGCTTCTTAGGCGAGTGGAAGAGGATTTTTCCTGCTGTAATTCTTCCTTTCTCCCATTTCTAGAATTATTGTGGTTATATAGATGTTATATCTATACTGAAATGTTATTCTGAACAATATTATTTCTCTTAGGATCCTGTGAAGAAGATTCCTGACTCACATGAAATTACCCTCCACCATGGCACAAAAACAGTAAGCATCTTGATATTTCCCTTTCTTAGGTTTAGGATAGAATATGTTGACCCTGAGAAGAAAATAAATTCTGTGAAAAAAAGTAGAAGGAATTGAATACAGATTTGATCATACGTAGAGTAGAAATTCATAAGAATCCAGTTGGCTAATTTAAGAGAAAAGAAATAAATTCTAAACTTCAAATGTCTACATTACAGTTGAACAGTTAAATGTACTAAGACCAACTTTTCTATGAAAAAATACATTCAAATCACACATAAAACACATACCGTATTTTTCACACTGTAAGACGCACCAGACCATAAGACGCACATTAACTTTAGAGAAGGAAAACAAGAAAAAAAAACTGCCTCTGCCTCCCAGCATTTATAAGGCTAGCATCCTTGCAGCAAACAGCAAACAGTTTGGTCAGCTTCAGCACATTGCGCCCACCACCAGTCAACTGAGCTGAGCTGCTGCTGCCGCCAGGGAACACTGGAGTCTTTGCTGCTGAGCAGCTGATTGGCGGTTGGATCACCCTCCTGAAATACCGCCGATCAGCTGTTCTAGGCCGTGGGGATGGCTGGCGATCACCACCACTGCCTATCAACACCGCCAACATTCAGCAGCAATTGGCGAACGTCGGCAGCGGCAATCCATGCCACCTAGAACAGCTGATCGGCGGCATTCTGGGAGGCCGATCCAACTGCTGATCAGTTGCTCGGCAGCAAAAGCTCCAGTGTTCCCCAGCAGCAGCGAACGGCGGCAGCAGTGACAGGCGGCCACGGCAAAACCCCCTCCCCCCTCCCGCAATATTCACTCTATAAGATGCACTGACATTTCCACCCACTTTTTGGGGGGGAAAAGTGTGCCTTATGGTGCGCAAAATATGGTATATGCACATAGTCTTGATTGTGTGTGTGTGAGCGTGTGTGCATATGTATACTTTACAAATTAATTTGGTTCACAGTTCATTTTCACATCTTACTTTATAGGTCTCTGCTTTAGGATTGGATCCATCGGGTGCCCGTTTGATAACTGGAGGATATGACTATGATGTTAAATTTTGGGATTTTGCTGGAATGGATGCATCTCTTCAGGCTTTTAGATCTCTGCAACCATGTGAATGGTATGTCATGATGCTTTCCCCCAAATGTATTAATAACTGTAAGCAAAATTGTAGGCAGTTTTATATTTAATTGTTAGTATTTAACTTTGGTTCTGTAATTTTTCAGTCACCAGATAAAGTCTTTGCAGTACAGCAGCACTGGAGATGTCATTCTTGTTGTTGCGGGTAACTCTCAAGCTAAGGTTCTTGACAGAGATGGCTTTCCTGTGATGGAGTGTGTGAAGGGGGACCAGTATATTGTAGATATGGCAAACACTAAGGTAAGGAGATAAATTTAGAGCTTGAATAAAGTAATTTTAGAGGGTTTTTTTCATGTTCTTGCGAAATATTGTAGCATTCATTGAAAAATATAAACCATATTTTTCTAAAATATATAATTTTTAAATAAAGGAAACAGATAATGATGTTTTGACTACTGCTACATTCATGTCAGGAGCTCCGAAGCTCTTTGAGTTGAAAGGATTGAATGATGACGTCTCCTTTGCCCGGGGATGTCCAGCTGGGGGCTCCTTTCATGTCCCCGTTAAGTTGCTCACCAAAGTGGTATCCATCTACCTACTCGCAGTCACTTGCTTTTGAACTGTTGGGTTGGCAGGAGCTGAAGTGTGTGATGGGAGCTCCCACAGCAGCAACTGGGTCTTGAACGCAAGTCTACCTATTGTCAGCCCAAAGTCCTGACCTCATGAATCAACACACTCCCTGTTGTTTTGCCTAAGGCATAGTTTTATTGCTCATACAGGTTCACCAGGCTCTGTATGAGCAGCATGGCAGATCACAACCTTGCCATGTTCATGTAACTCTATATAAAGTTAGAGTGGCATATTGTCTCTTGGGAATATAAAGCTTTGGGTATTCTCTAATGAGCTTACAGACTGAAAGTACAATCATAATAGCATCTGAGAAGGAAATAGTAATGGGCAACTTCAGTTGTAGTCACATGGACCGACAAAATGCATCTTTTGGACTTGACAAATGGTTGAGCCTTGAAACAGCCACTCTGGAAGCCAACATCACTGTTAACATTGGCCTTAATCTTCAAGTATTAATTATAGTCTTGTCCAAAAACTAGATGAACTAATTGGGAGTAGTGATAATAATTTTTTAAATATAAATGTAAATGGTGCTTGCCAATAAAGTCTATCACACACACATTTGACAGCGGAAGAGCAGATCTGCAAAAAATTAAAGGATTGTTGAAAGTAAAGTTGAAAGGAAAAATTAAAATGATCCATCATCTTAAAAATGTTTGGAGATAGTTCAGAACTATAAAACTAAAAGATCAGCTCCAAAGTATCCCTCAGATCAGAAATGTTCCAAGAGGTTCAGAAGAACACCATAATAACTAATGAGCAAGATCAGATACCAATAAAGTCTAGATAAAGGTCCTCTAGACTTGTTTTCCACATCCAAAACATGCAACTCTTGCCAGAATGTTGGCCAAAAAAATATGCAAAGAATTGATAAAAGATATTCAAAAAAGAAAGAAAATCTCACTTTAAATTGCCCAGGGCAAAGGATAAACTTGTAAGGCCATTGGACCACTGGCTAATGGGTCTGGCACAGAAAGAATAGTAAAGAGCAGCATTGAAGGGAAAGTTAGGATTGAATAAGGTGTTTTATCTCTTAATTCTGTACAGGTAGTCCTCAACGTACAACCACAAGTGAGACCAGAATTTCTGTTGCGAAGCAAAGTGGTTGTTAAATGAGTCGCACTCAATTTTTATTTTTTTAAAATTTGATTTATATGCCGCCCTTCTCCGGAGACTCAGGGCGGCTTACAATGCGTTAAGCAATAGCCTTCATTCTTTTGTGTATTTTATACAAAGTCAGCTTATTGCCTCCACAAACTGGGTCCTCATTTCACCTACCTTAGAAAGGATGGAAGGCTGAGTCAACCTTGAGCCTTGGAGAGATTCGAACCAGCAGAAATTGCAGGCAGCTGTGTTAATAACAGGGTGCATTAAACCACTGTACTATCAAGGCTCTATTATCAATTTGATAATCTTTTCACCATGGTTGTTAAGCTAATCACTGCAGTGTTAAATGAATCGTTGAGTTGTAAAGAGAATCCCAGCTTTTACTATTGACGTTTATTGGAAGCCGTCTGGAAAGATTGCAAATGGCGATCACATGGTCCCAGGGATCCTGCAACCATCGTATATACATGCGGGTTGCCAAGAATCTAAATTTTGATGATGTGATCCATGGAGATACTGCGATAGTTATACTGTATGTGTGAAAACTAGTCATAAACCACTTGTGCTGTTGTAACTTCTAATAGTTGGAAATGAATGATTGTAAGTTGAGGACTACCTGTAGAGGTATTTTGAGAGTATAACTGAGAGGAAGATAGAGCAAGTTTTCATTTCAGGTTGGCTTATTAGACACTTTTATGAAATTATTAAAAACAGGTAGTTAAAATAGTTGTGCATGTACATTGCCTTTTCACTAGTTTTTGTTGCTAATAGTATAAGTGATTTATATAGATTCTGAGTGGGATTTTAAAAAGTAAGAAGAGGTAACTAGAGGTGGAAGAAGTAACTATGGAAAGATATCAATGTTTGAGTACATGGACAGTTGCAAGATTATCCTCCTTATCTCAAGAGGTCCGAGCTCCGGACCTAAACCAGTAATTAAGACACAATACATTGTGAGGCTTACTGGATTTAATGAACTGTACTCTAGCACACAATGAGTTCCAAAAAGCAAATGGATGTAAAGTCAGTGCTGGGAGCATCTGCCTCCCAGTGCGGTTTGTCTAGGTGAGCCCTCCTGCCAGCGCAGTCCTCACCCCGTTGTCAGCTGTGCATCGGAACGGCCGAATGGACGCCGGCCGGTCAATCCATGGCCCCGAACAGCTGATTGTTGGCCCATTTGTGCAGCAGCATCGAACAGCTGATCGTTGGCCCGTAACTGGTGTTTCTAAGCAGGCAGCTTGCCTCGCACCGCACCACCTCCCCACTGCACAACTGATCCGTGGGCCACTCTCTGCCGAACAGCTGATCCGTGGCGTTCTTTGACACGCTGCTGCAGCCTCCGGTTCTACACCCCCCCATCACCAGTGGAGGAGCTCCTTCCCTTCCCTGGTATGGCAAACCCTGGGGTTTCGGGGTTTGACACCTTATTCTTCAGTTTTCAATGACGTTTATAAGGGTATTGGATTTTGGCACTTGTGTTGGAGACACCTAGGCACTTACGGATTGAAAGGATTAGCCGGTGACATCACTGTTGCCAGGGGGGTGCCCAGTTTGGGGCTCCTTTTATGTCCCCAGCAGGAGCAAAGGACAGGAGCTCACCCCACCCCATGACAGCACTCGGGTCTCGAACGGGAGCTTGCTGCTGGTTAAACTAGCATCCTAACCATGCGAGCCACTGTGTTCCTACAGGGTACTGGATAATAATTATGTTTGCTTGTTGCAGCATTTGGAAAAGAAGAGAACAAATAAATTGTTTGGTTAAACATAACTTATTATGCATTATATTCACACCTTCTGTTCATCATCCTAGGGACACACAGCAATGCTTAATTCAGGCTGTTGGCATCCAAAAATAAAAGAAGAGTTTTTAACATGTTCCAATGATGGGTAAGTAATTTTTCAAGTATTCAAAAAGTAGACTATTTTGAATTCCTGCCATTTATTTACTTTTAAGATGTTTACCAACTGGGTCTAATCTCATGCTAAAGGATGCTAATTAGTTCTAAAGCTAATTTATGAAAGATTCATACATTATATCTCTTAATTTGGGAAGCTCAGTTCATATTTAACAGCATATTAAATATGGGGAGGAACAGACTCAGGCTCAAACCATCCAAGACCGAGTGGCTGTGGTTTCCGACGTCCCGATATAGTCAATTGGTGCCATCACTGACTATTGGGGATGAGTCATTGCCCCCCACGGAGAGGGTTCGCAACTTAGGCGTCCTCTTGGACTCACGGCTGTCTTTAGAAGAACACTTGACGGCTGTAGCCGGGAGGTCTTTTTATCAGGTTCGCCTGATTCGCCAGTTGCGTCCCTTTCTGGATCGGGACTCGTTAAAAACGGTCACTCATGCGCTCGTCACTTCACGCCTGGACTACTGTAATGCTCTCTACATGGGGCTCCCCTTGAGGAGCACCCGGAGGCTCCAGCTGGTCCAGAATGCGGCCGCGCGGGTAGTTATGGGAGCAGCATGGCGCTCCCATGTGGCTCCCTCCTGCGTGAGCTGCACTGGCTCCCTGTGGTCTTCCGGGTGCGCTTCAAGGTCTTAGTTACCACCTTTAGAGCGCTCCATGGCTTAGGACCGGGGTACTTACAAGACCGCCTTCTGCCACCAATAGCCTCTCACCGCCCAGTACGCTCCCATAGAGAGGGGCTTCTCAGGGTGCCGTCAGCCAAACAATGTCGACTGGCGGCCCCCAGGGGGAGAGCCTTTTCTGTGAGGGCACCCACCATCTGGAACGAGCTCCCCCCAGAGATACAGAAGATTCCAGATCTGCGCACTTTTCGCCGTGCCCTCAAAACATTCCTGTTTCAGCAGGCCGGCCTGGCCTAACTTTCCCTTTATATTGCTTTTTGGTTTTATTTTAAACTGGGATGTCTTGAATTATCTAGGACCAGAGTGTTTAATATATTTTAATTGGTTTTTTTAAATTAACGTTTGTATTACATGTATTTTTATCATTCGCTGTTCACCGTCCTGAGTCCCTTAGGAATAGGGCGGTATATAAATTTAATAAATAAATAAATAAATAAATAAATAAATAAATAAATAAATAAATAAATAAATATAAATATAAAGGCTAGGCATGGTTAAGAAGAACTGCTAATTATTTTGTTTATCTTTTGCTTAGCTTCTTTTGCCTTGATGTAGTTCTTAGAATTATTCAGTAATGATCATCAATAGAAATGATTGTTTTAAAATAAAGATATGTAACCTTTTTAGGATTAAAGATGTTGGCTTTCAAATAACATTTCAAGCTGCATTGTTAAAGGAGTCACTGTGGCTGTTATTCTGCTAGTTGTAGCTGACTTTAGGGGGATCTGCTTCTTTAAGCTATTGAGCCAGTTTTGTCCAAAGATGTTTGCACGTGGCATATGAAAATATGACATTACTCCACAGCCCAAAGTGTATGGCAAAATACAGAACGCTGTTAACCTTCCTATCAGAGGGGTACCTGTTTATCTACTTGCATTTACATGCTTTCTAACTGCTAGGTTGGCAGGAGCTGAGACAAGTGACAGGAGCTCACTCTGTCTCAGAATGGTAGTACTCGAACTGCCAGAGTATAGACCTTCTCCAGTGGCTTTTAAGCCACTGAGCCACCATGCCTCTTGCATTTTTAAGGAATAACAACAACAACAACAACAACAATAGCAATAATAATTTCATTTTAATTTAATAAAAATTAAAGCCAATGAAATAATCCATATTATCATCCTCTTTGAATTTAATAATGTAATATTTTTTTTTCCTCTGTCACATTAATAGTGCCTTAAAGTAAAGACTTCCTTGAGTTGATTTTAACTCTTAGTGACTTCTTAGCCATATCCATCTAGTTTTCTAGGCAAAAATATGGAAATATTTTTAGAATCTAGAAATTGGATGAATATGGTTTGCCATTGCCTTCCCTCAGAATATTGTTGCAATTTTCTAATCTAATCTGCAACCCTAGGATTTCTAGTTAGATTCTAACCAGATCTGAATCTTCTTGAGATTAAGCATGTCAGTCTGGTAGTTCTCCCTGCTATGGGTATTCACAACTTCTACTTCAGCAATGTCCAACCTTAGCAACTTTAAGACTTATGGACTTCAACTCCCAGAATTCCCCAGCCAGGAAGATTGGACACCCCTGATCTACTTGGTGGAAAGTTTTGGAGAGCATGTGGAAGCCAGAGCCAAGGCTTCTGGGGGAAATGCATTGTAGTCCTCAGGTTTCAGATAGTATACCCTTACTCTATCTGTGATTTCTGCTCCTGTGCTAGATTGTAGTTTTGAAAAGTAGGCATTATGCCAAAATATATTTTAAAATTATGATTCGCCATACTATTACAAATGACTCCTCCATTTAGCTTAGGTAGAGTACAGGTAGTTCTCGACATCCAACAGTTCATTTAGTGACTGATCAAAGTTACAACGGCACTGAAAAAAGTGACCATTTTTCATACTTTGCAGCATCCCCATGGTCACATGATCAAAATTCAGACACTTGGCAACTGACTCATATTTATGACGGTTGCAGTGTCCTGGGGTCATGTGATCACCTTTTGCTATCTTCTCACACGCAATGGGAAGCCAGATTCACATAACAACTGTGGCAAGAAAGGTTATAAAATGGGGCAAATCTCACTTAACAATTTAGCTCACTTAGCAACATAAATTTTGGGCTTAATTGTGGCTGTAAGTCAAGAACTGCCTGTAGTCCTTTTTAATTCTGAAGTATCTTTTGAAATACGCAATTCCAAGGGCACAAAAGAAAACTATGAAGCTGCTTGAAATTCAAGAGGAAATCCTTCAGACAGGAGTTTTCCATCACTGAGTACTTGTTCTTGGGTCTAAATGACCAATTATTTAAAACTTCCATGATAGGAACTTAAAAAGATTGATGTTTAGACAGTTAAAACAATAACAGAATCAAATGTGTCTGGAGGATTTGTTATTGTTTCTAAGCCCAATAAGATATTACGAACGTTCTGTTCTCAGCAGAAAAAGACAAGAAAATTCTTAACATTTCAAAACCCATTAAGTTTCGAACTAATCATTTTGGTCACTTAGGGTTACAAGCATTTAAGAATGTTATCATTCCATCAATTTAAAACTTAGGGGTTTTTTTTCCTTGGAAGATAGCTTTTGACATTGAAAAAAAAATTATAAATGTCCAACCTTTCCTGTTTTTTTTCTATATGTTATACCAAATATGGGTTCATTTCATGCTGAAACTTCTACCCTGCTTAATTGTCTAAAACTCATGTAAACACGAATGGATATATAGTTATATTCCCCAAAACTCCAAATTGCCTTACGTAATAAAAAAAATATTTGGAGCAATTCACTGCTGGCAGTAAGATTTGTATGTTCACATGCCAGAAGTTAGGACTTAAGGTGCAGCAGTGCAGTACCAGACATTTTATAGATTAACAGGAGTAATTTGTCAGCATGACAGAATTACTTTTCATGCTAATTGAAGTGAAAACTTACTCAGACATTAGCTGAACTTTAAGAACGGATTTTCAAGCACTCTTTCACTGCGTATGAAGTTCTTGGACGGTAGAAGTTTTTGTTGTTTTCCAAGTTGCAAATATTTGGTTGTTTGGCCAAATAAATAGAAGGTTGTGTAATTCTGCCAAGGATCGGATATGGATATGGATATGGGGACAGATCTTCTTGGAGAAAATCTGTCTACGTAATCACTGTGTATTCACTATGTAATCACTATATAATTGCTAATCAATACCAACTTGAAGGCACATAACCAATCAATCAATGAGACCAAGCCAGCCACACAAAATCAGTCTGCTGCAAAAGATGGCACAGGATACAGTTTCACATCCCAAACTACATTTACTTTGAAGCTACATGGAAACCTGAGATTCCCCCCTCCCGCTATATATATATATATATATATATATATATATATATATACACACATACATACACATACATACATACATACACACACACACACTGTGGCATATTGATTTTTGTTCAAGCACATTGCCCAACTAGAGTATGTTTTAGTTAGACAGATCCTATTCGATTGTTGAATATATTCAGATTTCTTAACGCAAATCTTCCATCTGAGGCATAGTATCTTCCGAACTCTTAAACAAATAGAAATTGTTTCAGAAATGATTAATTGAGTAAAATATGTTATATATATTAAATCCAGTTTATATAAATCTCAAACACACTAAAAGATTTTTTTTAAAGCAAGGTAATTATTCTTTCTCTGTGAAGGCAGAAAGAAAACATAACATAAGTTCTCTAAAAGAAACTTGAAACATTAAATTTATATAGCTTTACCAATCCTATTTGCTTTTTTTTTGACTTGGGGAGATAGATCTTAAAAGAATGTGGTATACAGATAGTCTTCAACTTACAACCTAAGATGGGATCAAAATTTCCACTGCTAAGCAATGAGGCTATAAAGCAAGACATCATGTTCCCTGTGCTCAGTCGTTCGGTCCCTAGTCATCCCATCACTGGACTACTGGAATGTGCTCTATACCCTTGAAGCAGAGGTGGGTTTCA
Source organism: Pantherophis guttatus (assembly GCF_059756535.1). Lineage (NCBI taxonomy): Eukaryota > Metazoa > Chordata > Lepidosauria > Squamata > Colubridae > Pantherophis > Pantherophis guttatus. The sequence continues at coordinate 22,045,030 of NC_142064.1, forward strand.
GCCGATTCTGACCAGTTCTGGAGAATCGGTAGCAGAAATTTTGAGTAGTTCGGAGAACCGGTGGTAAAAATTCTGACTGGCCCCGCCCCCATCTATTCTCTGCCTCCCAAGACCCAGCTGATTGGGAGGAAATGGGGGCTTTGCAGTAACTCCCTTGGAGTGGGGAGGAAATGGAGATTTTACAGTATCCTTCCCCTGCCACGCCCACCAAGCCATGCCACGCCCACCAAGCCACACCCACAGAACCGGTAGTAAAAAATTTTGAAACCCACCACTGCCTTGAAGAGTATTCAGAATCTAGAGCTGGTGCAGAGTACAGCAGCACAGGTAGTTTTGGGCCCCCCAAGAATGACCCCATAACACCACTGATCCACAGGCTGCATTGGTTACCACCTTGATCAGCTTTAAACCCTTCATGGCATAGGTCCAGGTTACCTGAGAGACTGTCTCACCCCACTGGGGTTGGCCTGTACCAAGGAGGCATGCTGTGGGTCCCGTCAACTTGATTATTCCAGCTGGCAGGGTCCCAGAGGAGGGCCTTCTCTGCTGTTGCTCCTGCCCTCTGGAACGTCTTGCATCCCCAATATGAGGTTGGCCCCAATCCTCCTATCTTTTGATAAGGGTCTTAAAGACATGGTTCTACCAGTTGGCTTGGGGCCTAGTGGGGAACAGCACAGTGGAGCAATAACAGATCCCACCTCCCCCACACTCAGCCCCCCCCCACACACACACTCCCTCCCCCGCTGCTTTTTGTTTTAATGTTTGATTTTAACTTACTAGGTTTTAGCTTAGATGTAACTGTAAGCCACTCAGAGATACCCTATGGTAAGATGGGCGGCCAATAAATTTTGCAAATAAATAAATAAAAATGTTACGCATTGGTTTAACAACCACAATCCTAGAACTCCCAATTGCCATCATTAACTGAGAATTGTGGATTTCTAAATAGAAGGGTTCCTAGGTAAGGAGTGCTGGGGTGCTGCAAGGGAGAGGGGGGGGCTTGGAGGTCGGGTGCAGGCCATGTACAAGTTGGGGCACTGCAACTTCCCCACTCCATCTCTGCCTTTTTGGCCCGCCGTGCACAGTGTGGCTAAAATAGAGGCCTGTTATTACCTACATACTCAGGACACTGATTATCCTAGACCTAGGACTTCGTAACACTTTTTCCAAAAAGACAGTGAATGTTGGTATTCAGTAAAGATATTGCACAGTTTTTTTAATTGATTTTCTTAATATGAAGCTCTTTAACTATGAAGAGAACAGAATAGAATAGAATTCTTTATTGGCCAAGTGTGATTGGACTCACAAGGAATTTGTCTTTGGTGCATAAGCTCTCAGTGTACAATGTAGAGGATTCTATTGAACCTAGTGCTGCGAGGTTACGGATAATTCAAAAGAGTTCATAGATTTTCTGCCAGTATTTTAATATTTCATAACAAAATACCTTACATTGGTTAGAGGAAAAAAATTACTAATTTCTTAGCAGCTTTTTAAACAAGTGAGGTTAAGCTAAAGGTATGATTTCATAAAAATATTTCAATTCCTATTGTACGAAATATGAAAGATCTTTCTTACTCATATGGTAATTAAGGAGTTCTTAAACGGAATCCAAGGCACAGTGTTTGGCTTAAATGTGATTTATTTGAGATTTGTAAACTTTCTTCAAATGCACAAGAAAAAAAAAAATAGGTGGCCTTTGTTATATCTTGCAAAAGGGAATTTCTCAGTTCTGTGATGTTCTAATTATCCTAAACCTCACGTCAAATCAATCTGGCATTTTGAAATTGGGGAGGGGGGGGTTCTCTATGTGCTCCCCCTCCCCAATTTCCCCCTCTCCTCCCTTTCAGAAAATTAAGGAACCTCTCAAGCTTTTCTAGAAAATCATATATTTGGTTGTGGTACTTCAGCATTACATGAGATTAATGTTTACTTAACCATTTTATGTCTTAATTATGAATAAATACAATTATATATTCATAGCATCCTGACAGTGAATGACATGGATCACAGGTTGTGCAGCATTGTATCTAGAACTTACAGTAGTCATGAAATGGGCTTGCAATATCTGTATCCATCTCATTTCTTCAACTGTTGGCAGTCATTGGAATTTATCTTCACAGAACTAAAGATTTGTATTTCTGTATCCCTCCGGCTCCGAGCGATGGTGATAAGACCTTTTCTGTTTCCTTTTAACTAAAATCATAAATATATAAAATTGAATGTTTAATTTATATGTTTCCATTAGTTGCTTCAATCTTGCCCGGCTATTTTTCACATCATCCATTTTCTTTTTGGCTACGTGTTAGTTTCTTGATACCGAATTGTTTACAACAAATGCTCTTACATATGCTGACTGCTGGTTGGTGGTACTCATATGCTGTGTAATATTAACAGCCTTCATGTTTTTAGAGATAGAATTGGTCTCCCAAAGTTTTCTGGTTTCCATCACCTTCAAGAATAGGAACTCCAGGGTTATTCCCGAAATCTCTGTTTTTCTTGGCAGTTTGTTTTCTGAGTGGCTAATGGAAACAAATTCACCATATTCTTTCGGTAGATATATTTAATGCCCGAGGAAATAATGCATTGTTATTACAGGTAGCCAATGATCTATGAGACGTGGGTTTTGTTCTGAGGAACAATCAGTTTATCTTATTTTTTTAAAATGTAACTACAGTTTTGAACGTTTGTTTAAAAAAACAGTGAAAAACAAATGAGGAATCAAATCAAATGAGTACATAATAAATATAATAATAAATAACTATTGCAACTATGCTGCTGCGATTAGGAATATGGACTGTTCTATATAGGCAAAAGATTGAAACAACACAGAGTTCAAATATTATTAAGTGTTGTACTAAAGCCTAATTGAGAGAGCTAAGAGCTGGATGGGATGGAGATGAGGTCTTCTTATCCCATCAGCTACCTATTTATATTGGCACTATATTCTATGGATCACCAAAATTATTTATTTATAAATAAGGCAGTTATCAATTATAAGGCAAATATTTATTTAATAAATAAATAAAATAATAAATGTATAAAATATCTATAAGCAGATGCTTAGATTGGAAAATATAAATCCATATTCTCTAAGGATTTTTTCTCTTTCAATGCTTTAAATTCAAATTAATGTGCGAGTGTGCATCAGTAGTAATTCAAAACTACCGATACACAGTCATACATTAATGTATTTTTTGGACTATAAGACGCATCAAAGTAAAAGACGCACCTAGATTTCAAAGAGGAAAAGAAGAAAAAAAAGTTTTTGGCCTCCTCGCATCCCATTTTTGCCCTCCCCAGCCCCCAGGAGCACTCTGCAGGCCTGTTTTTGGTGAAAACATGATGCACGAGGGGGGGGGGAGTTTCAGGAGGCCAAAAACAGGGCTATATTCGCTCTATAAGTGCACCCACATTTCCACCCACTTTTTTGGGGGGAGGGGGAAGTGCATCTTAGAGCCCAAAAAATACGATAAATCACACGTGCTAAAGATGAGGAATCCATGAAATTCCCAAATAAGCTGTCTCTTGTCATTTATAGGATCTCACATCTTAGTTCGAGCAATAGAAAAGTCTTGTATCCCTTCAGAAGTCTTGTATCCCTTCAAATCGTTATCTATGGAGATTCTCAGTCATCCAGGTCATGATTGTCCCAAAGGTGCTTTTTCAAAGGCGACTGGACTTCCTTTGTTTTTGCTTGGAGACGTTTCTCTTCTCATCCAACAAGCTTCTTCAGTTCTGACTGAAATTTTAGTCAGAACTGAAGAAACTTCTGGGATGTCACCTTTGAAAAAGCACCTTTGGGACCTTCAGATTGTTATGTGAGTGAAAGCAGGAGCATCCTAAGTGCTAGTCAGGTGGTCTCCACGTTTCTAACAAAACCAGCATGTGGCGGTTAAGATTTCATTGCCATTACATCCCGAAAGTGATACTGCCATAAATCCTGTCATACCAGCTCTATATCTTGTTAAGTACTACTGTTTTATGTACCTAAAGCTTATGGCCCATTCAATCTGGCAGCAGCTGAATTGTCATTAAAAAAAAATAGCATTCCTATCTGATAATGTGGTTTAGGGAGAAATATTTATTGATTTGTCTTGTTTCTGATATTTTTCTACTGTTTAGTTCCAGACCTTCCTAGTGCTTTATAACAAAAGTGATAGTGAAGCCTTCTGATTCCAAATCAGGCTTTTTATGCTGGAAGTAGGACAAAATATTGCTGTGATGAAATATGGGAAATAAAAAATTTTTATCTATGAAAGGCTATGCTAGTACTGATATGAACTCTGTTTAACTGAAAATCCATTTCTTTACTACCGTTGTTTTCCCCAAAATAAATCCGGTCTTATATTAATTTTTGCTCCAAAAGACGCATTATGGCTTATTTTCCAGTTAGGTCTTATTCTGGGGAAAATACAGTACTAAACACCTCCGTCTGGTTGACTATCTTAACTGGGGCTTATTTTGGGGGTAAGGCTTATATTACGAGCATCCTGAAAAATCATGCTAGGGCTTATTTTCTGGTTGGGTCTTATTTTCAGGAAAACGGTACTGCCCAATAATGAGTAAAAATGCTCAGAGAAACTCTCACTGCCTGTTCCATTAAGCCTGTGATGGCAAACCTATGGCACGCGTGCCACAGGTGGCATGTGGAGCCATATCTGTGGCGACATGAGCATTGCTCTAGCTCAGATCCAGCGCTCATGGGCACACCAGCCAGCTGATTTTCAGGCCTTCTGGGCCCACCGGAAGTTGGGAAATGGGCCGTTTCCAGCCTCCTGAGGGCCTCCGGGTGGTGTGTGGGAGGCCATTTTCGCCCTCCCCAGGCTCCAAGAAAGCCTCTGGAACCTGGGGAGGGTGAGAAACTGGCCTTCTGGGCCCACCGGTAACCTTTTCGCCATCACATGCCTAAAGTGGGGGGGAGCACAGAGGGGTGCGGTACAGGGGGGCATTGAATTATGGGTGTGGGCATGCATACGCTTGATCCCCTCACTCCCCCCCCCGCTTTTGGCATGCGATGGCAAAAAGTTTAGCCATCACTGTATTAGGCTATCTGAACAGCTTCCATCCTAGCAGTTTGCAATAAGGCCTGTAACTGCTAAGCATTAGAAAATTGGTAAACCCCTATTTCTCCCCTGTATTTTTTTCACCACCCCAACCCTTAGTCCTGGATCAAAGTCTTTCTTTCCTTAAGTCCCACCAATTGCCCTGTGAAAGGTCATGCGACTGACCAGTAATAAAACTCCAAAAGCCACTTTTTCTGAGAAGGTACCTGCTTTCTAGTTTTATAGCTATCATTTAAGAGGTTTTAAAATGTCATTGACTTAATCCTATAGTTGGACTATTTCTGAGTCCCATCCCATCTATATTATTGGTTGGTTTAGCCTTTGAATCTGAGGGCTGAGGAGAAGGATTAGTGATGGTATCTCTAAATTGCTCCTAATGCCGTTTAGCTAAAGGACATGTAATGCTCTTGATAATAAGTATACAAGCTAGGTTAGAGGAAAAGTCATTTTTTGTTTGTTTATTTATTTTGAATAGGGAAGAGGCAGAAAACCAATTAATAGCTGTTCATTTTTTCCCTATATTTGTGGCCAGCAGGGGGTGAACTTAAGTTAGAAGTTATCATGTAGTGATAACTTTGGTAGTTAAATTGACTGACCAAGGCAGTTCTTTAGTTAAAAATCACTCAGGAATTGGTGCTGAGCATTTGGAGCAAATTAATAAGGTAGGTGTAGGGAACCAGACTTCAAGCTGTCTGCTATTGCCTAAATAATTATTTATAATAGATAAGCTAATACTTGCCTATATTTTGAAAGAATTTAAGAAGTCATCTGTACCTTTACCACTAAGTGGTTTTAGTATCGGATTGAATTGTCCAAGAAGATGGAGCACTAGCTCCTTGACATTAGCTTTAAGTCCACCCTGTAATCCTTTTCATACTTTCTAAATTGTGCCAATTGAAAACATGGTCTTGGTTTTGGCACAAATGATCATTTGGTCCTGTGGCTAAAAGTCCTTTCCCCAAATTAAAACGTATGAACAGAATGTAGTGCACTATGTAGTGTATTATTGGATTTATGTATAAAGGCGCAGAAAATTTGCAACAGCATAATGAAGGGACAATGTTGAATAGAGAGAGTGAGAGTGGATGTCTAATAGCAGTATTAGACAACATAAATTGTGCTTTATCTGGCTTTGAAAAGGAGATTGCAAGCTAATGCTTATGAAGAGAGTTTGAGCGACCTGGGTATGTTTAGAACTGAAAAGAGGCAGATGAAATTGATATTATCTTCAAATCCCTAAAGGGAATGAGCTTCAGGCTGCTATACACAACTCATTCACTCCTTCATTTCTACTTTTGTAAAAGTAGATAAAAGAGTTGCTCTTGGAACCTAGGACAAGTAAAGTTGGAACAGCAGGCTGTATGCATCAGGCTGCTTACCCATTCATGCTGTGATTTATTAAACTACAAACATTGTTTTAAAATGCCATATGAACATGGCTAATGGGTTGTCACTGAAGTAATAAAAGAACATCTGAAATTTAACATCCAAAGGCTAAAATTGCAAACCAGAGACATTGCAGACACCATTTCTGTGCGATCAAAGTTTTAGGCAGTAAATTATAGCAAATAGCTAATTTAAACTAAAACTATTCATAGGTTCTGACTGATTTTATGGAAGGCTAATCTAGCGTAGTTAACTTGGTTTAATGTGGAAAGCATTCTGAGGACTTTCTCCCAACCATCGATTTTCTGTGTATTGCAATAAACCTGGATTTCAAATATCCTGTGTAACTTGGCCTAATTATAAAATAAAGGAAAATGTAGGGGAAAAAACATATAAATAGTCCACAGAACTGAAAAGTTTGGAATTTTATAAATGCTATCTTTGTATTTCAGGTTAGACCAGTGATGTTCCTGCATTGATAAACATTCTTTTTTAAAAAAAAAATCAATAATTTTGAATTATCCATGGCATAATTCACTGGCTCCCGGTGGTCTTCCGGGTGCGCTTCAAGGTGTTGGTGACCACCTTTAAAGCGCTCCATGGCTTAGGGCTGGGGTATTTATGAGACCGCCTTCTGCCACCAACAGCCTCCCACCGGCCAGTATGCTCGCACAGAGAGGGCCTCCTCAGGGTGCCGTCCGCCAGACAGTGTCGGCTGGCGACCCCCAGGGGGAGAGCCTTCTCTGTGGCGGCGCCCGCCCTCTGGAACAACCTCCCCCCAGAGATACGTACAATACCAGACCTCTGGACTTTTCGTCGGGCTCTGAAAAGTTATTTATTTCACCTAGCTGGGCTGGCTTGATCCCACAGTTTTTGGTTAAATTTAATTGATTTTAATTGGGTTGTTTTAAATTGTGGCCAAAAATATTTAATTATTTTTAAACTGTTTTTAAATTTTGTATGTTCTGTTTTTATTCTGGCTGTTCACCGCCCTGAGTCCTGTTGGAGAAGGGTGGTATACAAATTAAAACAAATAAATAAACAAATAAATAAATAGGACCTGGATATCTTCGAGACCGCCTGCTGCTACCAATGGCCTCCCACCGACTTGTGCGCTTCCACAGAGAGGGCCTCCTCAGGGTGCCATCGGCCAAGCAATGTAGACTGGTGGCCCCCAGGGGGAGGGCCTTTTCTGTGGGGGCACCTGCCCTCTGGAATCAGCTGCCCCCAGAGATACGAAGAATCCAAGACCTCGGTGCCTTTCGCCGTGCCCTTAAGACCTTTCTTTTTCAGCAAGCCGGGCTGGCTTAACACATTTTTTAAAATGTTTTTAATGGGTTTGTTACTGTTTTTTAACTTTGGGGCCAAACGCATATATATCTTTTTAACTGTATTTTAATGTTTGTATTTATGTTTTTTACTTTGGCTGTGCACCGCCCTGAGTCCTTTGGGAGAAGGGCAGTATATAAATTTGATAATAAATAAATAAAAATAAATAAAAAATAATAGGCAGAAAATAATTTATGGGATTCCCAAATTCTGGCGCTTTCAGATGAAACCAAAATGAGAATAAGAATTGAATTGTCAGGGGACTTTGGTCTGTCTGGCTTTTTTCTTACTACACGTGATAATTTTTCTTGTGAATAAGCAAGATGGAACTGAGTGATATTAAATTCCCGCACAGCAGGTGTTCTATGTCCCTAGCTTCTCTCTTCCACACCCCACAGCCCCCCTTCAGAAATAGAATTGCAGCCAACCTTGAAATGTAGCAGTCTTGTGTTTTGTGATTTGTCATCTGAGTCAGTAGTGTGGTTTATCTTACAGCTGGTTTATTGTAGAAAAATCCTTTACAGGATCTGCCTCTTTCCACCTCTTAGCTGCTCAGGTTAGTATTCGGACAACTTTTCAAAACAAAACATGTTCTGTTCTACTTCCTAAGGCTGTCTTAATAATACATCTGAAGCTAGGTTTTCGGTTTTCACTGACATATGTTTTATATATTCCATTTTTACCTCACTTTTCTCTGAAGAATTCAAGGCAGCAATTTCCTCATCTCCCTATATTCTGTCTTCATGTTAACCTTATGAGGTAAGTTAGGCAGAGAGATGAGAAACGGTTTAGTCTCATCCAGTCTTTTCAAGGTCAATGGAAATAGGACTTTTAACTAAAGGGTGGAATTATACAGATGACATGTTGGGGCTATGCATACAGGTAGTCCTCAACTTACGACCACAATTGAGCCCAAAATTTCTGTTGTTAAGTGACACATTTGTTAAGTACATTTTGCCCCATTTTAAGACCTTTCTTGCAGTTGTTAAGTGAATGACTGCAGTTCATAAGTTAATAACCTGGTTGTTAAATGAACTAAACTTTGCTTGTCAGAAGGTTGCAAAAGATGATCACATGACCGTGGGAGACAGCAACACGGGGTGAAATGCTCCCGGTTCGGACTGGATTGCCCTATCCGGTAGCGATGGCGGCGGGTGGTTCGGAGAACTGGTAGCAAAAATCCCTGCCCCTCCCCCCATGCCCAGCTGAGCCATGCGATCATCAGCGGCTTTTTTTTTTTATTTTTAAAAGCATTTTTTCTACAACCTCTTCGGCTGAAAAAATGCTTTTAAAAGTAAAAAAAAAAGCCTCTGATGATCGCGCGACTTAGCTGCAATCATCAGAGGCTTTTAAAAGTATTTTTTTACAACCCCTTCAGCCAAAGAAGTTGTAGAAAAAATGCTTTTAAAAGCCTCTGATGATCCCAGCTGAGTTGCGTGATCGTCAGAGGCTTTTAAAAGCATTTTTTTTTACAACCTCTTTGAAGAGGTTGTAGAAAAAATGTTTTTTTTTTAAAAAAAGCCTCTGATGATCAGGCAACTCAGCTGGGATTGTCAGAGGCTTTTAAAAGCATTATTTTACAACCTCTTCGGCTGAAGAGGTTGTAGAAAAAATTCTTTTAAAAGTTAAAAAAAAAAGTTGGCCATGCCCACTCAGTTACATTACCCTCCCACCAAGCCACGCCCACAGAACCGGTAATAACAAATTTTACATTTCACCACTGCAGCAATGGTTATAAATATGAACCAGTTGCCAAGCAGCTGAATTTTGATCACATGATCATCGGGATGCTGCAAAATATAACTCTGAAAAACAGTCATAAGTCACATTTTTCAATGGTGTAACTTTGAACAGTGACTAAACAAACTGTTGTAAGTTAAGGACTACCTGTATTGATGAAAAATTAAACTTCCTTCATTTTTTGACCCGGTAATGAATAACGTCATCATAAGCTCCTTGTGCCAGTTTTTATCCATTAGGCTAGCAGCATCTTTGGAGGTTCTCAAGCATCACTTATAACTATTTTGTCATAAGCTGTTCTGAGTAGTTGTTTTGAAGGGCATCTCTAGACACTTTATAACTAAAATAATGCATTTTAACTAGAAAGGCTAAAATTATACTTAGGAATTTTTGGCATGTCAAACACGTATCTTAACATTAGCTAAATACTCCTTTACCAAGTTGGCATTCACATTGTTGGAGAAATATAGAGCACTCTATTTTGACATAGTCTTATCTTGGGAGTACAATTTAGCTAACATCTAGTAGACTTGGTAGGCTTTAGTGAACCTTTCCATCTAAGAACATAAGATAATCCTGCTTGATCAGACCAAAGCCCATCTTAGGTCAGTGCTTTGTTTCTTGTAGTGGCCAACCAGAAGCTTCTGCAGTGTTCTCAAGCAGAAGATAAAGAATAGCAATAGCACTTAGACTTATATACTGCTTCACAGTGCTTTACAGCCCTCTCTAAGCGGTTTACAGAGTCAGCCTATTGCCTCCAACAATCTGGGTCCTCATTTTACCCACCTCGGAAGAATGGAAGGCTGAGTCAACCTTGAGCCAGTGAGACTCGAACTGCCAAACTGCAGTCAGCCGGCAGTCAGAGGAAGTAGCCTGCAGTACTGCATTCTAACCACTGCACAACCATGGCTCTGTTCTGCCCCAGCTTCGGATTCCCAGAGAATGTGACACACACCAAGCTTCACAAACACTGTTTAATTCCAAACAAACCCCTTTCAAGAATGCAGGCTTCCCATGCAAAGGGTCCTTATCAAAGTTATTAAGAACAAAGTCCAACAAAAATTGGCAACCAGCCCAGAAAACCAGATATGAGAAGTCGCTCGCTCTCCAAGATGCTCTGTAGTAATGAGACGTTGTTTCTAGCAAGAAAGCACTAGCTGCGTGTGACTTAAATAGCTAAGGGAGTGGCCAATTATCCTCAAGCCCTACTCTCGCGTAGACCTCCTCCTCCTGAGTAGCCACTCCTGCCTTTTGGCAGCCCTGCGTGCCCGAGCATTGAGGAGAGGCTCCTCCACTTCGCTCTCCACTGGAAGGAGCCTCTGGAGGTTCTGAAGGCCCTGGCTGAGTCTCTGCCTCTGGCATCACATCCTCTTCGGCCTCCTCGCTGTCCGACGCGAGCGCTGGCTGTGCAGGCTGCTGACGCGACACCACACCAGCCGCCTCTTCATCGGGATCAGCCACGATCTGTGCAGGCCGCTGGCGGGCCACAACAGGCTCTAAGAACGTGCCTCTACCCCACTGCTGCTCCCCCACAAGTGCTATTTGAAGAACCTGCCCCCAGTTAGGGGGTACGGTGGTGAGAGAAGGTTTGTGAACCTTTAGAACTACCTGTAATACTACACAATCACAATATACAGTATGATCAAAATTTTATCTAAAATCTGATGAAAGGTAGATATTTTGATGAAAGAAACAGTATGCAAAACTGTGTACTGGCCGTATCTTTAATGAAAGCTAACATCTACTGTTTTTTGTTGGAAAAAAGTTTGTGAACATTTAGTACCGTAATGTTTTAAATGCACTTGCAGCAATATATGTTGATGAATCCTGAACATTGTCATAGATATATTTTGGCTCATACTTTACAACTGCTTTATTCGATGATATTTGGAGGCTATCCATGAACTGCTGTCTTCAGGTTATGCTACACATTTCAATTTGAATAAGGTCAGGGTTTAACTTGGCCATCCCCAAAAGTTATCTGCTTTAGTTATTCTGTCGTTGATTTCGTTGTTTGTCATTGTCATGCTTTATGATCCATATCTGTTTAAGCATCACCTCGTGATGCTGATATGTTCCTATGGAGTTTGCTAGTACAATTGTTCCATCAATGTCTGACAGTTGTCCAAGTCCTGAGGCTGCAAAGCAGTTCCAAACGTCCTATGCCAGTGATGGCTAACCTTTTTGCCATTGTGTGCCAAAAGTGGGGGTACTGGGGGGGGATTGTGCGTGCGCGTGCCCACACCCATAATTCAATGCGTCAAGTCCCCCCACGCATGAGCGTGTGACCCCTCTACTCTCCCCCCCGCTTTTGACACGCGATGGAACAGTGGGCCCGGTAGGCCCATTTTTTTGTCCTCCCCATGGTCCAGAGCCTTTCTAGGAGCCTGGGGAGAGCAAAAACAGCCTTCCCCACTCCCCCGGAGGCCCTCCGGAAGTCCGTTTCCCGACTTCCGGTGGGCCAGGAAGGCCTGAAAATCAGCTGGCCAGCGCGCACATGCGTGCTGGACTGAGGTAGGGCAACGCTCACGTGCCCACAGATATGGCTCCGTGTGCCACCTGTAACACCCATGCCATAGGTTTGCCATCACGGTCCTATGCTATGGAGTAGGAATAAGATTCTTTTGTTAGAATTCTTGGAAACCACTTCTGGACTTTGTGCTTGATTTGATTTGGATTTTGGATTTTACCAATTAGATAGATTTGTTGATATAGAAATGGCTAATTTATACTACTATGTAAAAGTAAAAAGTTGAGGTTGGATGCTACTATCCTATTTTACTGCACCAAAAGGAGCCGGGGGTCAATGCCTTTTCTTTCTTTTTCCCTTCTTTTCTGCGCTCTTCCCTTCCCCTTTCCCTCCCCTATTTTTCCTACTATTTGTTTTTGTATTTCTTATATTACAGACAATTTTTTTAAAAAAAGTATACAGCAATCTCTCTAACTATATTTCTGAACCTTTTAGAAATGAACATTTTATTAATTGATTTTTAGAGCTCATCTTTGAATTGAGGCCAATACTAAAGGTAGTAATGAATCTATTTCATGTCTTCACTTTCAATAACAGTCTGATTTTGGAACAAAATAATTTGTCTTATTTTTTTAATCTCTTTTTTTTCTTCCAATAAGGTGCTTTGGAGGAATATTCTCTTAAATGAAAAATTTCAAATTATATTCAGTACCAATTGCTATTTAGCCTAAATTCTTTGTCAGTTTCAAAAAAGTAGGATGCAAATTTCATGATACATATACGATTACTCTAAATCTGCCTCATACGAAACCCTATAAATTAGATAATACAGCAAAATAAGGTAGGATTGTTTGTTTGTTTTTTAGAATTTTCTCACTGTTGTCCATCAATTGCTGTTGCTGTGATGCAGGAAGCCGAGGAGGAAAGTTATTAGCTGAACACCTTCTGCGTCATCACAGTGGTTGAACAAACATTTTGTGCTTTGTACACAGCTAATACTGGCCAGGCTGAGAAGCTGGAATAGTGGAAAAGTCACGCCAAAATGAATATGAGACATTTGAATAAACAGCATATATTGCTGTAGTTTTGCTTAGATATATCATTTGTCTTCACCATTTAAAGACTCCAGACAAAGAGCACAGAAAATTAAGCTACTATATCTTTGTTTAGTTATGTGTTTCAGTGAAAGATCTTTTATAGTTTTGTTATTCTTTCCCGTATCATTCCGTTTGGCCTCAGGGTAATATTACAAAGAATTCTCTAAACTAAAATGGATTATGTTTAAGGCCGAAAGGTTTATTAGAAAGTATGTCTAAGTTAATTGTTCTAATTCTAGAGAAACAATGATTTAATGAAGTTAGATTCCAGATTTAATAGATGGGTTTGGAATGTTAGATATATATTTTGAAATACAGTAAGGAAGTTTGGACGCGGTGGCTCAGCGGCTAAGATGTTGAGCTTGTTGATCGAAAGGTCGGCAATTCAGTGGTTTGAATCCCTAGTGCCGCGTAACGGGGTGAGCTCCTGTTACTTGTCACAGTTTCTGCCAACCTAGCAGTTTGAGAGCACGTAAAAAATGCAAATAGAAAAATAGGGACCGCCTTTGGTGGGAAGGTAACAGCGTTCTGTGCGCCTTTGGTGTTTAGTCATGCTGGCCACATGACCATGGAGACGTCTTCAGACAGCGCTGGTCCTTTGGCTTTGAAACGGAGATGAGCACCGCCCCCTAGAGTCGGGAACGACTAGCACATATGTGCAAGGGGAACCTTTACCTTTAACTTAAGGTAGTTTGGCTTTCCTTGGAGGCTGCATTTTGGAATGAGGTCCAAAGTCCTTCTTTAGGAATACCCTTGCCCACACTTTGGTTCATATTGCTTAATTCATAGGAATCTGAAAGGGCATCTGAGACCCACAGTATGAAAGTATCCATTTATTACAGATTTGTCTTTTATTTCTTCTCAGATCTGCGTAGCACTTAATCCTCTTTCTCTGAATACATGTTTATCATCTGGCAGTTTTCTAGGTGTGATGGAACGTGCAGCTGAAGAATGACTGGGGGGAGGGAATGTCGGCAGTAACACTGTGGCTTCCCAGGGAAGAGGCAGCACGTTCCAGAGGTAGGGCCAAGACAAAAAAACTGCATAGTCTTGAATTAGATGGAGAAGAGAGGAAAAGGTTCAGGGTAGCCACCCTCTCGAATCTCCCAGGTTATATCTATTAGGTTCAAAGACTGTAACTTTAATCTGCCAAGATTCTGTCTATTAGGAATAAGCAAATAAAGAATTGGACTTAATTGAATCTCACTTTGTCATCTCTGGGCTTGACACTAAGTTAGAGTAAAATGATGTGATTTTCCCAAGATTATCCAGTAAGTGTCACAGCTGTTGAGATATGAATCTGGTGCTCCCTGATTCTAGAATGTTTGCAGTAATTCTTTTTAAATTTGATTTATCACATAGACAAATGATAAGTTTCAATTTAATTCAGCAATAAGATGCCTCGTTGTGCCTTTAATAGTTTGGATCTATCTCAGGAAATGCTGAAAGATAGCCAGGCGTTGTTCCTTGACATTGTTAGATGCCAGAAAAGCAGCAAAAACCCTAACTACTATTTCTCTGGAGGGGTGTACAACTTTATTGGGATAATTTTCATTTATTTTAAGTGCTTACCAGCATGTCCCCCAAGCAAGTAAATAAACCACAAGAGTGTATCGTTATGCTTGCCAAATAGACATCCAGCAAATTTGAAACAAGGAAAAATAATGTTCACTTCCTTGAAAAGAAGCCTAATAGAGAGAGAAGAATGACCTGGAACGCGTATTACTAATTCGTTAAGAAGGGGAAACAAAAATGTTTTCCTCTTTGCGTTAGCCAATGCACAGGAGAGAAGGAGAGAGGAAGTCAAACGTTGTCCCTCCCATACCTTCTTTGTCATTTCAGTTCCTTCCATGCATTATCCAGAACAGGATAGAGATGAATTTTGCTGCTTCGTGGTAGTCAGATGAAATACTGCTTGTATATTTTCCTCTGTTATTGTCACCATAAGAACTGCAAACGCTTTGTAAACAAAAACCAAACATTCGGCGAATGGGTTTGGGAATTTTAGTGGTGGGCCCTGCTATTCTCAGCGCTTGGCTAGAGCCCTGAGACCAAGAAACAAGCTAAGTGGTTAATCCAGCTGCAGTGCTGAGCCTCTCTGCTCTCCAGGCCCCCAAGATGTCTGGAATTGAAAACATGTGTCTTAACTACTGAGTTACAGCTTCTTTAGAGACCTAAAGGATATGGGTCTTATATCTACTTTCAGAAGTTATTCAGAAATCAAGGAAGGAAATATATTATTGCCATCTGCAATGTTTGAGAAGATTTCATTTTCGAGCCTTCCAGTTACGATGCTCCTTTATCTTCTGTATGTTTAAAATGCCTCCCATCATACAGGATTGCAATCAAATTATGCACTGCAAAGGCAATGCCCGCATTTTCTCCCCTTGGATGCATATGACAAAATGCAAATCTGAGATCAGAGTCCTGTATTGAAATGGGTCAAAAAAAGCCTTACACATCCAAAGCCTGCAGGGTGAGTTGCAATTCTGCACATTGCTTGGTTTTGTCCATCTATCAATCTAGAACTGCTTTTTTAAAAGAAATCTGTCCTCTTGGTTACAATTGAATCTACAATAAGAAAACACCATCTCTTTTCTTTCTTTAAGAGCAGAGGTGTCAAACTTGCGGCCAGCAGGCCAGATGTGTCACGTGCTGGCCACGCCCGCGCCCAGTTTAGCGAATAGGGGAAAAGTCGTAATACGCCACGTGACGAAGCCGTGATGACGCGAGTTTGACACCCCTGTTTAAAAGGAATCCTCTTGAAGCATAACTTTCTAATTTTAACGTAGATCCTACATTATTTATATGTTTCAATTGAAAAAGCTCTAAAAATGTGACTTTGTGAATTTGCAGAGCAGTGCATGGTATTTATAGTAAGGCTATTTGCACAAAGTAAAAGTTCTCAGGTAACATGAAATGGTATTTGTAGAAACTCTTGTCTTAATAGTAGAAAGGTTTTGTGCAAATATGTCAAGCTTTCTAGTCTCTTACTATTGCTTTATGTTTATTGCATGTTTTAATTTTG
This sequence comes from Pantherophis guttatus, assembly GCF_059756535.1. NCBI lineage: Eukaryota > Metazoa > Chordata > Lepidosauria > Squamata > Colubridae > Pantherophis > Pantherophis guttatus. The sequence goes on from NC_142064.1 coordinate 22,061,143, forward strand.
TACGTAAGAACATTTTCCACACAATACTATTAATTTTCTGGCATCCCTAAAAACCTCCCTGACAGGTTGAGCAAAAGTGTGCATATGTATATTTTTAAAGTGGGAAAAAAAGAAAGGAATTTCAGTGAGGGAACACTCCAAAGAAAGGAAATTATGATCTGATTACATTGAAATACATGCCAAAACTTCAACATGTATGTAATGTTTTTCAGTATACATTTTGTTGCATAATACTAGGCAATCATGGTAGATTTAGCTATAGGAGCCATAGTGGCGCAGTGATTAGAATCCAGTATTGCAGGCTAACTCTGCCCATAGCCAGGAGTTCGATCCTAACTGGCTCAAGGTTGACTCAGCCTTCCATCCTTCCAAGGTTGGGTAAAATGAGGACCCAGATTGTTGAGGGCAATAGGCTGACATTTGTAAACTGCTCAGAGGTTTCTCCAAAGTTGCCTGCAGCTTTGCCGTTCACAATGCCTTCTATTTGGGGATGTAACTGGTTGATTTGGTATTTAATTTTAAAACACAGTGCTAAAATGCTTTTAAAAGCATGGCTTAGGACCTGGTTATTTACGGGACCGCCTACTACCACCAATAGCCTCCCACCGGCCAGTACGCTCTCATAGAGAGGGACTCCTCCGGGTGCCGTCAGCCAAACAGTGTTGGCTGGCGGCCCCTAGGGGGAGAGCCGTCTCTGTGGGGGCACCTACTGTCTCGAATGAGCTCCCCCCAGAGATACGGAGGATCCCGGATCTGCGCACCTTCCGCCGCGCTGTGAAGACCTTTTTATTCCATCAAGCGGGCTTGGCCTAATCTCCTCCCTCTTTTAATATGTAAATTTTAATCTGTTTTTAAATTATTGGGGTGTTTTAATCTGTCCGGGCCAAAATGATTTAATTTGATTTTATCTGGTTTTTAAATTTTGTGTATTTATGTATTTTATTGCTTGTTCACCGCCCTGAGTCCTTCGGGAGTAGGGCGGTATACAAATCAAATAAACTAAACTAAACTAAACTAAACTAAACTAAACTAAAAGGATTCTGTATCTGACTTCACTTTATTGTTATTCATTCACTTATTACCGTTGAAGCTGTTAGAGAGATTTTTTTTTAAAAAAGGTTTAATACATTTACTTGTCTTTCTGCACTTTAGGAAGTTTCTAGTCTGAAACCGCAAATTTATATTATGTTGTACCGGCTATTTTGAAATGAAAACATTATGATAGATGATCTGCACTGTAGTTCATTTTGCGGTTGTGGAAACTTTCCTGTCAAATCTCTCCGTATTGAGATGCACACGGGCTACATGTCAGTGTGATTTAGCATTTACTGGCAAATGTTCTGCTCTTCCATGGTTGAACTCTGAGATAACATGCAGGTAGGTCTTCCTTTGCCATCATAAAATGTCTAGACCATGTAGATTCCGTCTTCCATAAATACATACTTTATTTGTAATAGTTTGTATCACATTTGTAGCACTCTAGAAAGAGTACAGAGAAGAGCAACAAAGATGGTTAGGGGACTGGAGGATAAAACATACGAAGAATGGTTGCAGGAACTGGGGATGCCCAGTTTAATGAAAAGAAGGACTAGGGGAGACATGACAGCAGTGTTCCAATATCTCGGGGTTGCCACAAAGAAGAGGGAGTCAAGCTATTTTCCAAAGCACCGGAGGGCAGGAAAAGAAGCAATGGGTGGAAACTAATCAAGGAGAGAAGCAATTTAGAACTAAGGAGAAATTTCCTGACAATTAGAACAATTAATCAGTGGAGCAACTTGCCTCCAGAAGTTGTGAAATGCTCCAACACTGGAGGTTTTTAAGAAGATGTTGGATAACCATTTGTCTGAAGTGGTGTAGGGTTTCCTGCCTAAGCAGGGGGTTGGACTAGAAGACCTCCAAGGTTCCTTCGAACTCTGTTATTCTATTTTGGATTAGACAAAGAACCAGATTAACCAAAACTGTATGAATTCCTAATCAGCAAGTTTTCAAAGGCCTTGTATTTTTGTGCTAAAATTCCAACATTTTACACAGGCATTGCTGAGAATTCAGTTGAAAGTTAAGACAGTTGCAGCATCTGATGCTGTGGCTTGCCTTCTAAATTTACTACCCAAATCCAAAAAAAGCTCAGAAGTGTTGAGGACAAGTAGTTTATGGAAAAGACAGGTGCACAATTAGAAAACAAACAACCTTTCTTGCCTGAAAGTAGAAATTAATTCTCCTCCTTCCCATCCAATTTTTGGTATTAGCTATGATTTATTAAATTTCTACATCACCCATTTCATCTGAGTAACTTTGGGGCATTTATAATAACATACAGTGATATAAAAACATAATTAAAAACAGAGTTAAAAGCAGAATTAAGAATAAAGTTAAAAATTAAGATGTAAGTACAGTAGTGGCCAAAATTGTGAAAATCTTTTGGGAAAAGTGTATTTTCTAAAACTAGCTAATAACACCACTTTTTTGGGGAGTAGTACCATAAAATTATATATCAACGGAAAGATAATTTAATCAAGAATGTAATGCAATAACTTTTATGAAGGATTTGCTATTAGAATAGCAGTTACAGTATAAAGAAGAAAAGTGAAACATGTAGAAAAAAATGAGATTTTAAAAAATCACCATAGAAAAAATGAGATATACAAAAATTGTCACATGTCACTTAATACTTAGTTGGGTAACCTTTAGCATGAATTACGGCCTTACCACCTCTTCCCATGGAGTGAACCAAGTCTTTTAGTTCTCCAGCTGTTATAATGTTTGTTTATTTTTTTTATATATATATATATATTTATTTATTTATTTATAATTAAATTTATATACCGCCCTACTCCCAAAGGACTCAGGGCGGTGAACAGCCAGAAAGTAAAATATACATAATACAAATGTTAAAAACCATTTAAAATACATTAAATACATTGGCCAGATTTAAAACACTCCAATTATAAAACCAATTTAAAAACAATTAAAAAGGGAGGTTAGGCCAGACCAGCCTGCTGGAATAAGAATGTTTTGAGGGTGCGGCAGAAAGTGCGCAGATCCGGGATCCTCCGTATCTCCGGGGGGAGCTCGTTCCAGATGGCAGGTGCCCCCACAGAGAAGGCTCTCCCCCTGGGGGCCGCCAGTCGACATTGTTTGACCGACAGCGCTCTGAGAAGACCCTCTCTATGGGAGCGTACTGGTCGGTGAGAGGCTATTGGTGGCAGAAGGCGGTCTCGTAGGTACCCTGGTCTTAAGCCATGGAGCGCTCTAACGGTGGTAACCAAGACCTTGAAGCGCACCCAGAAGACCAACGGGAGCCAGTGCAGCTCACGCAAGAGGGGAGTCACATGGGAGCGCCACGTCGCTCCCGCAACCACCCGTGCGGCCGCATTCTGGACCAGCTGGAGCCTCCGGGTGCTCCTCAAGGGGAGCCCCATGTAGAGAGCATTACAGTAGTCCAGGCGGGAAGTGACGAGGGCATGAGTGACCGTGCGTAACGAGTCCCAATCCAGAAAGGGATGCAACTGGCGGATCAGGCGAACCTGATAAAAAGTCCTCCCAGCCACAGCCGTCAAATGCTCTTCTAAAGACAGCCGTGAGTCCAGGAGGACACCTAAGTTGCGAGCCCTCTCCGTGGGGGCCAACAACTCACCCCCAATAGTCAATGATGGCACCAACTGACTATATCGGGATGTCAGAAACCACAGCCACTTGGTCTTGGATGGGTTGAGCCTCAGTCTGTTTCTCCCCATCCAGATCCATACAGCCTCCAGGCACCGGGAAATCACTTCAAGGGCATCATTGGGGTGATCCGGGGTGATCCGGATGTGAAACCAAGATTGAATGATTGCTTCTATTAACTGGGTTTTATTGCTGGGTCACTTCTGACTAACAAGTTTCCTTAGTCGGCTCCATAGATTTTCAATTGGGTTAAAGTCTGGGCTATTCCAGGCCATTCCGGCAGTGGAATATGATTATCATCAAACCTCAAAAATGCACTTTTCCCAAAAGGTTTCCACAATTTTGGCCACTAGTGTAAATTAAGAGACAAAGAGCACCTTCAAGCCACCAACCACCCCCAAAGTTGCATGTCCCTCTTAGACTGTTACACCAATTTGCAGATCCAAGTCTTATATTTGAAGAACAGTCAAAAGATTTCCCAGCAAGTCAGCTAACCTGTTGCACAAAACTATGAAAAATGGCTCTCACTGTTCTGGCCCGTGTTGAGTGTTATATGTTTACAAAAGGCTTAGTAAAGCTATTTTTGTCTTTATAAACTATGTATGTTTATGTTAATTGCTAGGGTTTGTCTTGATTAAAATGCTAGCTGCTAAGTTGAAAAAGTCCTTCTGGTATCCTTTTGCACTTTAAAGTAGTCTACATGAAGAGGGAGAGAGAGGGGGGTGGGGCTTTTTTTTTTTTTTTTTTTTACATATTAAGGCAGATGAAAACGCAAAAAGGATTTTTACTTAGGATTTTTTCCCCCCTAAACACAGTAACAAAGGAGAAGGTTCCAGAACAATGAGAAAAATGTTCAAATTGTATCATCCTGCTTCTCTTTTCTGATTCTCTTGGCAGTGTGTTCTCTCGTTACATTCTTTCACGCACATTGCAGCTACGTAATTGTAAATACTCCCATTTTTAAACATAAAGTGCACAGTTGGTCTTCTTCCTGTTGCCACAATTCTTGGTATCTTTTTAAAAATTTTTATTATTCATATTTCTATGCCGCCCACTCTCCGAGGACTCTGGGCAGCTTACACCAAAGACAGTATACTAAATAGCATATTGCCCCCAACAATCTGGGTCCTCATTTTACCAACCTCAGAAGGATGGAAGGCTGAGTCAACCTTGAGCCGGTGAGATTTGATCCGCTGATCTGCTGAACTAGCAGTCAGCTGAAGTAGCTGCAGTACTGCACTTTAACCACTGCGCCACCTCGGTATCTGCAGGCAGTACTGGACCCAATATAGTGTACCCTGCCTTTCTCCTAATGGGAAAAATGTGGTTTCCTGTAGAAGGTTGGAAGATCCCATTCTCCCCACAGTTGCATTCAAGGATGTACTCAGTGTGAAAGACAAACAGAGTCCTGAATGTATTGTCATGCGCTCAACAGAAACCATCTAGTACACGGGTGTCAAACTCGTTCGTGTCACGTGATGTATTGCAATGGTTTTTTTACCTTTGTGGAGTTGAGGCGGGCGTGGCCTGCCTGTGACGCGTCTGGCCCGTGGGCTGCTAGTTTGACACCCCTGATCTAGAAGAAGGGGGCACAGTGACTGTAATTGTGACTCCAAAGAACAAACCAGCTATATATCTGCTTTCACACATTGTATTTAGACAAAATATGGATGCTTGTCAGTGCCATCTCTTCTGATAGAAAACTCTTCATTGCCACAGGAAATAAGACAAAAGGGCAATGATTAATCCTTTAAATAATTAGGTATGTAGGGAAAAAATGAGAGTAAACACCCTGCACCCATCTTAATATCGTGTGTTCCCAAAAATAAGACTGGGTCTTATATTAATTTTTGCTCCAAAAGACTCATTAGGGCTTATTTTCTGGGTTGGTCTTATTTTTGGGGAAATACAGTACTAAATGCACCCATCTGGCTGACAATATTAACTGGGGCTTATTTTGGGGGTAGGGTTTATATTACGAGCATCCTGAAAAATCATGCTAGGACTTATTTTCAGGTTGGGTCTTATTTTCGGGGAAACAGGGTACATTACCAAACTTTTTATTGTTAATGGGGATGAGAGCAGCCTATAATGATGGCAAGTTTCAAGGTATTTGATCAATAAAACAGTTATCTGTTATGTTTGGGTGCTTTCATAATAATTATGTAATTACGTTAGTCTAAGGCTAAGAATAGAATTGTTGGACTGCTAAGGAAGTTGTTTCATCCAGCCTCTTAAAATTATTGTAAGAGTTATGTATCCTTGTAGCATGAGGCTAGCTAACAAAGACCACTATTGGGTGAGATTATTCAAACTATTAAATTAAGATTTGATATATAGTTACTTCACTTGCAATGTAACAGCACAAATTTCTCTCTTCACACACACAACGTATTGTAACATAAAATCTTCTGAATGTGATGTTCTGGGCCTTTGGAGATCATAGGCCTGATTTTTGCTTTGCACGAAATGTTTCTAGCGAGTTTGTCAAAAGTTACTGTGTTAATCTTTTAACTTAATTCAGATGTCTAATTTTAGCCATCTGTGTTGATTTCATGGCTAGTCTCATATTGTTTTGCTGAAATGATAAATGTGGGGTGAAATGTTCTTTTAACCCATGTTTCTAGTTTACATATTTAGTATGTAATATGTTCTGTTTAGCAGCAGTGCATCTGATAACTTTCATTGGAAAATATTCACTGAATCCAAATCATGAAATGAAAGCTTTGCATAGTGTATCCCAAAGTTTTCATTCCTAAATCTGAAAATCCTTCCTAGAATTTCTATAACATTATCATTGATCAATCATACACTTTAATAAAAAGCTATCATTGATTTTTAAAAATGATCTTGATTGTTTTTAATGTCAGAATTATTAACAGTGGCCCCAGAGGTCATTGAGAGTTCAGCATCATGCAAGCTTAATAAATAATTATTGTTTTCATCATCTTGCATTAAAATAATATTTAGAGGTAATCCTTGACTTACGATCATAATTGGGACCAGAATGTCATTCATTGAGCAAGTGGTCATTAAGTGCTTTGCTCAACGGCTACAATCCCAGCACTCCAGATTGTGGTCATTAAGCAGTCTTGTGGGTTATTAAGCAGACAGCATCCCAGGAAAGGAGTGGGGGGAGACCTTAGGGCAGGGCTGTCAAATCCCGGCCTGAGGGCCAGATGCATCATGCGCTGGCCACACCAATGCCTGGTTTAGCGCAGGGGGAAAAAGTCCCGATACGTCACATGATGCTGCCATGAGTTTCACCCCTGCCCCAGGGGGACTATGCTCATGAGCTGAAAATACTCCATGCCAAAATCCAAACAGGATTTTCAGCCCCTGAGTGAAGAGACCACTCACATGTGGCCTGCACTGGGCATCCAAGGCTTACCCCACACTGTGCTCATTTCTTTCCTGTGCCACCTCTTAACTCTGTTTGTATTTCGACTCCCTCTCATTCAGCAACTGAATGCCTTCTGAAGGAATTCAGCTCCTCTCTGTTTGTAGAAGGGAACTCCTTTGACAGGGTGCAGGAACAGAGCTCAAGTCTTAAGGATTTAAGCTTCGTTTCTGTCCTAGCTGAAGTCATTCAGCTCCCCTCCATGTGTAGAAAGGAACTCCTTCAGTTGGATATGGAAAGATTGTTCAGGATTTGAGCTCCATTATTGCACCCCACTAAATAGTTCACTTCAGGGGTGGGTTCTACATTTTTTTGCTACCGGTTCTGCGGGCGTGGCTTATTTTGTGGGCGTGGCTTGGTGGGGGGGTTAATGTGACGGCGTGGCCAACTTTTTTTTTTTACATTTAAAAGCATTTTTTTCTACAACCTTAAGAGGTTGCAGAAAAAAATGCTTTTAGAAGCCTCTGACGATCAGGCAACTCAGCTGGGATCGCCAGAGGCTTTTAAAGGCATATTTTTTCCTACAACCTCTTCGACTGAAGAGGTTGTAGAAAAATGCTTTTAAAAGCCTCTGACGATCCCAGCTGAGCCGCACGATCATCAGAGGCTTTTTTTTTTTAAGCATTTTTTCGGCCGAAGAGGTTGTAAAAAAAATGTTTTTAAAAGTTAAAAAAAAAAGCCTCTGATGAGGTGGGCAGGGTAGGTGAGCGGCAACCAGGCCGGGGACCGGTTTGGGGGCGTGGCCAGCCAATGTTATTACCAGTTCTCCGAACTACTACAAATTTGTACTACCAGTTCTTGCGAACCGGTAGCAACCCACCACTGGTTCACTTTCCCTCATGCATGGAAGGGGATTCCTTTGGCCAGGTGAAGGAACAGAGCTTATTTTTGCACCCCGCTGAAGGAGTTCAGCTCCCTTCAGATGGCAGCTCTTTCAGCAAGTTTGCAAGGAGCAGCTTGCAAACTTCTTGGCTTCTTTCCCATTGACTTTCTGGGGAAGCCAGCAGAGAAGATTGCAAATGGTGGTCACATGTTCGCAGGTCATTAAGTGGTCATAAGTGCAAACAGGTTTCCAAGCACCCAGATCCCAATCATCTGACTGGGGGCAGCGGTGCAACATTTTGTGATGGCTAGAGGTGCTTTGTAGGATTCCAGCTGAGCTTCATCCATCACTGGAGGGAAGGGTATGGAAAGAGAAAGTGACAAGATCAAATATTTCAGCTCAAGAGATTCAAGGGAGTTTTTACAAGTGTTTTGTTGTTGTTGGTTTTGATAAATATGGTATATGTTCAATCTTGGTTTGGAAGATACCAAATTATTTCTTCCTTGGTTCAAAATTAGAGAGATAGAGAGATAGCGATAGAGAGGGAGAGGGAGAGGGAGAGGGAGATACATAGATAGATAATGCAATTCTCCCTAGTTCAGTAAAAGTAACTGAACCAATATAAATAACGTTCTGAATTAAGCTAATTGGACTGGAGTATTCCAGCAATGTTGACATCTGCTTATGTTGTTGGTACGTACCTAATTGCTTTAATGGGCAATTTTCTAGTAAGCTTTGCTAATGCAGCGATATAGATGTGTTATAAGTATTTATCTTGGGTTATGTCACTGTCAGCATTTCAGTGGCATTAACCTTCTTTAATTATTATTGCTGCCCAAGGTGTATGTTTACCTACAGTGTGCGTTAGTGTGTGTAGAAATAAATGGAAGTAGAAATTTGCTTTTAGTTAATGGACAAAAATAAGAGCCAGTGTTCTGTCCTGGGATGTATGTCAGTTCTTCTGTGCATCTTGGAAACAGAAGTTGACCATGTTTTATGCACATGGGTTGGCGAGATTTCCACTGGCCTGTGAGCATCAACTGCCTTGATTGTAAACTGTTTTTGGCTTTCACAGCATCCGCATGATGTCTACAATATCAACCTAATCTTTCAAAAGAAGTAATTCCACAATTGAAAGCTTCTGCAGAAAATACTCTGGCCAGATTTACAGGACGGTCTCACTAGCGTCAATGACATGCAGTGGATCACCAGACAAAGATTGCAAATGTTAAACATGGAGTTATAGGAGAGGAAGTGGCCTTTGTGCTGTGGTATCTTCAAACTTTAGAGCTTTATAGAAAAGAGCCAAAATCTGAAATTGTATCTGAAATCATAATAGTGGGCTAGAATAGCTGGTTTAAAATCAGTGTATTGTGGTGTAAATCACATACCAGCTCTTATCTTTTTAAAAACTGCTCTCAAATCATCTTCAAGGAATGCCCTGCATAGAATACATGACATTATTTATTTATTTTATTTTATTTTATTAATCATATTTCTATGCCGCCCACTCTCCGAGGACTCTGGGCGGCTTACAACAATTGACAGTATACTAAATAGCATATTGCCCCCAACAATCTGGGTCCTCATTTTACCCACCTCGGAAGGATGGAAGGCTGAGTCAACCTTGAGCCAGTGAGATTTGATCCGCTGATCTACTGAACTAGCAGTCAGCTGAAGTAACTGCAGTACAGCACTCTAACCACTGCGCCACCTCGCTCAGTAATAATCACATTATTAATGTGATTATGATGTATACCCCATTGGCTAGATCCAGAGAGAGTTATTTCTACTACAAAGATACTTGTAGTGTCCTTATCTCTTGCTGCTAGTCAGCTGTCTCATTCTATTGGCTTCTCCTTATCAATGCATAAAATATGTTCTGAGAAGTGCCTGTAATTTATTTATTTATGTATATATCAAACTTTTTAACCACAGAAGGGCTATTTGTGGTTTTTGTGAAAAAATACCCCAGAGAAATAGCCAGTATCCAGAAAAGGAAAACTAGTTACGCAAACATTCTTGAAAATGTTTTTAGAAATTTTTTGCCTTCAGATAAGAGGTTAGTCATCTAGACTACCTAAATGAATCAGAATGTCCCCATTTTTTACCTTGATCTAGTTAAAATACTTCGACTGACTTTTTTTCAAATACACTTTTTTTCCTGTTCTTATGATTCATTTCAGTAATTCTCTTGCAGTAACCCAGTAAATTTCAAACTTGGCTTGCTTTTTAACAATTGAACAAATAATTAATCACAATGCTAAATGATTCATCTTGAGATTAAAGCATAATTATGATTCATTCAACCCCCCCAGTCATAAACTCTTTCATTTATTTAGTTAGAAAGGATATCTAGTACTCCACCTTTTTCAGCTGCATGGAACTTAAGGTGGGTTTGGAAAAATGAAGACAATGCAGAAATAAACAATTTCTAGATATGGGGAGGATATAGCAGCCTAGAAACCTTTTAAAACAAATTCTGCATTTTGTCTTATCATGGTTAAAATTGTGAGTTAACATCTGGCTGAACCTGCATAAACACACACATCCTCTAAATGTTAAAAGTGACCTGTTATACAATTGAAGACAGGGTGTGTATGTATGCTTGATTCCTGTTTAAAGCATTAATGTTCTCCTGAGTGCAGAATTAAATATGTGGTGGTGCTTTGTCTGGGTCTTGACTTCAAGGAGTATTTAAGGCATTGTTAGGTTTATGCTGTATACTCTGCTGTGTAGTGGAACTTGCAATTCAGGCCCACAGTTGTATTTCCATCTGAAAGGGAGTATCGGTAATTGTTTTTCAGAGGTCCTCAGATATCTCCTTTGCTTGAGCTATGACATACTTCCACTTACCTGTGTTGTGAAGATCAGACTTGAGAGTGAATATCTAGAATTTTGTTCTATAACTAAGATAGGTACTCCCCCACATATACCTCAAATATACATCCTCAAACCCTCACAGTTTCAACCTGTCTACCATGGACCTCACCCATTCCTAAGAGGTCCGTAAAGGGGGCATGCATAAGCGCACCAGCATGCCTACCGTCCCCATTTATTTGTATTCATTTCCTTCGTTCATGTCCATGTTTATATTTATACCTGCTATCTTGTACATGTTTGACAAACTAATAAATAAATAAAATAAATACATAAAATATCTGAGTATCATCCCATTGATTGAAACACCTGATTCTGATTTCCCCTTCAAATAAATAGATAACCTTAGAGATTTGTTTATTACATTTATGTAACTCCAAGAGGGAGTTCATACTTTTGCTACACACAAATATTAGCTTAAGAACATTCTCCTCAGTAAATAAACATGTATAATATTTTTGACTCATTTGCTTAACTGGATTCTCTTTATCTAGTTTTAGGATTTGTGTGGAGAATAGAACTTGTTTTAAATCATATTTTGGCAGAAATATTGAAAATTCAAAAGAGTTCACAAAATTTTAGTCATTGCTGTAGTTTTGACCTCTAAGAGCGCCAGAATAAAACTGAGGTCTATGAAAATTATATAAAAGCTTTATATAAGCTTTTATATAAAGCTTAATGACCACAATGTTTGCTTAAAATTATCATGGAAGTATTTCTCCATTTTTGGAGGCATTCTTTTTTATATTGCCATTCCAGCATTCTTTCTGTATGGTGAATAATAAGATTTTAGTGGGTATCACATATTCTTCAATCAGATTCTCACTAGAGATAATGGGCTTCAACACAGTTGCTTAAAAATAATGGAGGTCCAACATATTTGAAGACATCAGATTGGACAAGTCTGAGTTACATCAATTCCATGGTATTTAGTGATAATATCACCAACATAGTGGTGTTTTTTAAAAAATTTGGATACATTTATAGAAACTTTGCAATACTGAGAGAAATTTTTAGGGATAATTATTAGCTTTTTAAAAACTTATTTATTCAGATTTTTTTCCACAGTGTTGCTGGCAACAGTCTTGAATCCTATTTTTGAAAATACAATTTTATTTCTGGACTATAGACTGGATACAAGTAGACCTCTACTTACGACTAGTCACTTATTGACTGTTCGAAGCTATGACAGACCTCGTAAAAACTGCTTAGGATTCGATTTTGAACTTGCTTTAGCTGCCCCCCCCCCAAGTCGCTTGGCAATCAGCTCACCTTGACGGTCATTTGCAATGTCCCAAGGTCACATGAGTGCCATTTTTGACAGTTTCTGGGGGAAAAAATCCATTGGGTAAAATGGTTTTGCTTAATGACCACAGTGTTCGTTTAACAACTGTGGCATTTCCTTAAAAACTGCTGGAAAAATTCCAAAAAATTGGGTCTGGTCACATGATGCCTTACAACAGTGTTTCTCAACCTTGGTAGCTTGAAGATGGGTGCTAAATTCAGATATATAAATATCTGAAGTATAGGATATATTTCTAAGTAACTCAAAATTAGGAATTGCTGTAAATAGTCCACATTTTCTGTCCTCTTAGATCACTGTTTCTCAACCTTGGTAGCTTGAAGATGGGTGGACTTCAACTCCCAGAATCCCCCAGCCAGCTGCGCTGCCTGGGGGATTCTGGGAGTTGAAGTCCACCCATCTTCAAGCTACCAAGGTTGAGAAACACTGCCTTACAACCGTACAACTTACAACCTTAATTCTGGGCTTAATTACAACCATAAGCCGATGGTGTATTTGATATTGAGCTCCTGATGATGAACACGAGTTCAACAAGTAATGTACAGACTGAGGTAACGTGTAACCCTTTAAAACATGGTTGTTTTAAAGTACATTAGTTTCTTAACAACATTCCTATTGAGTTTGAATGTTTAATGTCTCTCATTTGGGGGATATTGAAGGGATTTGAGAACTTCCAGTTTAATGAACAAATGGTCCCACTCATTGTAAAAGGGAAAGGCACCTTTAATATTTCCTTTTCTCATTTCCTATTACAATAACAAGCGAGTTCCCTAGAAGCCTCACAGAGTAGTTAAATAAACATATCACATCCAATGCGAAATTGTTCCTTTTTTTAAAAAAAAATAATGAATAAGAGGATTGCTGTACGGTTCCCTTGTCTTTTGGTTGTAACGATATCATTGTGTGCATTTATCCTGGCCTAAAGTAACGAACACTGAAAATCTAGCACGGAATGTCCCTGCCTGTTTTATTTTGCTCTGTTTGCTGGTTGGAGTGCTTGATTTCTGTTCATTGTTAATTTAATTGCCTGTGATGGTGAGAAATAAGATGGCAGTATATCGGTCTACGAAAGCAAATGGCTAATGCTTACGTTTGTCATTGTACAGATTTCCTTTTGAGAACCTTATCGTTTTTTTGGAGGTAATGGCTGTTTCATGTCAGTCTCAATTCCAAAGTCCTGATTTCGGTGGAGATAATTCTAAACCCAAATAAACGGCAAAGTTATTTACAGCCTTCGCTAATTAGGATCTTCAGGGACTATTCCATTTTCTCAGTGTTTCACTCTTACTTTCTTTTGTGCAGTGCTGCATCAGACTAGTTTATGATTAAATTGTTGATGGTCAGTCAAAGTAAATTTCTCAAATATCCCCTTAATTATAATAATGAGACCCCCCTGCAAAATTCAACTGCCTGGTATGTCTTTTCAGATCCAGGAGAATAGTTGTAAGTATTTTGTTCAGTGGCTAAATCTAAAATTTGTTACTACTGGTTCTGTGGGCGTGGCTTGGTGGTGGGGGGTAATGTGACTGGGTGGGCTTGGCCAATTTTTTTTTTTTTTTTTACTTTTAAAACCATTTTTTCTACAACCTCTTCGGGGAAGAGGTAAAAAAAATGCTTTCAAAAGGCTCTGACGAACCCAGCTGAGTTGCCTGATCGGCAGAGGCTTTTTAAAAAGCCTCTGCAGATCAGGCAACTCAGGTGGGATCGTCAGAAGCATTTAAAAGAAAAAAAGGGTTTTTTTCTTTTAAATGCCTCTGACAATCCAAGCTGAGTTTTTTAAAAAGCCTCTGCCGATCAGGCAACTCAGCTTGGCTCGTCAGAGGCATTTGGGATCATCTTTGAAGATCCTAGCTGAGCCGTGCGATCATCAGAGGCTTTTTTAAAAAAAAAAACTTTTAAAAGCATTTTTTGGCCAAAGAGGTTGTAGAAAAAATGCTTTTAAAAGTAAAAAAAAAAAAGCCTCTGATGATTGTGCGGCTCAGCTGGGCAATGGGGGGGAGGCCGCAGGGATTTTTGCTACCGGTTCTCTGAACCACCCACCTCCATCGCTACCGGATTGAGCAATCCAGTCTGAACCGGGAGCATTTCACCCCTGATTTTGTGCCTTCCACTGCCCTTTAAGAATAGTAAAGGATCGCTTTGGTTTTTTTTCCATTTTCTTCATGAGATTAGGAAACAGAGATTTAGTGGTTGCCGATAGCCATTTTGTACGACGTTGTTGTAATTTTACGAAATACAGGCAGTCCTCAATTTAACACCACAATTGGAATTTCCATTGCTAAGCAAGGCAGTTCTTAAGTGAGTCACACTTGATTTTACAACCTTTTTTGCCACAATTGTTAAGCGAATTCACTGCAGTTCTTAAGTGAAACATGCGGTCATTGAGGGAATCCTGCTTTCCCCATTGTCTTTGCTTGTGAGAAGCCAGCTGGGTAGGTTGCAAATGGCAGTCACTCTGAACCCGGGCAACTGTTGTAAATACAAGGCAATTTCCAAATGCCCAGATTTTGATCACATGACCCTGGAGATCCTGTGATGTGTGAAGACAGTTGTAAGTCACTTTTTTCAGTGCTGTTGTAATTTTGAACAGTCGCCAAAGGAATGGTTTTAGTCTAGGATTACCTGTATCCAGAAATGTCAATTATTGAATTATTATTGAAATAATTATTGAAATAATATCAATAAAGTACCACAACCAATTAAATAAACTTTAGGGTTGAAATGAGTTGTCCTTGGTGTTCTCCGAACTTAGTTGTATACTAGGAGTCAGCAACCTGCGGCTCTGGAGCCACATGTGGCTCTTTCATCCCTCTGCTGCGGCTCCCTGTCACTCAAAATATGCGTCACAACCACCAATGTGCGACATCTGCCGGTATGCAATTTATTGAGCTTTTCAACCCCCAGTACGCCAACCCTGGATAAATTCAAGAAAATAAAAGTTTCAGAAGAAAACAAAACATTTAATTCAACTAGATATGCTAGTTTTGTGGCTGCTTAAGAAATAGTCAGGCACCGGAAGGGTTTTGTGGCTCCCGGTGTTTTATTTTCTGTGGGAAACGGGTCCAAATGGCTCTTTGAGTGTTTAAGGTTGCAGACCCCTGTTGTATATTGATGTCACCTGGCTTGGGTAATGAAACATCTGCAAGAAAACAACCACGCTCAGAGAGGATCAAGGTTAATAGCAGTGTTAATCCTGCTGAAGTCTGAAAAAGTGATTCCTGAAATACTGAGTTATAGGTACAGAAGGTTCATCACTGATTTATGGAATATTATTAGCAAAAATATTTCCATATTTTGATTTTCCAGTATCTGATGCTAAGAGACATTAGCTTGACCAGCAAGCACGTGTATTAAATATATATTAAAAAAAATCAGTATACCAATGATAAGATATATTTAATGAAAGAAGTTATTGGAGAATGATTAAAAAATTGGACTATGATGACTATGATGGACAGTGATGAACATGATAGCAGTCTCCCAATATTTGTGAGAGTGTCACAAAAAAGAATAGGTTAATCTATTCTCCAAAGAAACAGAGATCAGAATAAGAAGTAATCAATGGAAGCTTATCAAAGAGAGATTCAACCTAGAATTAAGAAAACAATTCCTGACAGTGAGAACAATTAATCAATCGAATGGCTTTAGAAGTTGTGGGTGCTTCAACACTGCGAATTTTTAAGAAGAGATGGGATTGGGTCTCCTGCGTGGGCAGGGGATTGCTGGTGCTTACCTATAAAGCCCTTCATGGCATGGGCCCGGGGAACTTGCAGGACTACCTCCTACCAGCCTCCCACCGCCCAGTGCGCTCACATAGCTCACCAGTGCGCTCACCAGACAATGTTGGCCGGTGGCGCCCAGGATGAGGGCGTTCTCTGTGGTTCCATCGACCCTCTGGAATGAGTTACCCACTGGGCTCCGGACGGCCCCCGACCTCTGCACTTTCCGCGGCGACCTGAAGACATGGCTTTTTCAGCAAATTCCCTGATCTGCCGGGAGTTTTAATTACTTGGGGATTTTAAATTGGATTATTTTAATATCATTTTATTGTCGTGTTGTTTTATCTTGTGAGCCGCCCCAAGTCCTACGGGAGAAGGGCGGCATATAAATATGATAAAGTAAATAAATGAATGAATGAATGAATGAATGAATGAATGAATGAATGAATGAATGAATGAATGACCTCCAAGGTCTCTTCCAACTGTGATATTCTGTATTCTGTAAGAATAAACTTGTGTCTCTAGCTCTTGTTTTTGTAAAAAACAACAACAACAACACCCTTTTCCTTGTACTTAGGGACCCATAATTCTTTAGGAGTACAGTTCTCTTTGGTTCTCAGATTTGTTTGTGGTTTTAGGTTAATTAGTGGCTTTGTGCACAGGAATTCCTTGGGTGTTTATTGGCTATTCCTCCAAATTTGTGAGCACTTTAAAACTTTATGCCTCTCTTTAGTGTAGTAAAGCTAATTAGATAAATTAAACAAATGGATCCCATTTATAAAGCCTGGTTGATCTCTTAAAACAGCACATGGTATGTTCTCTGTTTTTTTTCCCTACAAATAAATGTGAAGGACTCTGTGTATTGTCTTTCTAGTAAGAATATATATCTCCAAAATTCTATGGAACTCAGAACTTGAATAACAAATAACAGAGTTGGAAGGGACCTTGGAGGTCTTCTAGTCCAACCCCCTACTCAGGCAGGAAGCCTTATACCATTTCAAACAAATGGTTGTCCAATCTCTTCTTGAAAACTTTCAGTGTTGGCGCACCCACAACTTCTGGAGGCAACTTGTTCCACTGATTGTTTTGTTAGGAAATGTCTCCTTAGTTCTAGGTTGGTTCTCTCCTTGATTAGTTTCAAACCATTGCTTCTTGTCCTGCCTTCAGGTGCTTTGGAGAATAGCTTGACTCTCTCTTCTACCTCCCTCTCAAGAATACTGCTTGATTTGTTAATTGGACTAATGTTGTTCAGATTTTGTCACTGGTTTAGAAATTGTGTAATTGTTTCATGACTCTGTTAAGAGCTGCTTTATTGTTTTATAATCTATGGCATGTTCACCCTATATATATTAAAAAAGGTGCATGAAAAGAATTAGCCTGGGATCCCTTTCATATTCTGAACAGTAGTGGTATTAGAACTGTGCCATGCTGACACCTCTTTGCACTGTTTGATGAGTTCAAAAGTCTGGATTTATTTGGCAGAAGGCAATACCAAATCATTCTTTAAGCTAATTTGCTCCAGTTTTTGTAGGCTTATGCTCTGTGACTCTGAACATGATGTTCTCGTATATTAAAAAAGTTAATTTGTGGTAAGTTGAAAGTTTTGTAAATAAACTTTATTTAAGAATCTCTCTCTCTCTTTCTCTCTTCCCCGGTCCCCCCCCCCAGTCTCTTTTATTTATTCCCTGCCTTTATTATTTTTACAAATGATTCAAGGCAGCGAATATATACACCATACCTTCCTCTTCCTATTTTACCCACAACAACCCTGTGAGATGGGTTGGGCTAAGAGAGAATGACTTGCCCAAAGTCACCCAGCTGGCTTTCATGGCTAAAGCAGGACTTGAACTCACAATCAGCTACTTTTGATGTCTTTAGCCACCAGACCGACTGGCTCTGTATGTCTGTCATCTGTCTTATCATATATAAACCCATCAGCAGGTAGAATAATCATGTTTGAGAATCTTTAACTATGGACTTTCCCACACATGGATCCCTTGATGGTGGACTACAGTGACCATAACCTCTGGTCATTAGTCAAATAGGCTGAGGACGATAGGAACCATAAAAACAACATTGGGGGATTCAGAGTTGATTGATATCCAATTCAGAGACTCAAATGCTCAGGATGGGGAGAAAATGGGTCATATTAAACCACACACCCCATCTCTCTCCAGCCTCCATTTATTAGACAGAGCAAGTACAGCTGTCAGCATAATCCAGAAATCAAGCTCTTCCTTAAGAGAATATTCTGGAGGTTACAGAAACATGGGCATAGAGCTGTGAGCATGGCCTGTTTTCTTTCTATATTGTGTGTGCTGACCTATATATTTGAAAGGTTATAGACTAGTGATGGCTAACCTTTTTGCCATCACGTACCAAAAGTGGGGAGAGCACGGGGGTATCACGTGTGTGTGTGCCCACACCCATAATCCAATGCGCCCCACCCCACACACGTGACCCTCTCCCCACGCTTTTGGCACGGTGGGCCCGGTAGGCCCATTTTTCACCCTCCTCAGGCTCCAGAGGCTTTCTTGGAGCCTGGGGAGGGCAAAAACAGCTTCCCCCCTCCAAGAGGCCCTTCAGAGGTCGGAAATGGCCTGTTTCCCAACTTGTGGTGGGCCCGGAAGGCCTGAAAGTCAGCTGGCCGGCATGCATGCACACTGGAGCTGAGCTAGGGCAACACTCGCGTGCCCACAGATATGGCTCTGCGTGCCACCTGTGGCACGTGTGCCATAGGTTCGTCATCACGGTTATAGACTGTTCACAATTAGGATAGCACAACTTCTCTTAGTTGAAGGAGGATATCAATAGGGCCTCAATGGTCTATAACAGTGGTCTATAACAGTGTTGGCAAACCTTTTCAGCACCAAGCGCCAAAATGGGAGCATGCACGTGGGGGGGGGAGCACCAGAAACCAAAAGAGCAGCTCCTCATGTGCACGTGCGGGAGTGCCGTAAACTGGAAGAGCAGTTCTGTTGGTGAACCTATGGCACACATGCCGGAAGTGGGACGCAGAGCCATCTCTCCAGGCACGCCAGTCATTGCCCGTTGCTCTTCCAGGTTCACTGGTCTTCGCACGTGCGGGCGTACTGGAAACCAGAAGAGCAGCTCCCTGGCGTGCATGTGCGTGCCAGGAAGCTGAGCTTCCAGTTTCCGGTGTGTGCATGCATGCCGGTCACCTGGTCTTCTGGTTTCTAGTGTGCATACATGTGTGCGCCGGAAACCGGAAGCTTAGCTTCCCGGCGTGCGCATGCACACCAGGGAGCTGCTCTTTGGTTTCTGGTGCTCCCAGAAACCTGGAAGAGCAACGGGTGATGGCTGGCATGCCCGGAGAGATGGCTCTGCGTGCCACTTCTGGCATGCGTGCCATAGGTTCACCATCACGGGTCTATAATATCCCAAAATTCTGACTCAGAAAGAGGTTGAGGGGAAAAAAATAAATAAATATTTTTTTAATATTATTTGTAATATTTATTTTCTCTCTCTCTCCAGAAGGGAAACTGGCCTGATAGAAGTATAGATTAAAAACTGCAATAGACATTATAAGCTCTTTTTATAGGGATATTCAACATCCCCAACACTCTATAACGTTACAGATTCAAGTCTTGATTATTCAAATCTACCACAATGAGCCAAAGAATGAGTAAAATACTGTTACATATATAGATATTAATATTTATTAGTTGAGGTTCTCTCTTCCAGTTTTGGTTTATTGTTAATCTTTAACTTTTTTCAGTATACGATTAAGAATTCTTCTGTAGCCTGGACTATATTATTGTAATTGCATTCAGATGCAGAGTTTTCATGTATGTAGTTTATTCAGAAAATCTTTTGCCAAATAAGCATGGAAAACAGCCCTGCCTTTCATTGTTGTTTTGGGGTTCTTCAGTTTTGGCCTTTTGTGTCTTCAGAGCTATAAGATACTGCAACACTACAGCATCTTGTATTTCTAATGCATCAGACTCTTATTTTAAAAAGATGTTAGGAATCACCTAATAAAATCTTTTCTAACAGTGCAAACATTCATAAAGTTCCGTATTTAATTGGCAAAGACACAGAACTGAATACTCAAGTTTATTACCTAATGCTGGCCTGCCATTTGCCTGCAATAGTAGATAAAATAATTAATAGAAGAATTGGAAGTGAAGAATTGGATCCCTGGTCATAGTGATGCAACAATCCTTTTTCCATTCATCTGCATCCAGGAGTTTCAACTAGCTTCATTCATTTTACTTGTTGTGTATATCAAATTTATCTTTTTTTTCCCTGTTTCCTAGTATCAAAGTATTTGTAGTTTGCTGTTTCATCATACAGATAGTCCCTGAGTTATGAATGGTCCTTTAGTGACCATTCAAAGTTACAACTGACCTTCCCAGGGCTGCTTACGACCTGGATTTGAAGTTCTCATGACGGTTACATAATTACATTTTTGGCACTTAGCTACTGACCTTCATTTATGTCCATTTGCATTTATTCTGCAGTCACATAACTGCAATTTGCAATGTTTTTGACCAGAAATTAATATACTTCCTGTTTTGGCAAAAAAAAAAAAAAAAAAAACCGCCCATGGAGTCTCTTAATGATTGCTTAACAACTGCCACAAAAAGTGTTGTAAAATCAGGCATAGTTATATGGTGACCTGCTTAACAACCAGCACTGCTTACAGCTACAATTTTGGACACAATTATGGTTGTAAATTGAGGACTAGCTGCACTTAGTTATACATGAGGGATGTGTTTGTTATAAATCCTGACTTGAAACGGGATGTATTTTGGCAACAATAAATGTAGTTCTTTAAATCCCCATGATCACTCGTAACAGTAGGGCTGCCTCCGAATTTTTTCTTTTCATTGTACAACTGATAGGAGGAACACATTTACGAATTCGTGTAAATCTAAAAGGAAATGCAAATTTAGGGGACCTAAAACTGAACCCAGGAACATTAAGTTGTACACAAAAATTATTTACATTCTCAGGTCATTAATATATGCTTATTGTCTTCCAAAAGAGTATTTCCATCCCTTTTAGAATTGCTTCAGATCACTTCTTGGCATTTAGAAGCATTTCATAGAATCTGCTCCACAGATGTAGAACCACTTTTAAAAAAACCAACAAGTTACATGTAAACAGGGTATGTATTCTGCATTACGTGTCAGCCTTCTGAGCTGAGAAGTGTTGTGTAATTTTCAGGGTTTTGTTTTTAGCCCCGATACAACTCTGAATTTAAATGCACTTTGTCTAAGGTCAGTGTTTTAGATTGACTTGTGTTAAAATTTGGCAGCTCATTTTTATGCTTGGTTTCTACAAATGCTAGTATTTTTCTGATTAATCCAAGCAATGCACATACTACATTATGTAGCTAAAGAAGAAAATGTCAAGTAGTTCTTTTTCCAATTCTGTTTATAAAAGAGCAAAGTGATGGATTAATCCCCATCTATTAGATAACATACTTTGCATATTTTATTTTGTGCCCTTTTATCCCATTTTTATTCCCACACAGCAAGAATGGGGATCCTATACTCCCACTACTGAGCCAACTGATAGTAATTCTGGATTTGTAGTTTCAAAACTACATCTGCAGGCTAGAGATTCTCCATCTTTGCCATAAAATTGCAATATAATATCTGTGGGGTTCACAAGCAATCTTTCATTCAGGCACAGAAAAGACAGTGACCTGATTAAGTTCAGGAGGTGGTTCTTTCCCATTGTTCTTAATCCACCTTGTTTCACTGGCTAAATCAAGAGGACTATGCATTAAACAAATAAAGAAATGTATGGAAAAGTAGAGGACAAGTGAAGTGAAAGGAAAATCACTTCATGCTTAGCCATTTTTTAATTTAGGTCCCACTTAGATCCCATTCATCGTTTGCCTGTTCATCACAGAATTTTGTATCAAATTCTGGATCTGGAATATTACTTCCATGTTTACTGCCTTCTCAAGACAGCAGATCAGAAAGGTGAATCATAGGTATTTTATGCAGAGTCAAATCTGTATGTATCTCTATATCTACCTACCTACCTACCTACCTACCTACCTACCTACCTACCAGAGATGGGTTTCAGCAGGTTCTGACCAGTTCTGGAGAACTGGTAGCGGAAATTTTAAGCAGTTCAGAGAACCGGTAGTAAAAATTCTGACTGGTCCCGCCCCCCATCTATTCTCTGCCTCCCAAGTCCCAGCTGTTCAGGAGGAAATGGAGATTTTATAGTATTCTTCCCCTGCCACGCCCACCAAGCCACACCCACCAAGCCATGCCACGCCTACAGAACCGGTAGTAAAAAAATTTGAAACCCACCACTGCTACCTTCCTACCTACCTACCTACCTACTTATTTATCTGAGTCTCCGTGGCTGATGATGGACTTGAACTGGGTCTCTCTGTAACCATTCTACCACCATGATTCTTTGGGCATTTGATTTTTGCTTATTGTAACTTCTGTTTTTTTTTTTTTTTCCTTTAAAGATTTTCAGAATTTCATGTAAGAACTCAGTAGTTGCCCAGTTAAAATTTAACATTGGATAGAATTTGAAGCAAAATCCACTTGAAAAAAGAATTTGACAGATTCATTTATAGCTGTTCCCTATGTGGCTTAACAAGAGGGAGATACATATGTATCTCTCACATTTTATTAATTTTATTAATTAAAAATTAGTTGTATTTGTGGCTTGCATCATAAGGAAAATTAGATATTTGCATATATGTATATGTGTGTGTGTATATATATGTATGTATGTATGTATGTATGTATTATATATAGGTATGTATTAGAATGTACTTATCATATCTATACATAATTATTTGCATTATTTCTGTGCTTTTTCCCTAGGACTGTAAGGACGTGGGATGTTACTAATGAGAAAAACCATAAAACTGTGTTTAAACCACGTTCAGCTCAAGGTAAAAGGGTGATTCCAACAAGCTGCACCTACAGCAGAGATGGTAAACTTATTGCAGCTGGCTGCCAAGATGGGTCCATCCAGATCTGGGATAGGAATATGAATGTAAGTAATCATGTTTTCCTAATTCAAATTGACGGTATGATATACTAAGTGAATTCCTTGCCAGCTTCCACGTTTTATTTAATTTTAACAGGTTTACACATAGTCCTCGATTTGTGACCAAAGTTAGAACTGGAATTTCAGTTGCTAAGTGATGTCAATTAAATGAATTGTCATGTGACCAGACCCGATTTTACAATCTTTTTTTTTACCATGGTTATTAAGAGAACGCAGCTTCCCCAATTAGCATTGCTTGTTGGAAACTATCTGGGAAGATCACAAATCACAATCACATGACCCACAAGACGCTGGTTGTAAACATGAGCCGGTTGCTAAGCTGCTATATTGTGATCACATGACGGCACAGTGGTGTGACGGTTGTGGGAGGACAGATCATGAATCATTTTTTCTGAGGCCTTTGTAACTTTGAATCATTGTTAAACCGATGGTCCTAAGTTCAGTACTACTTCTGTGCCAAATGTTACCCAATTTACCACAAATCCATGCGATTCAGTGACTATTTAGGGGTCTTAAGCTGAAAATGATAGTGGTAGGTGAAATGAGGACCCAGATTGTGGGGGCAATAAGCTGACTTTGTATAAATATACAAAAGTATGAAGGCTATTGCTTAACACATTGTAAGCCGCCCTGAGTCTCCGGAGAAGGGCGGCATATAAATTAAAGCAAAAAAAATAAATAAATAAAAATTGGTCCACACGAGGACTGGTTTGTTAGTCCAAGGTCTATAATACTGAAATCTTTACATTTATAGATATAAACATTTTTAGTCAAAATGAAGACTATTACAAATGTACTGCTAAACATTAAAAAAAAATCCCTGCAAAACAGAGCTATTATTTTGCCATTCTATTTGTCTATCTAAGACATGTGGATACCTCTGCAATAATGTTAGGGTTATTATTAATGTCAAGTTGGAAGTGTTGTGAAGAACATGGAGAACATCTAGGACCATGATGGCACCGCACATGCATGCACGCCTCCCACCGGCCATTTGGTCTTCAGGTCTCTGCTGCACAGGGGCATGGTGCATGTGGAGGACAGGGTACATGCACGGGGGGTGCAGGTTGGTGGAGGAGGCTTTCCAGGCCCAAAATGGGGTGCAGGGGGCCATGCGAGGGCACATGTGTGTGGGGGTGCTTGCAATGCATTTTGGGGGTTCTAGCATGCACGTGTGAATTTGCGTGCACGCTTTGGGCACTTGGCACCAAAAAGGTTAAGCATCACTGATCTAGGATTATCCAAGCTGAAAAATCCAGCGGTACTGAAACCCCAGGCAGGGGATTAAATTAATTAAATTAATGTTGTGGGGCCATCTGTGGTCTGTCACTAAGGGTCTGAGCTCCAGGAACTAGTTGCAAAGGTTTGTTGGGAGAAAAATGTCATGTCTTCATAAATGCCTGAAAAAGAGTGTCTCATTTTTTAGAAGACAAACAGAAGTTCATAAAAAAAAGAATAAGTAGGCTATTAGGACTCGTATTGTTAATTCCCTAGTAGGAACCTTAATATATGAATACATTTAAGTTAAGTATGAGGAACTTGTCAGCTGGAAAGTTGAGAGGCTGGGTTCAAGACCTGAGCGCCTCACAAGTGAGCTGCCGTTACTTGCCCTGGCTCCTGCTCACCTACCAGTTCGAAAGCATTCAAATGTGAATAGATAAATAGGTACCACTTCGGTGGGAAGGTAACAGTGTTCCCTGCAGCTTGGCATATAGTCATGGTGGCCACATGACTACAGAAATGTCTTCGGACAATGTTGCCTCCCTCAGCTAAGAATGATGAGTACCACCTCTAGAATTGGATATGACTGAACAGGGGAAACCTTTAAGTTAAACAGATGAAGAAAAACAGCATCTGAAAAAAATTATTCTGTTCAAAGGAGTTTGAACCATGGAAAACTTCTAAATCCTCCACTGTTAAAACACTTTTACTAGGTTTATATTGGAAACACCAGCAGATATAAAAAACAAAACAAAACTAACAATCAAAATAAATTCAGATATATTAACTTGTGATGGTCTATTTTATTTCTTTCTCAATTCATTTTAAAAACTTATCATAGTCTAGCTCTCTGGCTTTTAAATTGCCATCTAAGCTGATGGCAAGGTGGTAGACGTGTGACAACTTACAGGTTACAGTGTATGCTAAATTCTGTGGGGAAATATAATTTATTGATTTGCCAGAACACAGGATTCCACCATGATTCTAAGATAACATATCTACCTTTTGATCTTATAGTACAGGAGGGGGCAACATGCATACTCTAAATATTATACTTTTCAGAATGCCTCATGTTTGACAATGTTGGTTGAGGCTCTTGGGAAGTGGAACTGAGTAATTGACTGAGGGATACAGGTTATTCACCTTTCAAATCTGCAACACAGAAGAGGGAAATTTAAGAATACTTACTACTTAAAAAACAATTGCCTCTTATTAAAAGTTCAGTGTGGCTAACCTTCATAAAGCACAATGGAATTTATTTTATTCATTTACTGTATGATGAATCCAAGGCACTATGAAATATTAATACATACAGCAGCTGAAATCGATAAAAAATTTAAAAAGTCTCTACACTGCTCTGGGTTAGAATGGCAGAAACTATGCCTGCAAGGCAAAAACCTCACAGAATGGTCAAATATTCTGTTTCTGTAGCCTTTCCCAGGGTATATAAGGTAGGCAATACCTTTAAAACTCTGCTTCATTATAGAGATGGTGAGATGGACATCAAACAAATTTAATCAATGATAATAAATAAATAAAAACTAGAGTGAAAGCAGAGAGGAGGGGGTCCAGGCCCTTACCTGAATCATTTAGCTTCACTTTGACCAAATGGAAAATATGAGTTGAAAGAAGTACAATTTTGCCATGTTTGTAGAGCTGTTCTAGCTTGTTTATCTTAGACAAAAACAAAGCTTTTCATTAAAGGATAACATGATGTTATCACAGGATGATTAGAAAAGCTAAGCAGGGTTGGCTCATAAATGCTCCTTTTCAGAGGCAAACATCTTGCTACAACTTTTTAAAATGATAGTTCATATGCAAGGTATCTCTGTGTTAAAGAAGCTAAATTTACCTTTTGGAGGACAGGGAAATATACTTTAGCACAAATCGTGGTGGCATGCTGTGTAACAAAGCAATAAACTAGGTCTGAAAAGTGGAAGCCATCTCAAGCATTTTTTGGTTTACTAAAGTTCTACTGACTGGAAGAGTGATTCTCAACCACCTAATTTCCCTTCTCCAAGTCCTTAGTTTTGTCACTTTTTCCGATATTTATGCTACAGTTACATTGTTGCATGAGAAAAAGTTTTATTTATTTAAGTTGTTAGTAAGGGAACTAAAGCTTCGCGTTGACTTGAGAACCAAACACCAAAATAGCTCGTAAAGTCACTGCAAAGTAATCCTTGTGTAACAACTACCGTTGAGACTGGAATCTCAGTTGTTAAGCAAAGCAATCATTAATGAGACATCATATCACTGCCCATATGGACTGCTTTGCTCAACAACCCCAACCCAATGCAACTAGCATTCCCAGTTGCAGTTGTTAAGCAATCACGGAAGTTGGTTCATGGATGAAGGTTTAGGTGAGGAGTGTGAGTGTCTCTGAGAGGGTGGGGCAGATCCCGGAAGGCTTCATTCAGGAGCTGAAAATCCTCCCTGCTGAAATCCAAGGAGGATTTTCAGCGTCTCAGAAACAGTCACTCACAGACATCCTCTGTCCGTCCTGCCGGGGACTAGCCCATCCTCCTAAGATATCCCATGTTCCTTTTTTTACCATGCTGCCTTTCCATTTAGGAGCTGAAAATTCTGCTTGGATTTGGGGTCTTTCTTCTCTATAGGGGCTGGCTGAAAGAGCTGCCTGCTGAAGAATATCAGCTCCTTCCTGTGCATGGAAGGGAACACCTACAAGGTGCAAAGATGGAGCTTAAATCATCAAAACAAATAGTTGCAATCTGCAACGTGACAGGTGTCCAAGATAGCAAAAATGATGTTGTAATACAATCCCACCCATTTTTTACTTCTTTCACTGCTGAATGCATGTACAAAAGGGGTGGAGCTGGCACTACAACATCCCTTCCACCATCTTTTTTCTTTTTTAAAAAAACTTCTACTTATAGTTTTCCAGGCTACAAAAATCAACATTTGAGACTTCACGTTTAGTAAAATCAGCATGAATTGCTTCTGTGAATTTTAAGGATAGCAATAGCACTTAGGCTTATATACCACTTCACAGCCCTCTCTAAGTGGTTTACAGAGTCAGCATATTGCCCCCAACTATCTCATTTTACCAACTTTGGAAAGTTGGAAGGCTGAATCAACCTTGAGCTGGTTAGGATCGAAATGCCAGCAGTTGGCAGAATTAGCCTGAAATACTGCATTTTAACCACAGCACCACCATGGCTCTGTAAAGGATGTTGATATCATGCTGAAAATTAATTTTCCCTTTGGCTAAATACATGATTCTTATGTTTTTATAACATTGTCTTTCTAAATCAGGGGTGTCAAACTCAAGTCCTGCGGGCCGGATCCAGCCCATGGGGTGCTTAGATCTGGCCCATGGGGCCACCCTGGAAACAGGGAAGGACCAGCCCGCGGTGCCTCTGCCAGCAAAATCTGAGCTAGGAAGGGCCGTGTGTGGCCCTCCTGAGCTCCGTTTTCACTTGCAGAGGGTTGCAGGAGGCTGTTGCAGCTGGAAACTGAGCTTGGGAGCCTGTTTTCACTGGCAGAGCACTCAGGCCACCACAGGTGCCCCCGACATGAATGATGTCGAGCTGTCCATGCCTACCCTGGCCACACACCCCTGAGGTCAAACCCAACCCTAATGTGTCCCTCAATGAAATCAAGTTTGACACGCCTAAATCATATTTGTTTCCGTTTGGACTGTACGTGCCACATGAATAAATGAATTGTTTTGCCTTTTTTAAAGAAATGTTTTCTTTAGAGTTTTGCCTTGTATTATGCATTTATAATAGTGGGACCCGGTGACTCAGTGGCTAAGATGCTGAACTTGTTGATCGAAAGGTCAGCAGTTCAGCGGTTTAATCCCTAGTGCCGCGTAACGGGATGAGCTCCCATTATTTGTCCCAGCTCCTGCCAATCTAGCAGTTTGAAAGCATGTAAAAAATGCAAGTAGAAAAATAGGGACCACCTTTGGTGGGAAGGTAACAGCATTCCATGCGCCTTTGGCATTGAGTCATGCTGGCCACATGACCATGGAGACGTCTTCGGACAGCGCTGGCTCTTCGGCTTTGAAACGGAGATGAGCACCACCCCCTAGAGTCGGGAATGACTTGCACATATGTGCAAGAGGAACCATTACCTTTACCTTTATGCATTTATAAACATTTTGTACAATTCAAAATATAAATTCACTGGGTATTTTATTATGGTTATCAATCTTTACTTCTGTTCATATGACAAATGAATGGTTTCATGTGAACCTTTGAAGAACATTTAGCTCCATCTGGAAATTTCTTGAATAAATATAAGATGAAAGACATCCAAATAGACAGTATTATTTTTTTTTGCAAGCTCAAGATAAAGTTTCCATACCCATAAGTATCCCATATTTTTTATTCCAGAGGTATGCGTGCCAGACCTCTGCTACAGAACCTGAAAAATCACATGCAGCATGCCAGAAGCAAATATTAGCTATCTCTCTATACACATCTAGTCCTGCCAGTAATTCCTAAGTTCTAGCATGAAGTGCTCCTCCCTGTTGCTAAAAAAAGACAAAAATGAACCATTCTTCTATTTAAGTGCATAGATCTTCATTTTATATCTTTATTCAAGTGGATGCTAACAATAATTGAAGAAACTAAAAAGTTTTTAAAATACATTAAATACATTGTTTATAAGCTGAAATTGGTTAACAAAATCTGACAGATGAGGTTTATCTCCATTAAGAGCAGAGGACAAATATTGGATTGCCAGATAATGTATTCTATTGGGTATGAATGAGACAAGAAAAGGCTGTCTCCACTAAGCCAAGTTATGGGTTTCTGACAAAGGAGACCTCTTTACAAGAGTTGCTCTAGGACAGTGATGGCAAATCTTTTCAGCACCAAGTGCTGAAAAGGTTGTGGAAACGTCGCGCGCAGGCACACACGCTCTTCAGGGCCATGCTCCGGAAAAGCTGAACTTCCGGGTTCTGGCACGCATGCACACGCGACAATTAGCTGGCCGGCACGCATGCACACACTGGTTTTTGGCACTGCCATGCACATCAGCTGCCACGAAGGACAGCTGATTGTCCCATGCGCATGTGCACCAGAAACCCGGAAGACAAACAGGCAAGGCTGCGCATGCCAGGCGACATGGCTTCGTGTGCCACTTTGGGCACGCGTGCCATAGGTTCGCCATCATGGCTCTAGGAGCTACCTAAACTTTCTTGATTCAACTACAGTTTGATGAAAGCAAGGCCAGTTAGTGCTCAGGCTGTTTGTTTTTTCCTGTAATAGCTAGATTGCAGACTCCCATTTTTTTTTTACATACACACACACACACACACACACACACACACACACACACGCAGGTTACATACAGATAGTTCGTGCTTTACAACAGTTTGCTTAGTGACCATTCACAGTTACAACGGCATTTGTTACACAGTTACGACGACTTACAACAATTTTTCTCACTTATGACCGTTGCAGCATTCCCCATGGCCATGTGTTTTACATTGGGATGCTTGCCAAATGACTCACATTTATGACGGTTGCAGTGTCCCAGGGTCATGCAATCACCTTTCGCGACCTTCTGAGAAACAAAGCCAATGGGGGAAACCAAGCTTCCTTTAACCACCATGTTACTAATTTAATAATTGCACTGCTTCACTTAACCAATGTGGCAAGAAATGTTATAAAATGGGGCAAAACTCACTTAACAAATGTTTCACTTAGCAACATAGGTTTTCGGCTCAATTGTGATCATAAGTTGAGGACTACCTGTACTAATTTTTGGGCTACTCCATCTTGAATCACTCCCCCCCACACACACACAGACAAGAACAGAAACCCAGATTGCTCTCTGACTGAAAACACCACTCCCTCCCTCTCTCCATTCCTCCATCTCTCCCTTCCTTCCGGAACCCAACTATACATAAAATAGGAAGAATAAGGGTGGATTTGCTTTTGGCCCCAAATCCTCTTAAGGGCCTTCCAGTGGGGCAGCCCTTTTCATGACATCCTTTCTGTGCCAACGCTGTCAGCAAGCAAGTCAGCAAGCAAGTCAGCTCTGCGCAGCTTTCCTTTTTTAAGCCTGAGCCCCAGAAGACTAATGTCTGGTGATGAAGTCCTTGGCAAGTTGCCTCTGCTGGGAGAGCAAAATCTTGATGCTGTCCCTGCAAAAAAGGCGATGTTCCCTGCAACTCGAGGAATCTTTTGGCAGCTGCAATTGCCCAGACAGACAGGATGCAAGATGGTGAAGTACTTTGTGTTTTCTCTCAGTCTATCCGGGCAAGGTGTTTTTCTCCTTCGCCTCAAGTCATAAGAGATGCTGGAATATTTAAAAGCCATCGCTCTTCTATAATAAACAACTTATAGTAATACAGCACCAGGTTTGTTTGCATTCGCTAATTCAGAGACAAGAGACATAACACAGTTCCATATCTATTCTTCCTACCAAAAATAACCTGCTGGGTTCTTTTTAAATCTGTGAGATATATACCGTATTTTTCGGAGTATAAGACGCTCCGGACTATAAGATGCACCTACCTTTTTTGGGGGAGGAAAAAAAAAAAATCTGCCTCTGCCTCCCAGCAATTTGCCTCATTGCAGCAAACAGCAAACAGCCTGCTTTAGTTTCATTTTCATTTTCAGCACAGCCTGATTGGTACAAGAAAAAAAAAATCTGCCTCCCAGCAATTTGCCTCCTTGCAGCGCGCTGCAATAGGCAATGGCAATCCCTGCAGCCTGAAACAGCTGAGGGTCGGGAGGCCGATCCAACCGACAAGCAACTGCTTGTGCTAATCAGGCTGTGCTGAAGCTGAAACAGGCTGTTTGCTGCTTGCTGCAAGGAGGTAAATTGCTGGGAGGCAGAGGCCAAACGGTGGGGGCCAGCGGGTGGGCGGGGCTACATTCGGTGTATAAGTCGCACCCACATTTTCACCCTCTTAGGGGGAGAAAAGTGCGTCTTATACTCCGAAAAATACGGTATAATTTTCGCTAGTGCTTAACCTTTTGAAGACAACAAAATAGTACTTGTACTTCGCCTTTTGCAGTTCATGTACAGGTAGTCCTTGAGTTACGACCACCAATTGAGCCCAACATTTATGTGGCTAAGTGAAATGTTTTTTTCTTAAGTGAGTTTGTCCCATTTTACGGCTTTTCTTGCCACAATTGTTAAGTGAATCATTGCATTTGTTAAGTTAGTGACATGGTTGTTAAGTGGATCCCCTATTGATTTTACTTGTCAGAAGGTCGCAAAAAGCTGATCACCTGACCCCCAAGACAGTGCAACCGTCATAAATAAGAACCTTGGTGGCGCAGCGGTTAGAGTGCAGTACTGCAGGCTACTTCTGCTGACTGCCGGCTGACTGCAATTTGGCAGTTCAAATCTCACCAGGCTCAAGGGTGACTCAGCCTTCCTTCCTTCCGAGGTGGGTAAAATGAGGACCCAGATTGTTGGGGGCAATAAGCTGACTCTGTAAACTGCTTAAAGAGGCCAAACGGTGGGGGCCAGCGGGTGGGCGGGGCTACATTCGGTGTGTAAGACACACCCACATTTTCACCCTCTTTTGGGGGGGGAAGTGCGTCTTATACTCTGAAAAATACAGTATATATTTTCGCTAGTGCTTAAACTTTTGAAGACAGCAAAATAGTATTTGTATTTCACCATTTTCAGTTCATGTAACTCATGCAGTGCACAGTGCTGTAAAGCACTGTGAAGCAGTCTATAAGTCTAAGTGCTATTGCTATTGCTAAATATGAACCAGTTGCCAATTGTGACCACAGCGATGCTGCAACAATCGTAAGTGTGAAAAATGGTCATGTCACTTTTTTCAGTGCCATAGTAACTTTGAACAGTCACTAAATGAGCTGTTGTAAGTCAAGGACTATCTGTAGTGAAGAGGGGGGGGACAAAAGGGTAATTCTAGTTATAGAGCTGCTGCTTTTCTCTTTGTTACAAAGATAACACTAACATGATTCAAGGAAAAAGGGAGACTGTTATAAACTGCATGATACCCAAATCCCCCACGGAATAAGAAGACAGATACTACCCCATATCCCATTTCCCTCCTCAGAATTTATTTGATTTATTTCACTTTTCATGCAGAGTGATTAGTCTAGGCACCTCTTGTGTTGTTGTTTTTTTAGTTGGAAATATGAAATCCTTTTGAATCAGTGAACGCTTTTAAAATTTTGAAGCGGTGAGCATTTTTACAGAAATGCCTGCTCATTCACAAAACAGCTGCGGTGCAACAAAACACCAATTTACTAAAAGCAAAAACTTGTGGAATGATTTCCCACCACTCCATGTGGTCTCCAGCCTTATCTTTCTCACCTTTCTTTGCAGGAAGACATGTTTCTGAGCAAAATATTTGGAGCATATTTTCCGTCAGCCAGGGAAACATGCCCGCAGCAAAAATAATGTTTTCTTCCGATAGCGATGTACACAAAGCAGAAACACGGAGGAATAATATATTTAACAAACCTACTGGGACTCAGAAATTCAGCCAGACTATTTCAGCCAAACAAAAGCATGAATACTTGGGTTTTTACAAGGTTCAGCTGAGAAAAAAAATCTGGAAGTATCCTATCCATCAGTCTTTCTAGAATTTTAAACCCTCACCACCACCTTACCTGCCACTCTTAAATTCACATGCAGCACACCTGACTAGCCTTCCTCTCTCTGACAGAATGGAAAAGTTGAAACATGTTAACTTGTTGTGTTATCTGCCATTCATACAACGCTTTACTTGTGGCTGATAACTTGAGGCTGGGCAAATAGCTGGGAGAACAAATTAGTCTCGTTCTCTTACTCATTCACACACCATACACACACACACACACACACACACTCACACACACACACAATCTCACAGGAAAGGGGAAGTTGAGATAGCTAAGGATCTAACAAAGGAGAATATTTGTGGCTCAGGATCGCAAATGAAGGGTCCTTAGTGCTTTCTGAGCTTGGTGGTTTTGTTGCAGATGTTTCATTACCCAAGCTAGGTAACATCATCAGTGTAAGGAAACATCTGCAAGAAAGCAGCCAAGCTCAGAGACCTCCAAGGACCCCTCATAGCTAAGGATCTGGCAAGAAGTATTGTTCAAGATGAGTTCAAAAAAGAAGGGAGGTAAAAGATTAGCACGTGACCATGGAATTGGGCAGTTTGGGGCAGCTGGCAAGATGCAGATTGAATTGGAAAAAATGCTGTTTTCATAATAGATAAGTTTCCTTAGTGAAGCTATTCAGGATCGCAAATGTATAAGATGAAATGGTATTAAATAATCCAAAGATTCTTTAGAACTTCTTCAATTGTTCAATCAATCTTTAGTCTTCTTCAGTTGTTTACTTAAGCAGTATAGCAAATAGGGCCTGTAAAATGTTGCAGAATGGAGCATTTTAATTTGCTACCCAACTGTACCATCATCTTTTCTCAATTTAATTCCTCTTTCATTAAATTCAGAATACAATGGGCACTTAGCCTGCTCCATTTTCACAGCATGTATATTTTCCCCCCCAAACTGACAACCTAAAGATGTATAAGTTATCACTCCCATGCTATCGCCACATTGGATGTAAATGATGAGAATTCCCATCCCGCGAATGCCAACTTGGGGGACATAGTATCCCATCTTGTGAATCCCAATTTACATTTTTTTTAATTCATTATTCTATACTTTTTCCATCAAATCTTTAACAAATATCTCTGGAGACTGGAGACTTCTTCCAGTAGTTCTGAGAGATGATCTACTTAGATAGAAGATGAGCATCTTGAATGAATAAACAGGTGGATATAAATGTGGATGTTATTTACTTGTTGTTCTCTTTTGACACAATATATATACATATAGCAAAACACGCAAAAAGAACTAAGAAGTTTGATTTAAAAGAAAAAAAACAATACTACCATAGGAAACAGAGGTAATCTTACTATAAACATAATTTTTGCTTAAGCAAAAAAAGGAATCATTTCTGAATATTTATGACCCAATTATGAATCTCAGAAAAGCTACAGTGTAAGGACAAGACAGTGGTATAAACGTACCTTAATGTGTTGGTTTTGTTAAATAACAAGAAAAAAGGTGAACCTGCACTGCTACTGCATGAAGCATATTCTGAGCAGATGTTGATAGTAGACAGAAGGCTTGATGAAAACAAGGAATATTTTCCAGCTGTCTTTTACTTAACATATAACTCGTAGAGATGTTACGCAGAATGAAACCAGATATATCTGTGGAACAATTGATTTTTTTAAGGATTAATTTTTACTCCATAACTATAGTTGTGAAGAAAATGCTAATTGGTTAAAAACATACTGTTGACATAACTTTAACATAAATAAGGAATATATTTTAATCATTTATCCCCAAGGGAAAAACTCTCCAGGTTTTCTTGTGTTATTATTTCAGCCCAATCAGTATTTCCATTTTTTAGATATTATTGTTCCAGTGCAAAAAATTTATTAGTTTCAAGTATTTTGTTTTTAACAAATGTAGAATGTAACAACAGGAACTGAATAAAATATAGATAAATAAACTAAAATCTGAATTCTTTGGGAAAGGCTATTGGATGATTTTCGCAACTGCTCTAAAACAGGAGCGTCAAACTTGCGTCATCATGGCAACATCACATGATGTATCGGGAGTTTTTCCCCCTTCACTAAACCAAGCGTGGGTTTGGCCAGCGTGTGATGCATCTGGCTTGCAGGCCGCAAGTTTGACAGCCCTGCTCTAAAACATTCAACCCAAAAGAATGAATGATTGGACATTGCCGTCAAATTGCACAATCTACTGAGCCGTGGTGGCACAGTGGATATAATGCAGTATTGTAGGCTAATTACTGCTCACTGCCAGAAGTTCAATTCTGACTGGCTCAAGGTGACTCAGTCGTCCATCCTTCCAAGGATCACCCAGATTGTTGGGGGCAATGCACTGACTCTGTAAACTCCTTAAAGTGGGCTACAACGCACTATGAAGTGGTAGATAAGTCTAAGTTGTAATTTATATACCGTGTTTCCCTGAAAATAAGACATGTCCGGATAATAAGCCCAATCAGGCTTTTCAGCGCATGTGATAATATAAGCCATCCCTGCAAAATAAGCCCCCTCACCAACTACTTACACGCATGCACAGCCGGTCCCGCCATTTCCTCTGGTTGCTTGCCGTGCAACCAAAATGAGTTGAGGTGAGGCCAGAGGGGGGAAGGGGGGACATGCCCTCCCCTCCCTGTTCTTCGCACTGGCCGAGTGGCCCAACATGTCTCACCCCACCCCAATGGCAACAGCAGCCTGGCTGCTTCCCTTCCCCAGTGTCTCTTTATTGAGAGGGTGGGGCGGGGGAGAAATAAGACTAGTGGTGCGAGACGTGGCTTCCCTTGCTGTCTCTTCTCCCCCCACTTGCCGGGCATGGCAGGGCTCCTGCCCCTTGCTTAGTCACCCGCCCCCTTTAGGGATGTGATTTGGGGGTGGCAGGTGGGGTCGGTGAGAAGCGGGATGCAGGTCTTACCTTTAAAGCTCCGTCACTTTCCTCGCTGTTGTGTCTAGGGAAACATGCTGTAAAAGAAAACCTCGCAAGTTCAATCAAACTTCTCGAACTCGCGATAAGATTTTCTTTTACAGCGTGTTTCCCTGGACACAACGGTGAGGAACGCAACCGAGCTGGAAAGGTAAGACATGCATCCCGCTTCTCACCCGCCCTACCTGCCACACCCAAATTGCATCCCTAAAGGGAGTGGGTGGCTAAGCAAGGGCAGGAACCTTGCCATGTCCGGCGAGCGGGGAAAAAGAGACGGCAAGGGGAGCCACGTCTTACTCCACGTGTCTCGTTTCTCCCCCGCCCCACCTGCCAGCCCTCTCAATAAAGAGACGGCAAGGAAGGAAAGCAGCCAGGCTGCTGTTGCCATTGGGGTGGGGTGGGACGTGTTGGACCGCTCGGCCGGCACGAAGAACAGGGAGGGGAGGCAACGGCAATAATGGGACATCCAGTCCCATGCTTGCCACCTCCTGCACCCCCAAATTAATAAGACTCTCTGATAATAAGGCCAAGCCCTTATGGGGGGGGGTGTCAATAAAACCCTGTCTTATTTTCGAGGAAACATGGTAATTCCATCTATGGATTATCATTGTGGCCAATCTTGATGGCCTATTGAAAGTTAGGCAAAAAAATATTGTGCCAAAAAGAATTCCAGCTAGATTCAAATCCGAAATCATCCTCCCAGGTTAATTTTTATGGTATTCAAGGGGAACCTCTTATGCTATTGTGGGAGTTTTAAAAATAGTTATAAAAGTTTTTTGATTTTAAATGAAATAGCATTCTTAAAATGCTATTGACGACTGTAATTGATACAATCTTAGATAGTTTATAACAGATGGTTAAATGAGATGTTAACCATTCAACACAATTACAGTATGTTCAGCACTAACAAGATATTCTATGGCATTCAACTATTTATCTTTTTGAATTAAACAAATGCACCTTTATACTTAACAATCAAAGATTGTTTCTACCTTTTCAGAACAAATATATATGTTATTTTAATATCCAGGAGGAATTATATCAACATAAGCAATAGGAAATTCAGGGCTAACCCAATTTCTCTATCTAGATTTGTCCCCAATTAGTTTCTCATAGTCATTTGAGCTGATATGACCTTAAATGTGCCAAACTTTTAGCACATTTAATTTATAGTGCTGTGTATATATGTGTGTGGTCCCAGCTAGCTGCAACTTGAGGGTATTTTTTTTTATCTCAACCAAAATATTATTGAGAAAAGACCCCTGGCTTCAAAATATTCTCTATATTGTGATTTTGGAGCATGAGGTTTCAGTTTCTTAATTATTTTTGTCCCTCTTGGTTTTCTATTTTCTGAATAATTTTCCAAAATAATACACTACAATTAGTTGCTAATCAAGACTGTTTGTTGAAGAGGAAAGTCAAGGAGCTTTTGAGTTTTTATAGTAGAAACTGGTGCAAAAGTACAGAAAATTACGAAGACTTAATTCAGATACCAATTTAATTATCAGGGTATGTATAACAGACAGGAATCTGAAGAGAAATCAAGTAATTTTAGAGCTAATTATGTGGCTCTCCATCCTTCTGAGGTTAGTAAAATGAGGACCCAGATTGTTGGGGGCAATATGCTGATGTTGTTAACTGCCCAGAGAGCGCTATAAAGCACTATATAAGTCTAAGTGCTATTGCTATGTAAGCTATAACA
Source organism: Pantherophis guttatus (assembly GCF_059756535.1). Classification (NCBI taxonomy): domain Eukaryota; kingdom Metazoa; phylum Chordata; class Lepidosauria; order Squamata; family Colubridae; genus Pantherophis; species Pantherophis guttatus. The sequence goes on from NC_142064.1 coordinate 22,098,333, forward strand.
GTTCTAGTTACAGGTAGTCCTCAAATTATGACCACAATAGAGTCCAAAATTTCTGTGAGTTTTGCTGCATTTTACAATCTTTCTTGCCACAGTTGTTAGATGAGTCGCTGCAGTTGCAATAGCAATAGCACTTAGACTTACATACCGCTTTACAATACTTTACAGCTCTCTCGAAGAGGTTTACAGAATCAGCATATTGTCCCTAACAATCTGGGTCCTCATTTTACTGACCTCAGAAGGATGTAAGGCTGAATCAACCTTGAGCCGATCAGAATCAAACTGCCAAACTGCTGTCAAATGGCAGTCAGCAGAATTAGCCTGCAATACTACATTCTAACCACTGCACCATCACGGCTCTTAACATGGTTGTTAAACAAGTCAAGCTTCCCCCATCGACACTGCTTGTCAGAAGGTGACAAAAGGTGATCACACGACCCCATTGGCAGGCATCTGGATTTTTATCACATGTGCGTGGGGATACTGCAAAGGTCATAAATATGAAAAACAGTCATAAGTCATACGTCACTTTTTTCAGGACCATTGTGACTTCAAACGATCATGGTTGTAAGTTGAGGACTACCTGTGAAGGACCTCCCTTATCTTGTTTAAAATCAACAATTTTAAGGATACCAGCGTAACCAGTATAGTACTGTCTGCAATTTCTATAATTTGGTAGGTCCCTTAGCAGGTAACACCTTTGCACTGTATGCCAGAGCAGAAAACTTCACATTCCCAATCTTTCTTTTACTTTTGCATCTGATTAGAATCAGGTAGCCACTAACTTACAATCTGAAGAGAAATCAAGCCATTCTAGAGCTAATTATGTGGTTGCATCAGACACAAGCGTGTCCTTATAAAATTGCCTGTCCTGAAGCAAGACCATCAATCAGGTTTTGGAAAATCAGTGTTTATCAGCTGGCTTTTAAACAAAGCTAAAATAGTGATGCATCGGGTGAATCAAGTCTAAACTAAATATAGCAGTTACTATCCATCACTAAAGGATGCGGTGGCTCAGTGGCTAAAACGCTGAGCTTGTTGATCAAAAGGTTGGCAGTTCAGCGGTTCGAATCCCTAGTGCCGCGTAACGAAGTGAGCTCCTGTTACTCGTTCCAGCTTCTGCCGACCTAGCAGTTCAAAAGCATGTAAAAAATGCAAGTAGAAAAATAGGGACCACCTTTGGTGGGAAGGTAACAGCGTTCCGTGTGCCTTTGGTGTTTAGTCATGCCGCCCACATGACCACGGAGACGTCTTCAGACAGCGCTGGCTCTTCGGCTTTGAAACGGAGATGAGCACCGCCCCCTGGAGTCGGGAACGACTAGCACATATGTGCGAGGGGAACCTTTACCTTTACCTTTATCCATCACTACTGATTGTATGAGATGAGTGCAAATGTAATGCAACTGATACCCTTAAAATGGTGTAGAACTGAGAGTACATTTAGGATTTTTTCCCACATACCTTCCCTTTCCTGTTGGTTTGCAACCTTTTTAGACATAAATTCCAATGGATTTAATCAGGATTCGGTTTGAAGATGCCAGTGTGAAACTCAATGAAGACAGAAAAAAATTGAGTGCAAGGTGTTGTTTCAGCTGAGAACTGTCTTTAATAGGGAAACATCTCTGTATTAGATATAAATTATAGCCTACCATGATAGTCCTCTTTTTTACCTTTTTAAATGGCGTAATGAGATTCTAACGCTCTCTTAATCCTGTAAAGTTTTGATCAGGTGCAACATTGTTTTAAACTTCTTGACATCATTCAGAGGGATAGCAAGACAATCAGCTTCCTAAATCACTACATACACGGATGAGCAATTTCTATGCTTACCTACTGGTACAAAATTCTCAAGAAGATATTCAAATTTAGAGAAGCAGTTAAATATACTACTAAATCAGGCCATGTAATTAGACTGCACTTGCAAAAACTAGCCAAATAACAGATCAGTACTTGCCAACTAACATAATTTATACAGAGTGAGTGGTGAGAACTTAATATTTTCAAGTGTATTAACATTTTTCATACTTAACATAAAAATAAAGGGAGGGCAATTGAATTATATCCAAATGCTTTGTTTTAATTAATGATGTTTATTATTTCATGCTGGCCAATTTGTATTATCACTTTCAGATAAAACAGCTTAACAATAAATCCAAATGTTTCACATGGTCTTCCTTTTTTAAAAAAAGAATATTTGTCATAGCTGAAAATATTTTCCCAGAAAGCAGTTTTGGCTTCTTAACTTTTAAAAACCAATTATTCTGGATAAAAAAATTGCAGAATGGTAAATTTTGTAAGGCAAAGGTATTTTATCTTTTTCTAGTAATGTTGTTTAGGCTGCTGGGTTGGGTTTTTTTTTTTTTTTTTTTTGTCTTCCATTTCATAATTTTACTAGAGAAATATGTTATATTTCCAGATTTGGCTCATAGTCGCTCACTTATAGCCTATTTGAGACATGCAGATCTTGTAAGATCCCCCCCCTTCCTCCCCTTTTACCTGGGTTATCCAGAACACAAACTTTATTACTTTTCATTTTTTCTTTCTTCTCCGAAATTCTTCAAAGCTTTAAGAAGCGTCTTTTGTAAATCCAATATAGGAAGATTATCCAGGTCACTCTCTTGGCTTGTTACTTGTAGATTTATTAATCAAATTTATGTGGCCATGAAAAGTGTTTCTGAGCAGTGTACATTCTCTGCTGATTATGCTGTGCTATAATCAGTGGTGGGATCCTCCCGGTTTAACAACCGGTTCGGTGATTGTGCAATTTGCGTGCGCGCACGTGCTTCATACATGCCCGTACCCGTTTCAAGAAATCTTCACTTCCTGGTTTCTTCAGAGGAGTAGCACAGCTGATCCGTGCGGCAATCTGCTCTATTGCGCAAATCAGCTGAGAAGATAAAGGTCTGAAAATAGCATGGGCGGGCAGATGGGCCCCTCTGAACGTCGGAGCAAACCGGTTCTCCCAGCAGATTGTTGGAGCTACCAGTTCGCTCGAACCAGTCTGAACTGGTAGAATCCCACCCCTGGCTATTGTGAGAAATTTGGTAGCATTTCACTTATTTTTACTAGTTACTACAGTATGCAGTCCAATAAAACAGTAAATAAATAAAGCAATCATCTTAAGCCATTATATAATAATTATTAAAAGAGCATTGAAAAGTATAGAAGCAGAAGTAAAACAGGAAAAGAAAATAATATGTAGAGGGATGTTAGTAATAATGGGGCCATTTCAGGAGTTCCCCCGTCCCCTGAGGTCTCCAGGCCTACTGGCATAACCAGGTCTTGAGAGATCTTCAAAAGCTCAGGAGTGAGGAGGCTTACATAACCCTCGCATCCTGGACATAAATTGTTTCAACTCCTACCCTCAAAACGACGCTATAGAGTACTGCACACCAGAACAACTAGACACAAGAACAGTTTTTTCCCGAACGCCATCACTCTGCTAAACAAATAATTCCCTCAACCCTGGCAAACTATTTACTAAGTCTGCACTACTATTAATCTTCTCATCATTCCTATCACCCATCTCCTTCCACCTATGACTGCATGACTGTAACTTGTTGCTGTACCCTTACAATTTATATTGATTGTTTCCTAATATGTTTTGATTGCTTACTTGTACCCTATGACTATCATTGTGTTGTACCTTACGATTCTTGATGAATGTATCTTGTCTTTTTATGTACACTGAGAGCATATGCACCAAAGACAAATTCCTTGAGTGTCCAATCACACTTGGCCAATAAATAAATAATTCTAATTCTAATTCTAATAATCTTGGGGGAGAAGATTCCACAATGCAAGTGCCAGCAGAAAAGGCCCACCACCTAGGATCCATTAAGATCATTCATCTACCTGAGCACTCTTTACAATCTAGCATCTTTATCGAAATTAGCAGCTGTTGCACAAGGTTTTGGATATGGTAAAATTCTAACACATGCAAAAAGGCGTGCAAAATAAGTTTCAATGCTCCTGAATTATAATTTGATTCTGCATTGATTTCACATTCTTGATTCAGATTTCTTGCAAGACGGATAAGATGAAAAATAACGGATAGAGGTAGCATTATAGCAAACACCACACTTAAAAATACTGCAGCAACTAGTAAAACAAAGTGAAATGCTACCACATTTTTTATTATAGCACACAATAATAAGCAGAGAAGGATCAGTTGCCAGTGAGTTCTATTCCATTCTCCTCATAGTTGAAAATCTTGAAACATCTCTAAGGAACAAAAAGAGTATATTCAAGTGAAGAAAGATAAACATGAGAAAAATTTTCAAATCACTGGTTTGTGTCACAGACTCTTGAGTAACCTATAGTTTTATTTGGTGATTAGAAGAAGAAAAAAGAGGATGCAAGATTTCTGCAACTGAATTAAACTGCTTGTAGTGGCACCATTGTATTTTTCTCTAAATCAGTGTCTACATCTGGAGAAAATATTGCTGGGCTGCAGCTTCTATTCATGAACCTAATTGCTTCCAACCTGCCAGGATGAAGGAATTTCTATACTGTGTTGAACTTACGAAGTTTTCATGATGAATCAGTTGTCAAATCTAATGGCCAAGGAGTTTCCAAAATTTAAATCAGGAGCTGTTCCAGGAGCTCCTGGAGATGTCAGAAGTTTAATGTCTTATATCCTTCATACATTGGAATTAATAACTAAAAAGTCACAGCAAGAGTGCTCCAATGCTAGTGCTTTAAGCAGACCATTGGCAATGACTACCATTACTATTCCTTGTAAGTCTGAAGTGAGAGTATCTGCACCTTATTCTGAAGGAAGGATAGACGACCAGTCCAAACTCCAGTTCTCAAAACTCAGACCATCCATTCCTTTTTAAAAACTCTTCTGTGATCAAACTTGGAATTGCGGCTTTAAGTAAAAAAAAAATGGAAAGATCTATTAGTCGGTTTTGTGGGAAGCTTCTTTCAAAGTCAGAAATTCTGTCACAAAGTCACAAATTCCGATTGAAAATTAAGCATTTATAAATGCAAAAATAGAGCACGGGCTAACAGATTGGAATTTTGAAAACAAAACTCATAAAAAGTTGTAGATCTGTGCTAGTATCTAAAAAAAAATGTAGCACTCTGTGGGTATCCTACCCCATTTTGTGGCTTGATTTTGGCTTCATCTGGAGTTTAGTGCGTGTATCAAAAAGACTGAAAAGGTAACAGAAATGTTTCTTGACTTACAACTGTTTGTTTACCATATTTCCCCAAAAATACAACCTACCCCGAAAATTAGTCCTAGCTTGATTTCTGTATGCGTGCCCAACAAAAGCCCTATCCCCAAAATAAGCCCTAATTAAGACCCTACCCACTCCAGGGTGCACGTGTAAAAATTAAGCTAGGGTGGGGATGAGGGGTGGTGGAGCTGCCCTACTACTTACCTTTGGACAGTTGCAGCCAGGCCTCGCACACTCCGACACCTGCCTTGCCAGTCCATTTCTTCTGCAGCCGGCAAGGCTTTCCTAAAGGCCTCTGCAGCCAACAATAGAGCTCCGGATCAATCTGGAGCTCTGTTATTGGCTGCAGAGGCCTTCAGGAAAGCCTTGCTAGTCTTGCCGGCCGCAGAAGAAGTTCCTGAAGGCCTCTGATAACGAAAAGGAAGCCAGGGGCGAGGAAGCAAGTGAGGTGAATCAGTGGAAGATACCTCCCCTTCCCCCCAAAAAAAGACCTGTTGCCTTTTTTGGTGGCAAAAAAGAAGAAGACAGGGTCTTATTTTCGGGGAAACACGGGTAGAAACCATTTGAAGTTACAACAGCACTGAAAAAATGGCATGACCATTTTTCATATGACTGTGGAGGCATCCCGATTCAGATGCTTGTGACTGGCATGTGTTTATGATAGTTGCAGTGTCCCAGGATCATGTGACCATTTTTTGCGATCTTCTGACAAGCAGAGTCAACGGGGAAGTCGGATTCGCTTAACAACCGTGTTACTAACTTAACAACCTCAGTGATTCACTTGACAACTGTGGCAAGAAAGGTTGTAAAATGGAGCAAACTGTAAAATGGGGCAAGACTCAACAACTGTCTTGTTTAGCAATGGAAATTGGTACATGGGGCTCCCCTGGAGGAGCACCCGGAGGCTCCAACTGGTGCAGAGTGCAGCCGCGTGGGTGGTTATGGGAGCGACGTGGCGTTCCCATGTAATACCTCTCCTGCGCGAGCTGCACTGGCTCCCAGTGATCTTCCGGGTGCCCTTCAAGGTTTTGGTTACCACCTTTAGAACACTCCATGGCTTAGGACCTGGATACTTACAGGACCACCTGCTGCCACCAATAGCCTCTCACCAGCGAGTACACTCTCACAGAGAGGAGCTCCTCAGGGTGCCGTCAGCCAAACAGTGTCGGCTGGCGGCCCCCAGGGGGATAGCCTTCTCTGTGGGGGCACCTGTTATCTGGAATGAGCTCCCCCCCCCCCCGGAGATATGGAGGATGTTGGATTTACGGACCTTCCGCCGCGCTCTCAAGACCTTTTTATTCCAACAGGCTGGTCTGGCCTAACTTTCCCTTTTAAATGGTATATGAGTAATTTTAAATCTGTTTTTAAATATGGGGATGTTTTAATTCGTCTCGGGCCAAATTGTTTAATACGTTTTTATACTGTTTTAAATTTTATTATCTGTGTGTTTTATCTTTTTGGCTGTTCACTGCCCTGAGTCCTTCGGGAGTAGGCGGTATATAAATCTAATAAAATTAATTAAATAAATAAATAAATATTGGGCTCAATTGTGGTTATAAACCCTTTATAATTTTGATTTGGTATGTGTGAGAAATGTGTGTGCGATTGAGATATACAGTTTCACAGATCGGAGAGAAGACAATATTTTTTCACTACAGTAATGAGCCATGTCACTTTTCCTTATGAACTCAGTATGAGGTATGGGGAGGTCACGCTATTATTTTAAAATATAATCTACATTTATAAAATATATTTCTAAAACATACCTCAAGAGCAGCGGTGGGTTTCACATTATGTTACTACCGGTTCGCCTCAGACACACTCGTTTCGTGTGAGTGCGCGCCTGATTATCATGTGCCTGCCTTCCACACATGCGCCCAGCCTTCTGCGCATGTGCTTTGCTCGCGCACGCACCTTCCATGCATGCACCCGGCCTCAAAAATGTGCCTAAATAGGATGGCATAGAACTAGGCTGGGCAGGCCCTCCTGCAATTTCCGCTACAGGTTCGGGCAAACAAGTCCGAACCGGCTGAATACCACCTCTGCTCAAGAGGAAAAACCTTTCAAAAAATTGCTCATCTTTTAATAAATAAGGATTATTGTTTAAAAAAAGTATTTTAATAGAAAAATCCCACCCCCCAACCCCATGGAATGCATTTTCATAGAAAGCCAAATGACACTCAAATTTTTTGGACTTTTAAAAAAACCTTTAACCCAGGCTTCTTGGCATTTCTCAGGCTTGGCATCCAACTTCCCCAGATTTCTTTACCTTCAAGATATATCCAGAAGAATATGAACTATTTTGTGGTCTTGAATCTTCTATTCCATAGAAAGGATGGGAATGTTTTCTCCCGATTAAAAATATTTTTATATTTTACTCATACATATTTGCCTCTAACTCATATAAAACAGAGAGATGTGCGTATATTACCATTGCATGATTACATTATTTTAGTTTGGACCCTAAAGCTAAATATTTGGAAGTGTTACAAATCCTTAGCCTCGCATATATAGTTAAGCTGTTAAATGTATATAAAAGGTGATGAACAAGAATAGCTGAATGTCAGCTGTCATGTTTTCTCTAATACCCGAGATTACAAAACTGCTTACTAGTTGTTTAATCCAAGAATGCAACAAAGAGCGTTTTATGTTCTCAGAGAACCAGGTGCACTTTGTCTAAAATTAGCAAACCTTTGTAATATTCATTTGCTCTGCACACAGGTTCATACCAAGTTTCACTGCAGACAAGCACACGCTCCAGGCACTGATACATCAAGTTTGACATTTTCCTATAGTGGTACCGTTCTTGCCAGTCGGGGAGGTAAGTGACCACATTGCCTTCTATATATAGTGCTGGATACAAGTTGGCCAACGCTAGTGCTGAATTCATAGAGCAAAATTTGGTTGCCAACCTTGGGGATGGGGGAAGAGAACAAAGACATTTCTGACCTGCTTTGAAGAAGCTTACACCTAGTTCTCATTGCCCATTTGCCTGGGGGTGGTTGTATGCCTAAACTATACGACTTTACTGAGTCAGGATATGAGTATGTAAATCAAACACATCATCTTTGTTACAGTTTAAGTGCTTAAAAAATGGGGGAGGATAAGGAGCAGAAACAGGAGTCCGAGGTCAGCTGGGTCCATTATCAGGTGTGGATCTGTGTCACTCACTGGCAGAATTAGATGTTATTAAATTAAGCAGGAGTTACCCTAAAGCAGGGGTGTCAAACTCATGTCATCATGGCGGCGTCACATGATGTATTGGGACTTCCCCCCCCCCTTTGCAAAACCGGGCATGGGCCTGGCCAACGCGTGACACATCTGGCCCACGGGAGTTTGACAGCCCTGCCCTAAAGCAATACTCATTTACCAGATTTTCAGCTCTCTCATTCTTCAGCACAGTTAGCTTTACTATATGGCTTTAAATCATTATGGTATTTTTCCACTGTTAATTTCATTGCAATGACTGGTGGATATGAAGAAGTGTTCAGGAAAGCGTCAACTGTGAGCTACCGTTTATACAGAGTGAAGCATGGAAATTAAATATCAGGCTGCTAATTTCAGCATTAACTGTTTCAGACTTCAGGGCGTTTTCACTTCACAATTAGGATTGGCAATTCTGGCAACTATAAACAAAACAAGTGACCACCGCAGACTTATGACCTTTATGTCTGCTGTAGTCCTTAAGCTAAACTAGGAGTGGGTGTGCTATCCTTAAAATGACCTCCTGCCAAATCCCCTCATGCAAAAGAGAAGAAACATAAATGTTAGGTCCACCTAGTTTGTAGTCACAAAAGGACATTTATCAGCCTGCACTTGCAGTATAGAATGTTTATACCAGTGGTAGGATTCAAAATTTTTTACTACCGGTTCTGTGGGTGTGTCTTGGTGGGCGTGTCTTGGTGGGCGTAGCAGGGGAAGGATACTGTAAAATCTCCATTCCCACCCCACTCCAAGGGAAGGTTATTGCAAAATCCCCATTTCTTCCCAATCAGCTGGGACTTGAGAGGCAGAGAATAAATGGGGGCGGGGCCAGTCAGAGGTGGTATTTGCCGGTTCTCCGAACTACTCAAAATTTCCGCTACCGGTTCTCCAGAATTGGTCAGAACCTACTGAATACCACCTCTGGTTTATACCTGATTTACACTATAGCATAATTTAAATTTATCAAACATAATTCATTAATCAAATAGCGTTAAGTAAAACGGCTTTTACAGGTATCATACCAAAGTTAATTTCCCCCCCTCATTTTAATGTGTGTTAAAGGATGACTTTAGTGTTAAATATTGTTCTGGGCCTTAACCCCAGTAATAGCAGATGTGTTGTCAACAGTCAGACACACCTGCCCAAATGCAAGGGATCAAAGGCAGAATTCTGTTTGGGGTGGAATAAGAACTTCCAATGAAATCATGGAAGTATTCCTTGTTTTGCGATGCAGTTTGCCTGTCTGAGATGTGAGACTATAGATGGCTCATTTGCATGGACAAGGAGAAAAGAACAACGGAAGAATTGCTTATATGCATTCCCAATTTTATTCCTGTCGAGCATATGCTTGTAACTTGACAGAAATGTAAGAAAGTGATAGTTAAAGAAACACCTGACCAGAGGTGGGTTTCAGCAGGTTCTGACCAGTTCTGGAGAACCGGTAGCGGAAATTTTGAGTAGTTTGGAGAACCAGTAGTAAAAATTCTGACTGGCTCCGCCCCCATCTATTCTTTGCCTCCCAAGTCCCAGCTGATCGGGCTGAAATGGGGATTTTTATTTTTTATTTATTTATTTTATTAAATTTTTATACTGCCTTTCTCCTGCTGGACTCAGGGCGGTGCACAGCCTAGAATAAAAAACATCCCAATATAAAATTTTAAATTTTAAAAGAATTAAACAAGTTTTGGCCCAAAATTTAAAACCTCTCGACTAAAATCCAATATCTAAATGGGGGGCGGGGGTTACGCCAGCCCAGCTTGATGAAATAAAAAAGTTTTGAGGGCACGGCAAAAAGCAGTAACCTTCCCCTGGATTGGGGTGGGAATGGAAATTTTACAGTATCTTTCCCCTGCCACGCCCACCAAGCCACGCCCACCAAGCCACACCCACAGAAACAGTAGTAAAAGAATTTGAAACCCACCACTGCTTCTGACCCTGAAAATAGCTCTTAAAACCTTCTTGACTATATAAAATGTAGTGTAATAAAAGATATTTAGTAATGTATGCTTGGCTTGTTCATAAAAATAGGCTTATGATGTAGAGATGTCGTCTTGTCTTTTGATATGATACCAATTTATGCAGTCAAATTTTTTTCATTTTAAAATGATTTTACATGTGGAAGTTTGTGATTCGACAAACACTGGGTGTTGCTACTTCTGAGTATCTGCTCTACTAGGGTTCCACTACCTTTTCTAATCTTTGGAAATGGTGTTAAAGCCATATAAAAAGCCACAAGACAAATGGATGAAACTTCTACTTGACATGGTTTGTCCCGAGAGGACCAATATTGTAGGTTGACTTTCAAGTCTTTTTAAAATGGAAAGTTGAACGTTAAACTGGAAAGTTAGTGTTAAAAGGAAAGAACTTGTTTTAGTGGAAATGTGAAGTAAATCAAGAAAATATTTAATTTTTATATTCATGATCTAAATGAAGTAAAGGAAAAGAAATGTTACTGTTACTAAGCGTAACGAATAGAGGATAAGTACTGCAATTTGGGGGGGGGACACTGAATTTGGCAATTGAAATACAAAATTTCAATTTAAGTTTTAAGCAAGAACATTAATAGCAATAGCACTTAGACTTATATACTGCTTCACAGTGCTTTACAGCCCTCTCTAAGTGGTTTACCGTGTCAGCCTATTGCCCCAACGATCTGGGTTCTCATTTTACCGACCTCGGAAGGGTGGAACGCTAAGTCAACCTTGAGCCGGTCAGAATCGAACTGCTGAACTGCTGGCAGCCGACAGTCAGTCAGCAGAAGTAGTCTGCAGTATTGCATTCTAACCACCGCGCCATCACGGCTCTTAAAAACTTTGTTATGGCTATTCACAGTGGTGATAATTCTTGGTAGCTTCATTTTATAGAAGTAGACTCCAAGTAAAGGAAAAAAAGAGGGAAAAACATTCTCCATATTTGACAGACCTTAGTGATGTCTCTTTCTCTTTTCTTTATTTTAAGACAAATGGTTGCCCAAATTTAACTTTTTCCTCTAGTCCTTAGATTACTTTTCTTTATGTCCTTCTTTTCTACTAAAGCTCAAAGATTAAATATTTCTTCCCTCCAATGTTCTCCTTGTGATGGTATCCCTGTGATGTAAGATAAATTGAAAGACGGTATTCACTCTGTGAATATTCAAGGCTGAATAAAATCCCCTGATTCTGGTCAAAGACCTACAGACACAAAAATAATGGATAAATCTAATTTTAACTAACAGGGCAGAAATCTCAAAATAATCCCTCCAGTTTTGGTTTACAAAGGCTTTTCTATTTACTTTCGCTACCTCATACATCTTTAAAGGGTTTTGAAGTATCTCTACGATCAGAACTGATCAGGATTTTCTGTTAACCACAATTTATAAACCAGTTTATAATATAGATTTAGAGGAAACTATGATGAACATTAATAGTCATGGTAATGATGATGATCAGGGGTGGGTTCTACTTACCTTTACTACTGGTTCGCAACGATAGTAAAAGCCCCTTGATGACGTCGGGGCAGATGGGCGGAGCCTCCCGCCAGTTTTACTACCGGTATTATAGAACCGGACAGAACCGGGAGCAAACCACCACTGATGATGATGTAATATTAACTGTGATTAAGGCTGGCAGATGAGGAAGTACGGTAGGTTGGAAACTTTAGATCCTGTAGTTTGATGCAGCGAAGGAAGAAAAATTTTGCTAACATATTTTTAAAATATTAACAAGAGTCATCTGCCTGAGTTTCTCTCTTTTATATCATTCCTCCAGAGAAATGATCATGTCAAGGCCTAGTCTGTCAAGGCTGGAGGAACCTTGATTGCGATTTATTTTTTGTGAAAGATATTTGAGCATTTGCCAGATGCAGTTGTTCTTCTGCATATATTTCTACAGTTGAATTACTTAGTGTTTAGACATTACTGTAGAACTTGTGACTTGAGCACTGCAGTCTTGGTTTGTATATTTTTTAATTTATTACTCAGTTTGCCTAGCTAACCATCTCAGATATGTAATGCTTAACAGCTCATGCTGCTAAAAAACATGCAAATATATAATTAAGCAATAACAACAACAAAAGCATTAAAAGCATTAAAAATGTGTGTGGTCAAGAGTTGTATTTCTGGTCTGATTTGCATATTATGTGTTCTCTGTCACGTAGACCAGGGGTCTCCAACCTTGGCAACTTTAAGCTTGGAGGACTTCAATTCCAGAATTCCCAAGCCATCTGGCTGTGGAATTCTGAGAGTTGAATCCTCCAGGCTTAAAGTTGCCAAGATTGAAGAGCCCTGATGTAGACAGTAATTAACTCAGTTGTGACCTCTTTCAGTTAATTAGAGGAATTTTCTCAACTTCTGTGTACCCGTAGAATCATTCATGCCCTCTTGTAACATTGGATAGAGAGCAAATGTGACCCCTAGCATTCCTTTGTACCATTGGATAGAGGATAGAAGTGGCCCTTAATATCCTCTGTAATTCTCAGAGACCCACAGAGTGGATGAGGGGGAAAAATGACTCTTTCTTTGATCTTTTAAAGTTTGGAAGTTAAGTTAATAAACCATGTGTTCAATGGTGAGTTGCCCCTGGTTCAGACCGGTTCGCAAGAACCGGTAGTAAAACTGGCGGGAAGCTCTGCCCACTGATCCAGACGTCATCATAAGCGATCTGCACACGCGCAGAAGAGCGTGCGAGAGAGCAAAGTAGGTGCGCGCACATGGGCACAATGTGAACCAGTAGTAAAGGTAGGTAGAACCCACCCCTGCGTGTGTTCTTTTAAATGACCTAAGGTGTGTAGGCATTTTTTTAAAAAATCCCCAAGACTTTCTGGAAAAGGGAGTCCTGGATTTCATTTGATTTCATTCATCAACTATACATGGCTGCCCACTTGACAAAAAAGTGACTCTGAACAGCAAGCAATAGAACTATAAAATTGTTAACATATAAAAAACTATTATTCATAAAAAAATTAAAACCACAGTTAAAAGCTAAGAGAGGCAGCAGATGTCAATGACAATGGAGATACTTCAGTAGCTCATGGTCTCCACACATGATGGCATAACCAGGTGTTGAGGGATGCCAGAAAATTAATTGCGATTTGGGTGCTTGGCAACCGGCATGCATTTATGCATATGTACTTATTTAGCATCCCATAGTCACATGATCCATGTTTGCAACTTTCCCAGCCAGTTTCTGGCAAGAAAGTCAATAGGGAAACTAGCAGGAAATTGGTAAGTGAGGACTACCTATAGATAGTTAACTTGTATATTTTATCAAAATCTTTTTCACCGTCAAGCAGTAGAAATACAGCTTTTTCTTTTCTATCTTTATTCAAAACAATCAAATCTATTGCCAAACAAATATTATTTAGAATAGAATAGAATAGAATTCTTTATTGGCCAAGTGTGATTGGACACACAAGGAATTTGTCTTTGGTGCATATGCTCTCAGTGTACATAAAAAGACAAGATACATTCGTCAAGAATCATAAGGTACAACTCTTAATGATAGTCATAGGGTACAAATAAGCAATCAAATCGTACTAGGAAACAATATCAATATAAATCGTAAGGATACAAGCAACAAAGTTACAGTCATGCAGTCATAAGTGGGAGGAGATGAGTGATAGAATGATGAGAAGACTAATAGTAATAGTAATGCAGCCTTAGTGAATAATTTGACAGTGTTGAGGGAATTATTTGTTTAGCAGAGTGATGGCGTTTGGGAAAAAACTATTCTTGTGTAGTTGTCTTGGTGTACAGTGCTCTATAGTGTTGTTTTGAGGGTAGGAGTTGAAACAATTTATGTCCAGGATGCGAGGAGTCGCATATATTTGATGTATGCCTAGTTTTGATGAACTCAGCTGAAGAAATTTTTGCTAGAGAACTGTTAAGATTTTAATAGTTAATCAATGAAGTAGGATTATAGTTAACATATAATGTATGATCTTTTCTGGGTTTTGGTGTGACTGTTATATAAACTTCATTAAATGAAGATGGATTTCAATTTTTCCTTATATAGTTGATAGAGCTTAGGAACAAATATACCAATTCTTCTATACCATTTCATAAGAAATGCATTAAGCTTCAGTGTTCATAGCCAATATCATTTTTTTCATCTCATCCACAACTGAAGGAGTATGTATAATAATATTATTGAATGCACGTGCTGTTATTAGTCTATGGAGGAAAATACAAGTTAAATATGAGTTGAATAATTTCACAATGATCTGAATGCTGTCTTAACATGCTTACCTTAAAAAAACAACAGAGAAATGATGAGGAATATAGCTGGAATTTGGCAAATAGTTTGGGGGCAAAAAAAAGAGAGAGAGAGAGTAAGAAATCAGTAGAACCATGATGTGAAGAAGATGTTTAGATCTCTTGAAGATACCATGTTCCATTTTTAAAAATTGTACTTGACTTACACAGTAAACTTGAAAACCTGTCTGTTGAAGCTTTTAAAGCTAAAATTAGCTTCTCACATTTAGATCTTTGCCTGTATAAAATCTAATAAATTTCCCAACAGTTGAACATTTCCTTCAAGCTTAGTTTGTCACATTTAGAATCCTTCTGAATCCATTAGATCAGGGGTCAGCAACCTGCGGCTCTGGCGCCACATGTGGCTCTTCCACCCTCAACTGTGGCTCCCTATCACTCAAAATATGTGTCACAACCACCAATGTGCGACACCCACCGACATGTGATTTATTGAGCTTTTCAACCCCCGGTAGCCCAACCATGGATAAATCCAAGAAAATAAAAGTTTCAGAAGAAAACAGAACATTTAATTCAACTACTGTACATATGCTAGTTTTGTGGCCACTCAAGAAATAGTCAGGCACGGGAAGGGTTTTGTGGCTCCCGATGTTTTCTTTTCTGTGGGAAATGGGTCCAAATGGCTCTTTTAGTGTTTAAGGTTGAAGACCCCTACATTAGATTCACCCTTCACTTCAGAAGAATTGTCACTAAGAAGTCCAGAGTAGGATTCGGAACCTGGGACATTTCCAATAACACTGAATGACAACCCTCATTATCCCATTGTTGGCTGTGCTATCTAAGGTTGCTGGGAATCAGTCCCCAATACAGGGATTTGGGAGAGATATTACATCCCATTTGAGCACAATGAGAAATTACAGCTTTCTGCTCTAAGAAAAAATCTTCAGTTCACATGAATACCTCTTTCTCCTCTTTTGTGCTGGCAGGGGGAGCTTAGAAAGCTTTTTTTTTTTTTAATTTTAAACTAACCATATTCTTTTGCAAATTTTCAACTAGAACCTTAGTTCATTTATGATAAGTGTTATTTTGTTTATTCTCTGAATAAACAAAATAACAGAATAAATTGTCTATTATTTACAATTCCTCTTGGACCAAAACAATTTGATGGAGAAAATCACTGAAAAGGTTGATGCAGGAATTAATATCTTTGCTTTTTAATATAATAATTGCATTTTAACCATTGGATATTCAATATTTGTTATTTACTAGGTGATGATACCTTAAAAACCTGGGACATCAGACAGTTTAAAACACCTCTTAATTCTATCAGTGGCCTACCAAGTTTCTTCCCCATGTAAGTAGCTTTTTTCATTTTAGTGAAAAGTGATGTGTAGAAATGGATCAAGATTAGTTCACTGGAGAAACGTTTTCTGAATTCAAGTTTGCTTGGCTTGAACTCAAAATACCTGCAATTTTGGCTTACCAGTTTTCAAGAAATAGATTGTATTGGTAAAGTTTTAAACCTCCATTTAAAACAAGGATGGGGAACTGTGACTCTTTTATGACTTGACTGAGCATGTTGGCTCAGGAATTCTGGGATTTGAAGTCCACAAATCATAAAAGGGCCACCAATTCCCCATGTTTTTAAATATCTGATTTAAAACATTGGCTCAGTGGTTATGAAATATGAATTACCTTGCAAGGCAATATTTCATAGGTTAAGTTGTAAAAGTTGCACTCAATTTACCTCAAGGATCCAACGATCTTTTCATTTGAAAGAAATCTAGTTTACCTTTTTTTTTTAACAGTACATATGCTTTTTTCTAAATTGCTAACAGTGAGTTGCATGATGACATAGATTTGAAGGGCTTTTTGGATTTAGTGAAGATGAGCCATATTAATCCAAATAAGGATATAGCAGAAGTAGTGTCTAGCATAAGCATGGCTATAACTGTGAAACAGTGATAAGTTTGGCCAAGGTGAATGGCCTTGGTTTATCACCATTTGGCCCTAAAACTTATCATTGCTTCATGGATGATAGCTGTGAAAGCCTACACCATTATACTGGCTATAGCCACTTTAAAGGTTTGCAAGGCTGGGTGAATAATACTTTGCAAGGTCATATGTTTATGGTATTAGATCTCCTTGGTTCCATATCTACTTTGGACAGGAATCATGGTGAATATTAAGCCTGAAAACTTTGATGAACAATGTCACGCTACACCTTTTTCAACAATAAACTTCAGATGGAAATTGGCATGGGATGAAAGAAAGGGGGAGAAACCAGGTTTTCCAACAGGGCTTCATTCCAAGTTGCTTAGCTTGCAGATAGCAAGAATTATATCTCCCCCAGATTTTAGGGATAATGCTGGAGCTTTTAAAGCTTTTGATAGAAATTGATTTAGCATATTGCTTTTACTCGCTACTTGTCTATAAGCTCTTAGCTTTCACCTCAAATTAATTTTAAAGAATCTATGCATTTGTTTATTGCTTTGAGAGGAAACATGAAAAATGATTTTGAAAATGGGTCTGTTTACCATTTATCATCTAAAATGGTTGGGTATCATATTGCTAGAAATAGACATTATGGCCTACTGAATTATTACTGAATTATAGATTTCAAAACTCTCTTTATTTTGTAAAGTAGACACATGAGACACTTTTTTATTCTGGTTGTTGAAATCTTGAGGAGAAATCTCTTATTTGTTGGTTTTTCTAGTTAGGGTTATTTGGAATGCTGCTTTCATTTTAATTGCCAAACGCAATGATCATTTTAACATTAGATTTGAAATATTATATAAATTGGATTTAAAAAAAACCAAACTAATCTGTATTATATTATCTACAGGACCGACTGTTGTTTTAGCCCAGATGATCAATTACTTGTTACTGGCATTTCTGTTAAGAAAGGACATGGCAATGCAAAACTTCTCTTTTTTGACCGGGAAACATTTAAAAAAATGTATGAGATTGATGTCACTGATGCGGTAAGCCAAAGTCCAGTATATCACTTATTTTATTGCTATATGAGAATGATAGTTATTTCTCAGGATGATGAATTTTGAATTTTGTTTATTAACTTTAGATTACATGCAATTAAATGCAAGCTCGATGGCTAAGACCTTGAGCTTGTCGATCAGAAAGGTCGGCAGTTTGGCGGTTCGAATCCTTAGTTCAGGTCTCCTGTGTGAGCAGGGGGTTGGACTGGATGACCTCCAAGGTCCCTTCCAGCTCTGGTCCTGTTAAAATTCAAATGCAAGCTTGATGTTCTAGAAAATTCAGCTAAATGGAGGGTACTATTCCTGTATTGGATAATTATGTGATCCCTTATAATAAATTAATCCCATCAGTCGGTAATCATAATGCATGTTTTCTGTAGGGTAGGTGAGTTATGCAGTTTATTAATTACAATACAGCCTGTAAGAGGGCAAGCCAAGAAAAATCATCAGAGATTTTTAAGAAGAGATTAGGCAACCATTTGTCTGAAATGGTATAGGATAGTGATGGCGAACCTTTTCGGCACTGTGCCCAAACTGAAACACACATGCATGCACACGTGCCGAAGCACCAGAAACCCGAAGACCAGGTGACCGGCACATGCATGTGCGCTGGCCAGCTGGTGTTCGGGTTTTCAGCACATGCAAAGACCAGCTGCACGCCGGAAACCCGAAGAGCAGCTGGCAGTGGTGCACGTGCCCACAGAGAGGGCTCTGCATGCCACCTCTGGCACACATGCCATAGATTCGCCATCACGGGTATAGGGTCTCCTGTTTGAGCAGAGGGTTGGACTAGAAAACCTCCAAAGTCCCTTCCAACTCTGCTATTCTGTTATATTCTGAATTGTATCCCAGTTCCTGTTGGTCCTGGATATCTGATGTTGCATGTGGTTGGACTGGGGGTGAGCCTTAAGGCTGATAATGACATCAAGATGGTAGTTTACCATGGAGCTAATGAAACAAGATGCTAATATTACTTAATGTCTTCTGGATCCCAAGTCTTGAAATAGTTAAAAGTTTTAAGGCAATGAACATCATAGAGTCTTCTCATTCCCCTCTGGGCCAAGCTTGAGGAATCCCTAGCTTAATTTCTCCATATAGTGTTTCCTCTTTCACCATTAAGTCTTTTTTCTTAAAGTAGCAAAAGCAATAATACTTCGATTTATATATTGCTTTATAGCCCTCTCTAAGTGGTTTACGGAGTCAGCAAATTGCCCCCAACAATCTATTTCTTCATTTTACTGACCTCAAAAGGATGAAAGGTTGAGTCAATTTTGAGCTAGTGAGAATCGAACTGCCAGCAGTTCGACAGTGAGCCGAATTAGCCTGCAGTATTGCATTCTAACCATGGTGCCACCACGGCTCTATAGTAAATAGTAAATTGACGTGACACTGCCTTTAAGCAATTTTTCAAAATTACCTTATTTCTTTGAGGCTATTGGTAGCTTAATTCTTTTTACAAGAGCAAATTTTGTTTGCAAACTTTATTAGGTGTAGGAGTGGGGTGGACAACTTACAATGAGTGCAGTTGCTTGGAATCATTATTTTTATATTGTGGCATATTGTGGCTTGTTCCAAACTCCACTACAAAATGAAGAAATGTGGATTATATCTTTAAGGATGATTAATGGATTTTCCTCTGTGAGCTTTGGGAAGAAGGACAACTGGTGAATATTATGAATCAATCAATCAATATGTTAAGAAAGTGAAAGTGTGTTTGGATGTTACATATTCAAACTCTATCTAAATAGGATGATGAATATCCAGACAGATGGAGAATATACTAGATATGGATTAGAGCACAGCATTCTTTAAATAGTTTGGTCTGAATAATTTTGGAGCACCATACTTATCTCTGTCCCTTGTACTTTATAGCCAGTGGGCTTTTGTCCATCTGTATATTGCTGAGTTCACTTGCTAGATCAATAGGCATTATTAGGTTCTGTGCTTTGCTTATCCTGCTCTTTGCTTTTGAGATGTGATATTATTTGAATAGTTTAGGCTGCAACATTTCAATAATCTGTTTTGGAGTTGGAATCAAAGTCTTGTTGTAAAGGAAATATATGTATAAAAAAAGAATTCAATATCCATTTGCTAACTTTTGATATGATTACAGTAAATATGGCATATATAATTAAGAAATCAATGGAAAGAAAATACTCCATGCCAGCCAAAGAACATTTGTTGCTTCTTAATCATATTTTAAAGTAAAAATCAATGGTGTCTCTGAAATTGAAGGAAGGATAGAAGAATGAGCTTGAGTCCTCCGTTATAGCTCTGGACAGACTAATAACACTTATTGGGTTAAAGGATAAACTACCTCTAATTGGTTCATTATATGAAACAAGACTGGTAAGCCTGTAAAGAAAAACACTTTTTACAGCTGTTTGGTTTTATTTTATCAGACAGCGGGAAGGGGGCTGTCCAGACAACAGAGATAATTTTAAATTGCTTTAGGGCTGTAAACTTACTGTTTAAAACTGCTTGGTAAACAGCCAGTTGATTTTGGCCTGTGAATGAACCTGATGTTTAATGGAAACTTAATGGCCAGTTCTAAATGTTTGACCAAAAAAGATGTCTAGCATTTCTTTCTATCTTAATCATGACAGCCTTTGTTCACCAAACCCCTCTCCCCACCCTTTTAAAGTTTTTATGGGAAAAGTGCATTATTATCCCAAACTTTTTTTTTTTTTCTAGATGGGGTAATGTGAGAACCTACCGGGTTATCCATAGGCATTTAGGCAGTACAGTCCATCCTGTTTTGCAGTCATTAAGACAGCATTACAACACAGGCTTTTCATACATGAATGCGACATCGTGAGATTGATATGAAAAGCGGTGCAACTTTAATAATTTACTTTTATTTATTAATCAAATTTATATAGCCGCCCCTCTCATGAGATGCTGCTTTCATTGTCCCTCCTTCCCCCGCAGGGACAACTTTACCCTCCCTTCTTCCATTGTCCGCTTGTTATCGAGCCAGATTTATTTATTTATGAAAATTTATATGGCGACCCAACTCAATATCAGTGACTTAGGGAGGCTTATTGTTTATTTATTTATTTATTATTACATTTATATTGCCGCCTATTCGGCTATGGTGACTCAAGGCGGCTTACAGAATATAAAAACCACATTAAAACCAGTAAAACTAATAAAAAAATCAAATAAATTAATATAATAAAATAACACACCCCCACCTCCCACCTCAGCGACAGCCGATCACACAAGCCATTTAATGGGCTCCATCCCGCTCTGGATTCCCCAGGCCCATTGACAGAACCAGGTCTTCAGCGCCTTCCGGAAGAGAATTAGAGTGGGTGACATTCTAATCTCTGGGGGAATGATGTTCCAGAGAGATTATAAAGATATAATCCCAATATAAAAGCAATAAAGAGTAATAACCTCCCTTTCACCCTCTGATGACAATAAGTTCATCAAATAAGCCAGATGAGGGGCTCCAATGCATTCTGGGTTCCCCAGGCCTGTTGGCAAACCAGTTCCTCAGGGTTTTGTAAAAGAGTGTCATAGTGGGAGCCAATCTTATCTCCTCAGGGAAGATGTTAAACAAGGAGGGAGCCACCACAGAGAAGGCCTTTCTTCTTGGTCCTGTTACATGTACCTCCTTAGGATGAGGAGAATCATTTTTGCTAGTTTCAAAATATCTCACAGATGAAAGTTGGTAATTTCCTGCAGACTTTCAGCAACACAAATTTCCACGTTGAGTGCTTCTATAAACAGGAAGGCAGTGTGTAAATCTAATAAAATGAATCTGAGGAGCTGCAGTTTTCTCATCCCTTCTCTTCAGAATGGCGTATATGGTACAATCTATTTTGAGCCTCACCACAATTTTGTCAGATAGGTAAAGCTCACATTTATACCATTCCTACAGTAGTGATTGGGAACATCTTACATCATCATGCATCCTTCACTAATGGCAGTATATCAGTAAAAAAGACAAGCTGTATATTGCCATAGTGAATGCTCGGGGAACTTATATGATGCCATAAATCAACACGTTGGAAATGACCTTAGAAGCTTATGCAGCGTGATTAATAAATGTAACAAGATTTGTCACTTTGGCACCAAATGTTCTAGTTCACCTACAGTACTGGTACCATGTCTATGTCGTACAAGTATCCAGTTATAATTTAATAGATGCTAAAACAAGTTATAGTATCTTAGTCATGTCTTATCTACAAATATTTCCAACTCAGCCTTTATAACTTTGAAGTGCAATGTTACATGCATATTGCTAAACAAATATATGCTACTATGAAATTGCAGACTTTAGAAAAGAAGAAAATATTGACATATATATATATATATATATATATATATATATATATATATATATATATATATATATATATATATATATATATATATATATATATATATATATATATATATATATATATATATATATATATATATATATATTTATATATATATATATATAAAACAATTGCTACCAACCTGCCTTCCATTGAGGACCTGTATACTGCACGAGTCAAAAAGAGGGCTGTGAAAATATTTACAGACCCCTCACATCTTGGACATAAACTCCTACCCTCAAAATGAAGCTATAGAGTACTGCATACCAGAACAACTAGACACAAGAATAGTTTTTTCCCGAACGCCATCACTCTGCTAAACAAATAATTCCCTCAACACCGTCAAACTATTTACTAAGTCTGCACTACTATTAATCTTCTCATCTTCTCATCATTCCCATCACCCATCTCCTTCCACTTATGACTGTATGACTGTAACCTTGTTGCTGGTATCCTTACAATTTATATTGATATTGTACCCTATGACTATCATTAAGTGTTGTACCTTATGATTCTTGATGAACGTTTCTTTTATTTTATGTACATTGAGAGCATATGCACCAAGACAAATTCCTTGTGTGTCCAATCACACTTGGCCAATAAAAATTCTATTCTACTCTACTCTACTCTACTCTACTCTACTCTACTCTACTCTACTCTACTCTACTCTACTCTATTCTATTCTATTCTATTCTATTCTATTCTATTCTATTCTATTCTATTCTATTCTATTCTATATTACTTCTGTAATGTCAAGTTTAGAACCAGTGGCCTTTGTCAGTATTTTTTTGTTGTTGTTATTTCTCTGGGGTGCATCCAAAGTTTGGCTAGTATAGAATAAACTTACGTGTAGTTTTATTAGCTTCTCCATTTTTGTTTCTTTTTGTAAGATAAATGAGGGTATGATGTAATATGTCATGTGTTGTTGTTCATCCGAGGTTCTATTTACCTACTTTTAAGAACTGCTAAGGACCAGATGGTTTTTAGTACAGTATGTCCTGATATGTAAAACTATAGAACTCAAAGAGGGTGTACTTTCTTTTTTACATGTCTGTAATTGCTATGCACATAGTGTTCTTTTGAATCCCTACCTTAAAAGCATAGTTTTAAACGAAAAGTACAGTAATAGGTATTCTCAGGGCTCCCTCCCTCCCCCCCCTCTATATATACATACACACACCCTGTTTTCCCCAAAATAAGGCATCCCCTGATAATAAGCCCAATCGGGCTTTTGAACACATGGCAATAAGGCCAAGCTCTTATTTCAGGGTTTAAAAAAAATATGACAGGGTCTTATTTTCAGAGAAACACAGTGTGTGTGTGTGTGTGTGTGTGTGTGTGTGTGTGTGTGTGTGTGTTCAGAGCCTTTCTTGCTCATGACCTTCTTATCTTACTGCAAGGGCTGCCAAGTACAACAAATCAGAACAACATTCTTCAAGCAACCCCATTGTACAGCTTCACCCGCACTAAGGCGGAGAGTAACATTGGTTCTTGAGAAGCAAGCATTTAAAGCCATCATGTTTTCTTAGCAGCAGTTCTTAGTCACTGTTCTATATTGTTCTGATCCATGTTGAAGTTCCCAAGTAGTCATTTTAAAACTATAAACAGGCAGAAAGTCTGGGAATCACAAGGGATGGGTGATGTATCTCCTTTAACATCCCTTCATCTGTTATTTCCTTGTCTGTTTTGGTTTTTTCATAGCTGTTAATGTTTTTATAATTAATGATAGCGGTTTTACAGATTTATTCATTTTTCTTAGCTTTGTTATACACCATCCAGAATTTTTTTTGATGAGATGGGCAGGTATGTAAATTAGATAAATACTAGGGATGACACAGGGGTGGGTTCTAAATTTTTTTACTACCGGTTCTGTGGGCGTGGCTTATTTTGTGGGTGTGGCTTGGAGTTCATGTGACTAGGGGGCGTGGCTAGCTGGTCAGAGTCATTTCTGGAAGGTCCTTGCACTTACAACCAGTCTTCACACTTACAACCCGACTCATTTGTTTGCTTTTAACACTGATCAGCTGTAGGACGGCCCTTTGAAGTCCCGCGGCAAGAGTTTAAACAGTTTTTTTCCCTCTAGTCATCAGCTGGGACTCAAGAGGCAGCAATAGATTGGGGGTGGGACCAAATAAAAAGTAAGAATAATGGGGGGGGAGTGGGAGGGTGGGGGGAGAACCGGTTCAGTGACGTCATATCGTCACCGCTACCGGCTCGGCCGGACCGAACCGGGAGGAACCCACCACTGGGATGACATGATAGCAGTGTTCCAATATCTAAGGGTCTGCCTTAAAGAGGGGGGGGGTCATCCTATTCTCCAAAGGACCTGAAGGCAGAACAAAAAGCAATGGATGGGAACTAATCAAGGAGAGAACTTGAACTAAGGATAAATTTTCTGACAGTTAGAACAATTAATCAGTGGAACGACTTGCCTCCAGAAGTTGTGAGTGCTCCAACACGGGAGATTTTTAAGAAGAGATTTTACAAGCATTGTCTGAAATGTTATAGAGTTTCCTGCTTGAGCAGGGATTGAACTAGAAAACCTTCAAGATCCCTTCCAATTCTGTTAGTCCGTTAATCCACTGCCAGATAAGCGCTGTGTTGATGAGTGATTTTAGCACTGGTCCCATTAAGGCATGAGTCAGTAGCCTGTAATAAATAGATGTTGTAGTTAAAAGTCACAAATTTCTTTGTTCCCCGAACTCAAGGGAGTTATTCGGCCAAAGGTCGATTGCCTATCTTTAGTGCCTCATTCAGACAGGACAGAATTTCTCTGGAATGGCTCTTTATATTCCTCAGTCTGCGAATGGAAGCCTGGATGCCAGTAAGATGCCTCTTCAACGTAGTGTCCTTAAGATGTGTTGGACTTTTATTTCCCTCATGTGCAGCCAGTATTACTTTTCACATCGTCCGTTTCAGATATTTTCATGGAATTGTCATCCCCTACAACAGCCTCACACTGTATACTTTCAGAGTTAGAAATGCCAGTTGGATGTTACAGTTTTCATATCTTTGCACACTTTTCTACATCTTCTTGGTAAATGCTGGCCTTTATGTGACCCATACTGCTATGATTATGTGGCCTTGCGGTTTGTGCAACCATTTACAACAGTTCAGGTGGATTTGTTTCTCACAGATAACAATTTTTTGCTGCCTTTACTCCCATACAGCATGAAAACCTGATGGGACAGGATTTCTTGCCCAAATCCTTCTCCCCTCAGTGAATTCCTTAATATGGGAAAGAGAAGGCATAAACTCATTACTAATCGTTCTTGGAATTTTGGAAATCCTCATTTTGAAATGCGCACTGCCAAAAAGCCACCTGAAAACCTGTACATGAAAGAATGCGTAATACAAAGCTAACTTTCAAGGAATTGATTTATTTTTTTTAAACATATCAGGGACCCAATTTGTGCTAAAAGAATGAGTTTGATCTAGGGATTAAAGCATTGAACTCTAGGAGTGGGAAATCCTGAGTTCTAGATCTTCTAGGACAGGGGTCACCAACCTTTTGGACCTCAGGGACCACTAAATTCATAATTTTAAATCCTGCAGACCACTAATATGATCTGGCTAATGACTGGCTGGGTGGGCGTGGCTAGGTGGGCATGGCCAACTCAATGTCACTTGTGTCAAGGGGTGCCTTGCCGGCCTCTACTTGCCCCTCCCCTGCCAGCCACTCCTCGCTTCCCCACCTGAGCTCCTTAAGACCCCAATAGGAAGCAATTGTTGGAGCTAAGCAGCCACCACAAGAAAGAGTTGGCAAAACAACTCAGTTCAAATTGGATCTGGCGAAGAAGGAGGCTCAGCAGAAGCACCTTCACTGAGGACTATGAGCATAGGCTTTCCAAGCAGAGGGAAGATCTGTGAGAGTGCATGACCAGGTACCGGCGCCTGCAGGCTCAGTGGGCTGAGATGGTCAGCCAGTTCCAGGCCATGATGCAGTCCCACTGGAACAAGGTCCTCTGGCTCTTCGCCACCAGCAGCACTTCCCTCCAGCCTTCATCCAAAGCCCCGTACCAGGAGGCTGAAGCAGACCCCAAGTCGGAATTTCTGCCCCCCTTCGACCCACACAAAAAGACCCCGAAGGGGGAGACTCTCTGCAAACAACACAAATGTTCATTACACGTGTACACGTATCTGGCCCAGGGGCCATAGTTTGAGGACCCCTAATTTAGTGCAATATAAAAAATGCAAATAATTTTTCTGTGGACCACCAAAATTTTCTCACAGACCACCAGTGGTCCACGGACCACCAGTTGGTGACCGCTGTTCTAGGAGCTAACTATGTAGTTTGGGTCAGCCACACGCTCTCAGCCCTCGGAAGGTGGTAAGACAAGCAATTTCTGAAATGTTGCTAAGAAAACTATGTGGATTTGTCTGTGTAGTCAGCTGGAGTCAAGACTGACTTGAAAGGCACAACAATAGCAACAAAACTACTGAAGCTCTTGGATAGAGAAGCTTCTGAAAATCCAAAGAGAAAGCTTTAGATTTGGGCTTCTTGTTGCCTAAACATACACGCATACTTATCACACCATCAATATCACACTTCATGATAGCAAAACAAATTTGTAATAGGTCCAAACTAATGAATATATTTAGGTCCATTGCAATATGCAATGAAAATGTTTTACAATATTTTATTTTTCCATGATATGAAATATATCCATCCTGATTTATAACTCCTGCGGTCAGCAAACCAAGCAGTAGTTTTATGCTAAGCTCAATCAGAATTATAGCACAAAAAACCTTGTAATTCTGTTTATCTCAGTTTATATGGATGCAAAGTATAAATCTTGTATAATCTTCAAAGGCGCTGAGCTATGTATTTTGTGCACTTCAACAACGATTTAGATCTTCAGACTGTTTACCTGACCTGGACCAAGGCCAAACGTATAAGTGTGACAGAGAGAGATAAGTCTTAAAATCACATCTCCTCAAAATAGATAGCTTTGGCAGCTTTAAATCTCATTCGTAAACCCCTTATAGAGAAGGCCTCATTTATTTGAACCAATGAACTAGTCACTTTTGTACCATTCAAATGACTTAATGGAAGAACTTATAAGTATAGACGAGTCCATGTTTCCCGCTGCTGGGTTTTTTTATTGTTCACATGGGTTTTCCATGGCTGACATGCAGAGAAATTTTCTACCCTTTCTTCTGCTCCCTTTTCCCTTCAGCTAGAACAGGGGTATCAAACTCAAGGCCCGCGGCCTGCATCCGGCCTGCAGGGTGCTTAAATCTGGCCACTGGGGCTGGCCTGGAAATAGCAAAGGACTGGCCCGCAGTGCCTCTGGCAGCCAAAACGGGGTGTGGGGAGGCCACACACACCCTCCCCCCGGCGCTCCATTTTCAGCCTGGACAGCCTCCTGCAGCACTTTGCCAGCTAAAGACTCTCTTGATGAACACAGCCAATACAATTATTATATAATACATATAGGGGCCGCGGTGGCCCATGTGGTAAGACGCTGAGCCTGCACTGCTGAGATCAGCGGCTTGATTCCCGTGAGCGAATAAACCGCGTAGGGACAGGAAAGGAGCCTCCCCTGATTGCCTACTTGCATTCAGGCATCTCACGGGCAAGATAACGCAGCCCGAAAAAATTCTTTTCACAGAGGCAGCCAGCCACTTTGGTGATCTCTGGCTAACACATGCCATATGCTAAAAAAAAGGGAAGGGGGGGGAAAGGACCCTAAAATAATTACCAAACTATCTTGTTCTCTCCGGCCCCCCACCCGCAATAATTAGA
This sequence comes from Pantherophis guttatus, assembly GCF_059756535.1. Taxonomy (NCBI): domain Eukaryota; kingdom Metazoa; phylum Chordata; class Lepidosauria; order Squamata; family Colubridae; genus Pantherophis; species Pantherophis guttatus. The sequence continues at coordinate 22,125,989 of NC_142064.1, forward strand.
TAGTCATCAGTAATCAAAATGTTACACACATTCATCATGTAGAATCCTTTAGAACTGGAAATACTAGCGCAAACCATTTTTTTTGCCTCAGTCATTGCTTAATCTTTTCTATCTGCCCAGGGTTTTCTTTCCCCACCTTTGCATCTCTTCTATCAACTCTCCAAATGCCAAATAATTTCCCCTATAATGTAGCATTAAATTAATTTAAATTGGATTTCCAGGGTAATCATCAACTACTACTTGCCAGTTTATTTTCTAATGTGGAACTAAAATCAGAAGTGGAAGCCAATAAACGTGAAAAAGAAAAGTAAGTGGTTTTGCTCTTAGGCTTGTGTAAAGCATTTAGGACTGAATTTACGCCAGCCTTTCTTGGAAGGATGGACAGTGCGTGACTGTCTCCAATGACAATTTTTTCCCTCAAGTACAAAATAATCTACATGCTGGTGCAGTTTTATTGTGTTACAGAGGGAAAAGCTATTTCCCCCTTTCTGCATTTTACAGTGTTGATTCTGCTGTTTCCCCCATAGCTTCCTACGGCTTTTAGAAGTAAAATAGCACAATGTCAGAAGGAAGGCACATTTAATGTGTCACCTTGGTTTGATCCTTATTATAAATATGTTATTTTCCGATTAGGGTTAGTATCATTTTCTGTTGCTAGCAGACTTGCAAATCAATTCCTTCTGTTTATCTGTTTTTAAGAAGCAACTGGTAATACTTATGTACAAGCCTACACTGTGCTGATAGGAGTGGTGACGCATCCTACAGCCTGCTTATTGTATGCAAAGATTCCCACCTTGCATCTCTGCCTAAATGAGTTTGCAAGTTGTTTTACAGATAAAGATGTTCTTATCTATTTAGGGTTTAGGCGTCTTTTAGAGCCTGTGGTATAAGAGGTGATGTCATATGTGATTTTGTTGAGCTTGTGGAGCCTGAGGAAGTGGAAAGCTTTGTGGCTTAACCTCTGCCACCAGCAGACTTGATATATCCTTGAATCTCAAGAGAGAAATATATCAGAAATATATGCCTTCGTGTGGCCAGGTGAGCAGCTGGTTCTGGGAGATAACACTGTGTTCATGGAAGATATTAAGCTCCCTGTCTTGAACATTTTCATCCAGTTTCCAAATGTCCTTCTTGGGGAAGGTTGTTGAGAAAATAATGGGGAGCCAACTACAGAGGGCCCTAGAAAAAAAAACCAAAATATCAAATTCAAGCTTGGCCATGGGACAGAAACAACACTGGTCATGCTGTTGGGTGACACTGAGACCTAGATGGTTTGGGGGTCCCTTTTGTATTTATTAAATTTCTTGGTAGCACTCAATACCATTGACAACAAAATCCTTCCAGTGTACCTACAAGAGTTGGCTGGTCACTGGCTTTATTTTATAGTGGTTCTCCTCCTACCTACCCAGATGGTGGTGCTTAGAAACACCTGAGCCCTTGTTCCACTGGGAGTTTCCTCAAGACTCAATGTTCCATCCATCAGTTTGGGATGAGGTGTTATCAGTATATTAATGTTGCTTGGGTACATTACAACTTCAGGTTATGCCGGAGATGCCATAGAAGTTCTGAATTGGTGCTTGGAGGCTATGGGGCAAAACAAGTTTTAATTCCTGTCAAAACAGGGCAGTTGTTCATCAAGAGGCAGCATGACATGCTAATAACACCAATCCTAGTAGATACTTTGGGTAGGGCCACTCATCCCCAAAAGGCACTGGCTGTTTACTCATGCTTGCAGATTTTCCTGGACTCATTTGTTTCTGCAAGTAGAGTCAAGAAATATCCTGAAGACTAGCACTTCTTAGGGTATACATGACAGTCTTGGAAAATATTTTCAGATGCTGTGACCTGCCTTTGCCTACCAAAATCAGAATTTTGCATGCTGTATGGAATTTGAAGAGGCAAGACAGAAGGAGTATTTTTGCTTTTGAACTTTGTAGGAGAAGTATCTTGGGAGAAAAATAAATAAATGAATTGCAGAACAAATCAATCCAGAATTCTCACTTGAGGGAGAAGTGAGCAGGTTTAGATAATAAAATTTTGGATTTATTATGTGAAGAACCAGCTCCTTTATAAAGTCCATAATGCTGGGAAATGTGAAAGGAGTGATAAGGAGAGAATTGCTAGAAGTAAGATAAATGGATCTAATTGCTGTGGTGATGGGTATCTTACTGGGAAATCTGAAGAGCCAGGCTGAGGATAGATTATCTTGGAGAAGGTTTATATGGCCGGCTAACAGTTGACACCAAGTTGATAGCCCATTATCAATTATCTTAGTTTGCAAACTTATCCTCAAATGTAAGAATCACCTTTTACACTCTCTAAAGATAATGGTGAAAGGCTTTTAAAGAAATTTGGATTTCTAAAGTTACCAAGTTTTACATTTTACCTTCAAATATCAATGATGTTTTTCACAAATCCTTTAGTCAAAGATGAGAATTTTCAAGTTCACAAACTTAAGAAGCAGGGGCAAGGGTTAGCTCAACATTTTGTGCTGATTTGTGAAAACAAAATGCACAAAATTGCCTCTGTATGTTGACTTTGGGCAAGAAGCAAAATCTGATTGAAGACGTGTTTCGAATCTTATAACTGGCTTTTAATTATAGCACTTGCAACAACTCTGACTCAGTTAATTGTCTCTTGGGTGCAGTTGAAATATAAGCAACAGCTGTCTCATTTTGAGCTTTGTTGTAAAATATAAAAACGAAAAAAGCAAAGCATTTAATTCATCCTTACAAAAAGACATAAATGAGAGCCCAGCTCAAGGAAAAGTTTAGATTTTTTTAAAATCTCAGAAGATAAGTAGCTCTGTTACTAGCATCTGTTGATGTCTTTTATTCGGAGATTTTAATTGAGAATTCTGAATTAAGCAATATTGATGACATACAGTGATACCTTGGTACTCAATTGCTTTGAAACTCATCAAATTTAGTACTCAACACATTTTGACAGTAAAATTTTGCCCCGGTACTCATTGTTTGTTTGGTATTCAATGCACAAGCTAGATCCTGCCAGTGTTGGCTGCCTTGTGACTCACTATATTATTCCTTATGGGAAAAAATTGTTTGGTACTCATCGCACCTCCCAGAATCGATTAATGATGAGTACTAAGGTACCACTGTATAGGTTACACTATTTTTTTCATTTCTACATGATATAGAAGCACTAGTCTTACATCTATTTACACAATCTATTGTTGAATACTTTTTAGTGGGTGGGATACTTCAAGTAAGCATTTGATTCCTGGTGACTACTTAGACAATTTCCTACCGTTTTCCTGGCAAGATTTCAGAAGTGACTTGCCATTGCTTCTTTCTTAGGGTTGAGAGGGACGGACTGGCCAAGGTCAGTCTTAGGACTGGCTTTGCACCTAAGTTGGGACTAAATTCCCAGTCTCCCAATTTTGAGCCTGATGCCTTAACCACTACACCAAAGTGGCTGTCCTGATAAATATTAACAATGGTTTAAAAGAAGTAGAAGGGATGAGAAAGAGACAAATAGCAAGAATGCAATAAAGATATCGTTAGCTTTTTTGTTGTTTACGCTTGCTATACAGTTTGTATAGTAAAACATATTTGTGTTGTGCACAGCCAGGAAATGTGGCAAATTTAAAATCTAAATGCACATAAATAAAGTAAACAGCAAATCTGAAGCAATCATTTCAGATGTAAGGATAATTTTTTCTCTCTTCAACCTTGTTTTCATAAATAATATGCCCACTTTGGGCAAAAGACTTCTGCCCTATTTAGAAACACAAGATAGCAATATATATATATATATATATAATAAAGAAAAGGAACACAAGGAAATATGCCCATTCGTACTTACAAAAACACATGCATAATAGAATCAAGCAGAAATACATCTATTACTAGAAATACATCTAGTAAACTGACCAATTCTGTCTTCACTGTTAAGAGGAAATTCTGCACTGTTAAAAGCCCAGATACAAATGAACCTGATATCTAAATCTATATTCTCTATGTCCAGTGGTGGGATTCAAGTAATTTAACAACCGGTTTTCTGCCCTAATGATTTCTTCCAACGACCAGTTTGCCAAACTGCTCAGAAAGTTAACAACCGGTTCTCCTGAAGTGGTGCGAACTGGCTGAATCCCAACACTGTCTATGTCTATGGAGATTCTCAGTTATCCAGATCATGGTTGTCCTAAAGATGCTTTTTCAAGAGGCAACTGGAAGTTTCCTGGGTGAGAAGTGAAACGTTGTCAAAGAAAAAACAGAAAGTCCAGTTGCCTCTTGAAAAAAGCACCTTTGAGGCTATATTTTCTATCTTTCCATATAGTCTTATAGGACTCATGCTTTGTAGGTGGCTGTCTCTGTTGAGGGCACAGAATGAAGGGTGCCAAATGCAGGGTGAAAGTACGTGCAAATCACTATGGCCAGATTTCCCTGTGGCATTTGCTGAAGGTTATGCAGTGGTAGCCATTTTCATGTTGTGGCCATTGTGTTATTAAGGTCCTAAACTGTTCAGGACTAGGCTATCTGAAGAACCACCCTACTTTTACGGACTAATCCCCTTTGCATACTGGAGAAAATATCTAGCTGAAATGTATCACAGCTTGCTAATATTCATTAGTGGGGTATGGAAGTGAGAATTTTTTGTTGTAAAGATTTCCTCATGGAAATAATTCCAACTGGAGCTGAAGGAGACTTCAGCAGTTTTTATTGCAGGGCCGGGCAGTTGATTTTTCCAAGGGGCCACATGAGAAATTGGGACTGTTGTGAAGGACCACTACTGCCCCACATGCTGCTGATGCTGCCCTGCCTCCCTATTAGGGTTTCTTGCAAAAATCAAATCCAGAAGCACACACAGATAACTGAATCAGCTGGATTCATTAACTTCTTTATATTCATAATAACACATAAAGTATTTACAATACCAATAGTTGATTCTTCAGCTCAGATCAGTAGACATGTTCACACACAGTAGGGCAGAGAGACTTAACATACACTGGTTTCAGTTTCTCTTCTCTGCACAGAATCAGAAGCTGCAGACTAAGACACGACCTGGCTCCAGTCTGTTTCAGCTCCCAATTGGCTGACTTAGTTGCTATGCCTATTCATTAGCTGACCTTGTTACCATGTCTTCCCAGTCATGAATATTCTGACATTCCCTGCCCCGATGCCTCCTTGCCCCCTGCCATTGCCTTCCACCGCAGGCCAGATTGGTTTAATGGCTGCAGAATACTCAGGTTTGTTGTATTGGAATTGAAAACCTGTGTGTCCAGATCTTCTGTTGATTTACATTGTCATCTCACTTTACAGAGTGTCGTTCGGTGTCTGTGGCATCCTAAACTGAACCAAATCATGGTTGGAACAGGAAATGGATTAGCAAAAGTATACTATGATCCCTTCAAAAGTCAAAGGTAGTAAGTTTATTTATTTTTCTCATTTATATGTCAAGAAAATGTTATGACCCCTGTTGGTTTAAAATCTTAAAACAAAGGTAATAAGCCACAATAAAAATTCAGATTACAATTTAAATGTTACAGTACGATGCATTAATCCACCTTGCATGGTATCATTTCTCAGAGCCCAGCAGAACAATTCCGGTCCCTGCAGGTTTTATAAAAGCCCCAGGAATTATTGTATTGTGATCTGATTTCATGGATAGAGAGTGTGAGATCCTGTTGAAATCTGTTTGCGGGTTTTTTTTTTTTAAAAAGGTTTACAATTTGTGATTCAAAAATACACTGGAATTTAGCATTATCCGTATTAACATTTCTGGAATGCTGCATCTAAAAATTGCAGAAGTGTCACCAGTGCAATGAACCAAAAACAACAACTCTATCTGCTGGGTGATTTATTAAACTGGGAATTAAATATCCTGTCCAGGCCCTGCGTTCTTGTCCCCAATTGACTTTGGTGCTTGTGAGCCTGATAACTTTATAAAAAAAGAATTTCCCATTATGTCTAAAATAGAAGATTATGTTTTAATCTTAGTTTTTGAGATTAAATCACGTATAGTTAGTTGTTGTCCAGAATAAAACCACTGTTTTTAATTTCAGCACTAATGGGAATTTATTTTTATTTTTGTTGCGCAAGCAGCAAAGGCTGCACCCAAGAGATTGTCTCTGAATTGGTAAAAGCCTGATTCCCAGGTAGTTTTTTTTCAACATGCATTTGTGTAATATATTTATGCAGCTGGGCTCTTTACTCAGACAGTAAAGAAATAAAACAGATTTCTGGTCTGTCCCACAGTTTTTGCAGCCCCTGCTCATTAATGTTACAACAAAAAGTCAATGTGAAAATGAAAAATGTCAAATAGATGGTCTTTTTTTTTTTTGAAAAAAAAATGTAATTTAAAATTTTCTATCATTATTGAATTTGGACATTTGAACATCTTGCTGTCATTTTGTAGTATTCTAACCATTGCGGAAATATTTTATAGCACTTTTATTTTCCCGAGGGTAGAAAAGGGCTTTTTACAGGATAAAATGTAAATGTCCATCTCAAAATTTAAAAAAAAAAATGCTTATGGGGTAATTAGACTCATAACTGTGGGAACAAATATAAAACAACTTCCCACATACGTGATTCTGTAAGTGAAAGGGTGGAATGTTTTAAGAAAAATTGGATGATTTTGTGTATTAAGTTGATTTATTTTAACCCATCATCAAGTTGAAAATCTTAGTTCCTGACAGCCTTATCATTTTCCAGATTTCTATGGGGAGGGGGGTGGTCAAGATGGCCACCCTAACTTACAGATTGAAGCCCCAACTTATTTGCATTCATGCATCACATGTAAAAGGGGCAAGTTTTCAATGGCACAATCATTCCAACTTTTTGATCCTACTTCCATTTTTCTGAAATGGTATATGTTCCGTTGGCAGCTGAGACATTAACGAGGCGAGAGCGGCATGAACGAAGGTTTTATTCACATTTAATAACAGCAACGACCGGAACGGAACGGAACGGAACAAACTTCTGGTAACTGACAGCTCTTTTATATCCCGAGCTGTCAACGAGCTAACCAATAGGAACCCAGTAAAACTCCCGTGCGCGTCAGCCACTCCCTTCTAGCTAATCCGCCGGCAACGTCCCTGTTGCCGGGCCGCCGCAATCACAACAGTATAGGGCAGTGGTGTCAAACTCGATTTCATTGAGGGCCATATCAGGGTTGTGTTTGACCTTGGGAGGCTGGGTATGTGGCCAGGTTGGGTGTGGCCAGCTCAACGTCACTCATGTCAGGAGTGCCTGTGGCGGCCCAAGCTCTCTGCCAGTAAAAACCTCTGCCACTGGCAAAAGGTTGCAGGAGGCCATCACAGCTGAAAATGGAGCTCGGGTGGGGCACACACGGCGCTCCCAAGCTCCGTTTTCACTGGCAGAGACACCACGGGCCAGTCCTTCACTGTTTCTAGGGCGACCCCACGGGCTAGTTCTAAGCACCTTGAGTTTGACACCCTGCTATAGGGTTTCCTCCCTAAGCAGGGGGTTGGACTAGAAGGCCTCCAAGGTCCCTCCCAGTTCTATTCTGTTCTGTTCTATTCTATTCTATTAATTTTATTCTATATTCTATATTCTATTCTTGGTTTGAAAAAAAAAATGAAAATAAGAAACTAATGTTTCTTGCCAATTCAGAAATAAAAGCCATGAAGTTGGATGTTTTTTTAGAATCAAGTTGCTAAGCCTTTTCTCATTTCTGAGATATTTAATGCACAAATTATAAAAGAAGAAGGCTGAAAGAAAAAGCACACAAGACATATCCCGGTAATCCTTGGTTTATGTCCATTCGTTCCGCAACTGTTCAAAATTACCGTTAATGAGAGATCCAACCTAAAACTAAGGGGAAATTTCCTGTCAGTGAGAACAAGTTAATCAGTGAAACAGCTTGCCTCCAGAAGTTGTGGACGCTCCATCTCTGGCAGTTTTTAAGGAAAGATTGGACAACCATCTGTCTGGAATGGTATAGGGTTTCCTGCCTGAGCAGGAGGTTGGACTAGAAGACCTCCAAGGTCCCTTCCAACCCTGTTATTCTATGTTCTATGTTCCCTGTGCAGCCCTCTCTCTGTGCTACAACATAGGAAATATAAGTAATAGACTTGCTGATGTTTGTCTGATTTTCCCCAGGCGTTTTCAGTACGGCGCTATCAACCCTTGCATAGGCAAGGAGGATATCACATTAGGAAAGGCTGTTTTGACAATCTAGCTCTTCACAAATAGACCATTGTTTAAAACTCTGCAACTCAGAAAGCTATTTGGTCAGTAAACCTGGCACCACCTCTCAAGCCTTTGCAATGCCAGGGACTCTTAGAGCTAAGATGGGGTCTTGGGGGAAGTCCCCATCTTAGCTCTAAGATATAAAAGTATATACTTTTATATCTGATTATAATGTGACCCAGGGCATCTCCTAGAGCAGTGTTTCTCAACTTTGTCCCTTTGAAGATGGGCAGCCTTCAACTCCCAGAATTCCCCAGCCGGCTTTGCTTTGCTGGCTAGGGAATTCTGGGAGTTGAACTCCACTCATCTTCAAAGGGCCAAGGTTGTGAAACACTGCCCTAGAGCAGTCTTTCTTAACTTCAACAACTTTATGTGTGGACTTCAACTTCCAAAATACCCTAATTGGTTCCTGAACTTGTTAGGCAAATTCTGTGTCAGCAAGAGGCCACATTCCGGCTACTCTTGGTAGAATGTTTTTACTTAAATCATTAAAATCACAGATCTTTGGTTTTGTTCCACCTAGCTTAGCCAAGGAGAGGAACTTCAGAGGCATTCACTTTTTGCTTTTGAGAAACTTATAAACTATAGAAAGACTTAAAATTATGATTAATCTAAACAAGCCAGCTTCACTAATTACAGATGGAAGCTGACTTTCTTTGAAACTAGCTGTGGTCATTATTACCACTATTCATTGGTCCAGATGACTCAACTAACCATAGCCAATTTCTGTCATTTCTGTTTCTGGATACACAACTGGAAAAAGTGTAGAAATCCTAATTCTCATTATGTATACTTTGTAAACAGTCCCAACTTTTCAGTTGAAATCGGCATGACCGATAAATCTGTTAAATAAGGAAATAAACTGTCCTTTATTTTTGGTGCCTTCAAGGGGGTCTTAATTCCTGACGACCACCTGGACAAGTCTTTGCAGTTTTCTTATCACGTTTTCAGAAATAGTTTGTCATTGCTTCCTTTCTAGGCTGAAAGAGGGATTGGCCCAAGGTGACTATGCTAGTCTTATGACTAAGGTGAGAGCAGAACTCACCATCTCCTGTGTTTTACCCTGATGCCTTAACCACTAAACCAAGCTGGGTCTCTTGCTAAGTCTCTAAGATGGTGCAAACCACCATCATTTTGACTCAACCACTGAAATCAGGTTAAGTTCATGCGCAAATGTTCCAAAGGTGCTTTTTCAAGAGGCAACTGGACTTCCTTGTTTTTCTTTGAAAATGTTTCGCTTCGCCTTTGTCTTTTAAATGTTGATGGGCTGCTGAATAAACACATGGCATAACATAGGAGAACAAACCAGTCAGGACAAAATTCAGCAGTCCATCTGCATTTAAAAGAGAAAGGCCACTCTTTTCAGTAAAGTCAACATTTTGGACAGAAAGGACACTGGTTTAAAAGAGGGGTCAAAGAGGCCATCTTATGTCAAAATTGATCAGCCCTCTTTCAACAGAGGGAGAGGGATATGATGTTATCTATCTCCAGCAGGGGTGGGTTCTACTTATCTTTACTACCGGTTCTCAACAGGAGCGTGCGCTTCTGCGCATGCACAGATCGTCAATTATGATGTCCGGGTGGGTGGGCGGAGCCTCCCGCCGTTTTTACTATCAGTTCTAAAGAACCTGTCAGAACCGGGAGCAACCCATCACTGATCTCCAGTCTACAATACAGTCCTTTCGGCAATTCAAGAAGGCACCACACCCATTTGCACTACTCAGGTGATCCGGAGGACCGAGTCAAACCTCCAAGTAGCCTCAACAACTCGCTAAAAGAATGCAAATGACCAGCTGTCTGCAAGGAATATAAATCCTTCCATCACCCTACCATTCAGTCAGAACTAAAGAAACTTCGTGGATGAGAAGCAAAATGTCTTCAAAGAAAAACAAGAAACTCCAGTTCCCTCTTGAAAAAGCACCATTGGGACAACCATGACCTGGATGACTAAGAATTTCCATAGACATTCATGCATAAATCCATCGATAATTTTTGATTGATTACATGCCATCAAGTCATTGTTGACTTCTAGTGATCACATAGATAAATTGGTTGGAAACTAAGCGAAGAGAGAAGCAATCTGGAATTAAGTAGTCTTGGCAAGATTTTTGGGAAGTGGTTTGCCATTGCCTCCTTCCTGGGGTGGGGAGATTTATTTTATTAAAGTTTTTTTTAAAAAAAAACCAGCCAATTATAAAAAAAAAATACAAACTAATCTGAAGTAGGAAAAAGAAAAGAAAAAGAAAGAAATCAAAGAGAAAGCTAAAAGTGCAAGAAAGAAAAAGGTAATAGAAAATTACAAAAGAAAGGAAAGGAAAAAACATACAAAGAAATAGCTTCCTATCTTACAGTTGCAAAGACAACTATAAGTTTATCTCTTATTTTATGGTTACAACATAACTCTCTTCTTTCTATAATCTATTTTGTCTATTCAGAAATCATATTTTAATGCAAAAAGTCCACAAGAGTTTACCAGTCAGTAATAAATGTAAATACTGCCTTTTCTTTGATAAAAGAAGTCAATTTAGATATCTCAGCAAGTTCCATCATCTTTAGCAACCATTTCTCTATTATGAGTAGTATCCTCTCTTTCCATTTTGGTGCATACAATAATCTTGCTGCAGTTATCATGTACAATTCCATGGCTTTTTCCCCCAACTGTTTGTTTAACAATCCCAAAAGAAGAATCTCTGGTCTCAATTGTATATTAATCTGTAAAACTCTCTGAATCAGTGAGCATATGTAAATCCAGAATTTCCTAGCTTTTTATATGTCTAAAGGTAAAGGTAAAGGTTCCCCTTGCACATATATGCTAGTCGTTCCCAACTCTAGGGGGCGGTGCTCATCTCCGTTTCAAAGCCGAAGAACCAGCGCTGTCTGAAGACGTCTCCGTGGTCATGTGGCCAACATGACTAAACACCAAAGGCGCACGGAACGCTGTTACCTTCCCACCAAAGGTGGTCCCTATTTTTCTACTTGCATTTTTTACGTGCTTTCGAACTGCTAGGTTGGCAGAAGCTGGGTTAAGTAACGGGAGTTCACTTTGTTACGCGGGACTAGGGATTCGAACTGCTGAACTGCCGACCTTTTGATTGACACCACGTCCCTCTCTTTATATGTCTACCAAACATGAAAAAGGTCCCTTCTTGTTGTTCATATTTCTAATGTAAATTTATACATTCTAGACAATTTCTTTGATGACATATATCAATTACACATCGTCTTATAAATTTTATTATAACCTAGTGTAAATTTCAATAATTTTAAACCCATATTTTCCCGCTGATCCATCAGTATGAATGGATCTTTAACTCAGTTTCTCATAGACTCTTTTACTTGTTCTTCTATTTCAAGTTTCAGTAAAAGTTTATACACTAACTATGCCACCTTTGTATACAATTCTATTTCAAACTGAGTCTTACAATAATCAAAAGTATACAACTCTTTTGTCTACTTTAAATCTTTCTAATAACTAAATAAGAGGATCATTGATAACTATCGCTCTGCCATCAGTTGTTCTCTTAATTTTATTTTATATTCACCCTGACAAAATTGTAGTATCTCATAATAAATTAGCCATTTGTGTTTGCCTATTATGTCTTGTGGACAAAGTGCTTCTTGTGCTAAATGGTGAAAGGACCATAGTGTTTGAGGTACAAATTGGGTTTCTATCTATTCCATATTCTCAATCTGGCATGTCTAACATAATGATTTTTTAAATCCACATTAATTTTGTTCCTTACAGTTAGACTTCTCTTATGGATATATACTGTCAATTTTGCTCTTGCTGCATGTTTTCCAATTTTGATCGTTCATCTTCTCCAACATTGTGCCAAATTTGTTCTTGCAGCTTTCACCACAGCTCTGTGTGATATTTTTTCATTTATGGTTTCTGGAATTATACCTAATTAGACTATTTGTGGTTTCAGTTCAAATTTTATTTTTAGGACTTTTCTAAATATTTGGATGTCTTTCTTCCAATACTTTTGAGAGTAATTTTGCCATGTATGATAAAATGTTCCTTCTTTTTTATGGCATTTATAATAATCTTTTTTTATTCTTTATCATCCCTAGGGGAGCAAAGCTGTGCGTTGTGAAGACTAAAAGAAAAGAAAGACAAGCAGAGACTCTCACACAAGATTATATTATAACACGTAGGTTCCTTTTGAATCCTTAATAAGTATAGAATTTTTATCATAATGTATTAAGACCCTAATACAGGGGTGTCAAACTCAATTTCATTGAGGGCTGCCTCAGGGTTGTGTTTGACCTCGGGGGGCCAGGGTGCGCGTGACCAGGGTGGGTGTGGCCAGCTCAATGCTACTCGTGCTGGGGGTGCCTGTGGTGACCTGAGTGCTCTGCCAGCGAAAATGGGCTCCTGAGCTTCATTTTCAGCTGCTACAGGCTCCTCCAACCCTCCGCCAACGAAAATGGACCTAGGGAGGGCCGCATTTGCTGGCAGAGGCACTGCGGGCCAATTCTTCACTGTTTCCAGGGCGGCCCCGCGGGCCAGATCTAAGCACCCCACAGGCCAGATTCGGCCCCTGGCCTTGGGTTTGACACCCCTGCTCTAATACAAAGGGTTACAAAAGCTTTTAAAAAATGAACTAAAGTTGCTTATCAGCTGTTTGGCGGAGGAGAGGGAAGTGGGTACCTTTATTCAGCCACATCAGGGATGGATTCTATTTACCTTTACTGCCGGTTCGCATTGTGCCCGTGCACGCTCTTCTGCACATGCGCAGATCACCTATGATGACGTCCGGATCAGTGGGCGGAGCCTCCCGCCGGTTTTACTACCGGTTCTTGCAAACTGGTCCTAACCGGGGGCAACCCACCTCTGAGCCATATGTACCACTACTATGTATTACTCAATTTGTCCCAAATATAAGATCAGAAAATAGAATCTTCTGCAAAACCTTTAGCTCAAATTTTAGGGCTGGCTACTGGCTGGAATACTTTACTATATTTTGCAAACATTGGAGACCATACATGGTATTCCAGTTTTGCAGATCCTTTAAAGATATCGTATTTTCCCTTCTGGATGCTGCCTTAAGGATGCTGCCTTAAATTAAGACACAGTACTTAAATTGCTTTTTCTCAAAAAGGCTGGCTCAGAGAAGGGATTCCTCTCTTCCTTCCACTTCTGGGGGTTTGCTTGCAACAGTAGCTTATTGCTATGGCATGCGTTGGGTGTATAATCCTCAAACTCGGATAACTATCCTTCCCTTGTTTTTGTCTTTTTTTCTTCCAAACTAGAGCATAATCACAATAAAGTTGGAAGTTCTTTGAGGAATGTATTGGTGTTACTGCTATCACCAAACCTTTCCCTAATTTGAAAATACTTTTGTTTTTCTCTCCTATTTGCATGCGGGTGAAATATGGAACAAAAATCCTCTTTTTTAATATTTTGAAGGGGTGAATGGGATTTTTTTGTTTTGTTGGTGCTCAAGTCCATTTTGACTTTTAGCAGCTCCCTGGACAAGCCCCTGGGTTTTTCTTGCCATTTTTGGAAGTGTTTTTATGCTGTTGCCTTCTTCCTAGAGCTGAGAGAAAGTGACTGGCCCAAAGTCCTTGATGGGCTTTGTGGCTAAGGTACAAAGACCCTCAGTTTATAATTTGCTGTTGGTAACCACTATGTTACGCTGGCTTTTCTAACTTTTACTAATATAAAGTTTGTGAAGAGGTTTGGACTAGAAGGTCTAGTCCAAAATTTGGACTAGAACAGCAGTCCCCAACCTTTGCAGCTTGGCCTAACCTGCCGGCCTGCCATTCACACAAGTTGAGCAGTGCGTGTGCATGCTCTCCAGCCAGCCATTCACACAGTCCAATTCCAAATAGGCCACGGCCTAGTAGTGGCCTGGGGATTGAGGACCCCTGGACTAGAAGATCTCCAAAGTCCCTTCCAGATCTGTTATTCTGTTATTTCTGAGAGAGGTTCCCTTAAAATTACAATTTAGGTTAACTTTTTAAGAATATTTTCTGCACTCTCAGAGCAAGATTATACTTAGTAATTTATACTGTACAAAGTCATTCCCTCAACACTGGAGGTATCCTACACTAGTCCCATGCCTAGACATTATGCCTTGCTTAATCCCGGCTAGTCAACTGAATAGTCTATGTCTAGACCAGGGGTGGGCAAATGTGGCTCTTTTGCAACCTGTGGACTTCAACTCCCAGAATTTCTGAGACAGCCAAGCTGTCTCAGGAATTCTGGGAGTTGAAGTCCACAGGTCGCAAAAGAGCCACATTTGCCCACCCCTGGTCTAGACTATCTGCCTAGTTCAAGATTTTCACTTCACAAATGTAGATGGCAAAACAAAGTGATGGACATTGTGTAACATTTGAAGATCTTTGCTTTTAAATATGACGTTTTCCTTTTTATCCTCATGAAGCTCATGCACTTCCAATGTTTCGTGAACCACGCCAGCGAAGTACAAGAAAACAGCTGGAAAAGGACAGAATGGATCCTGTGAAATCTCACAAACCAGAACCTCCAGTAGCAGGACCAGGTAACCAGATTTTTGAAATCCGCTGCCAGCAAAATACTGCAAAAGCCATTAGATATTTATTTTATACAATCATATACCTCCCAGTACCTGGGGGTAGGACAAGAAGCAACGGGTGGAAACTAATCAAGGAGAGAAGCAACTTAGAACTAAGGAGAAATTTCCTGACAGTTAGAACAATTAATAAGTGGAACTTATTTGCCTCCAGAAGTTGTGAATGTTCCAACACTGGAAATTTTTAAGAAGATGTTGGATAACCATTTGAAGTGGTGTAGGGTTTCCTGCCTGGGCAGGGGGTTGGACTAGAAGACCTCCAAGGTCCCTTCCAATCTGTTATTCTAAGTACCTGGGAGATTATCTAATCCAGCTCTCTCTCATGCAAAACCCAATTACTAAAGCACCCTGGACATATGTCCATCCAATCTTTATTTAAACATCTATTGCAAAAAGAGAGTCTACTATCTTGTAAAACAGTGTACTCTGTTATGGCATAGTTGTTAATGTTGTGGAATTTTTTTTTTTTAATTTGATTTATATGCCACCCTTCTCCGGAGACTCAGGGCGGCTTACAATGCGTTAAACAATAGCCTTCATACTCCTGAATATTTTTCCTGAAGATCATCTGTTCTCATTCATGTTCTAATTTAATCCCATTGTTTCTAGTCTTGTCTTCTTAAAAAAAATTCTGAATAGCTTTGTCCCATCTAGTTTATTTATTTAATTCATGTATATGCCACTGTGTGTCTAAAAGTCTTGGAGCAACTGACAAGTAGCAATAGATTGATAAAATATATTTTATTTCTGTGATAAATAATATTCTTATTATAGTTACAATTTTCTACATGACAATCTTATTCTTGAATTCAGCTACTATGCTTCTCTTCAAATTTAAAATTATAATGTCTATTCTCCACACTAAATACGCCCAATTTCTCTACAGATTCCTTATACGTTTTTCTTTCCATGTTCCTGAATTAGTTTATCCATATCCTTCCTAAAATGGAGTGCTAGAACTAGACAGTATATTCTAGGTGCAATCTAATCAAAGAAGGGTTGAGAGGGATAATGACTTTTATTGTGGAAGATCAAATCAACTTGATAAAAGCAAGCATAAACTATAAACTATAAAAGTTTGAAAACGCTGATGTACTAGAACAGGGGTGTCAAACTCACAGGTTGGATGCGTCACACGTTGGCCATGCCCATCCATATTTTAGCGAAGGGGGAAAGTTGCGATATATCACGTGATGACAACGTGACCCTGCAGGTTTGACACCCCGTACTAGAATATTCACTTTTTTATATCGATATGTATATATAGATATTTGCTTAATGTCTGTCCTATTTGCTCTTACATTTTTCACAACTGTTTATTCTTTGTTCTTATTAGGCCGTGGTGGTCGTGTTGGAACTCATGGAGGTACTCTGTCGTCATACATAGTGAAGAATATTGCACTGGATAAAACTGATGATAGCAATCCCCGAGAAGCTATTTTGCGGCATGCAAAAGAAGCAGAAGAAAGTCCCTACTGGGTTGCTCCAGCATATTCCAAGTAAGTAAATTTTAAAAAGCATGGATTGGACAATATGCCTTAAACTCTGGTGAAGTTGAATATAAGAAAATATATATTTAAAAATACATTCTCTCATTTTTTTCAATAGTTTAACTTTTACTGAAAATTGTAACAGTATCAGTAAGTTGTACTAAAATGTCTTGATATATATATAGAATAGAATAGAATAGAATAGAATAGAATAGAATAGAATAGAATAGAATAGAATAGAATAGAATAGAATAGAATAGAATAGAATAGAATAGAATTCCTTATTGGCCAATTGTGATTGGACACACAAGGAATTTGTCTTTGGTGCATACGCTCTCAGTGAATATAAAAAGAAAAGATACATTCGTTAAGAATCATAAGGCACAACACTTAATGATAGTCATAGGGTACAAATAAGCAATCAAATACTAGGAAACAATATAAATCGTAAGGATACAAGCAACAAGTTACAGTCATACAGTCATAAGTGGGAGGAGATGGGTGATAGGAACGATGATTATCTTGAGTGAAGCCCTATTAAAAGAGAAGAAGAAGAAGGCAGGGGATGGTGACGATGGAAAAGAAGTTAGAAAAAGGAAAAAGCACAAGATGGAATTAGAGAAGGCGAGTTAGGATCAGAGCCATCATACTGAAATCAGAGCTCATCTGAATTGGATTAAATATGTTATACAGCCATTCTTCTCATGAATTATTTTTCCCTTTAGCTAAATAACATAAATCTAAATACATACATTAAAAATAAGTATTTTTATACTTATTCATAAAGGATTTTATAAGGGATTTTATAATTTATAAGGAATTTTTTAGCCTTTTCCATAGGCTTAGAGCTTGTTGATGCAAGGGGCATAAAAATGGCAGTTCAAGACAGTATACAGATCAGACAGACAGACATAGATCAGTGGTCTCAACCTTTTCTTCATCACCCTTTAAATACCTTTTGTGGCCACATACCCTGGCCACAGTTCACCAAGACTTAACTCAAGGTTTAAATCATAACATTTCTTCAAGCCTTCATAGACCCTCTGTGACAACATCATGGCCCCCAGGGGTCTGCGGACCACAGATTGATGTAGGCCTTTTACAAGAATAAACACGATTTGAATTTTGAAGAATCTGATTAGTAAGCTGAAATAACAAAGATTTTTTCAGACTATAATTTGAAATATATCTAAAAAGTAATTGATTTCATTGTTGTTGTGGGCTGTCGGCCATTGGCCTTTCCAGCAGCCGAATCAGATGAGGAGGCATGGGAGTCAGGGTCAGCATCAAGGCAAGCTGAGAGCTCCGAGGGGGAAGAGCTGGCAGTGAGAGATAGAGGCAGAGCCTGGGACATCCGTCAGCCCTCAGATGGAGAGTCAACAGCCCCCAGATCTGGAAGTGGCTGATGAGGAAGAGGAGGAACAGCTGGGTCCAGTGCCTGACGTGTGGATGCGCAGAAGGCAGAGGAGTGGAGAACAGCGGAAATCTGTGGGTCGATCCTTGGGAAGGAAGAGCCACCGCTGCTAGTGGAGCCCCACTCTAGATCTGGGGATAAAAGGCAGGGAGCGGAGATGACTAGGTGTGGCAGACAACTATTCATCTCCCTGCTGGCCTGACTTGTTAGCTTGCTGTGAGAGAGAAACCTTTTGCTGGGGCTGCTGGCGCTCTTAATAAAGGAATCATTGCTTCAACTACAGAGGGTTTGTCATGTTTGGGGAGCTGGGTCAGAACAATCTTTAATAAATTATTACAGTTATATTAACGCTGTTTGAACTTTCTTGACTAATAATAAATAAGCTATAGGTAAAGTATTGAGTAAAATGGAAAATGTCTCTGGAATCAAGAACATCTGTAGTTTGTATCTAGTGAGATGTAAACTTTGTGTTATATGCAATGACATCTTGATCGGGTTTCAGTGTCTTGAGTTTTTCAGTTGGATTCAGTTTATGTTCATTCGAAAATAGTTATTAGAATAGTGTGCAAACATTCATCTAGAGAGGAGATTTTCTACTTGTATAAGCCTGGTGGTAAGATGTACTTTTTTCTATCAGTTGCCAAAATTCAAGATCCTAGAAATACATTAATAAATGTATTAATGTTGTGAGGTATGTACATGTTTTGATCAGTGGTGGGTTTCAAAACTTTTTACTACCGGTTCTGTGGGTGTGGCTTGGTGGGTGTGGCACGGCTTGGTGGGCTTGGCAGGGGAAGGATACTGTAAAATCTCCATTCCCACCCCACTCCAGGGGAAGGTTACTGTAAAATCTCCCATTTCCTCCCAATCAGCTGGAACTTGGCATGGGGGCGGGGCCAGTCAGAATTTTTACTACTGGTTCTCCAGAACTGGTCAGAACCTGCTGAAACCGACCTCTGGTTTTGATGTATGTTTTTATACATCCCCTTAGTTATAATCCAGGTAAAAATCAGATTTTGGTAGATGTGAGCAGAAATTTTCTTAATCAATCAGTAAAGGAATGATGGAATATTTATTTGGGAGGAAGGTTTTTTTTGTCATTTTAAGAGCAAACCTGAACACTTCTGCAGAGCTCTTGTTTAATCATTATTGTTCTTTAATGCTTTTTTAGAACCCAGCCAAAGACAGTTTTTGCAGAAGTAGAATCTGATGAAGATGAAACAGATGACAAGCCAGAGTGGAAAAAACGTAAAATTTGAAGAATTTAAATTGGAGGAGCTTCACAAGGGATTTGAGACAGAGATGGATTCTTTTTCCTTATGCAAAAGAAGTCAAATTACTGCAAGCAAAATTGCTTTTACGCACAGGAATATTTCGCCCCTTTGAAAGACTATAATTGCCATAAAGTGAAATAGGATTGCTTTAGCATAAAGTCTGTATTTTATTAAATAACTAAAGTCATCAATAAAAAAGAATTATTTCTTCAAAGGCCTTTGTTTATGTATGTGTATATTTAGAAGAGTAGATCATACTATCTTAAAAAAAGCCCAATCTTTTTTTTTTCCTCCTTAAATTATTTTTTTCATTTGTTGATATATCACCTAAACATGATGAGGAAGTAGGCTATTATATGACCTGGAATAATTTCTGCTCCATATTTGAATTCCATAATTTTTTTTTGTTCATTTTCGAAAGCCACAGGGTATGTCAATAATGTGAA
Source organism: Pantherophis guttatus (assembly GCF_059756535.1). Taxonomy (NCBI): domain Eukaryota; kingdom Metazoa; phylum Chordata; class Lepidosauria; order Squamata; family Colubridae; genus Pantherophis; species Pantherophis guttatus. Next base: position 22,145,350 of record NC_142064.1, read on the forward strand.
TTGTAAATGGTGTACAGAATCTTATGGGGGGGTAGGCAAAGCATTTATAATTGGAAACATTTCAAATTAAAAATGATTGTTTTGATATGCTGAACATTGCCTGATACAATTGTAAGCATTCTGGAATGTTCCAAGTTTTTTTTTAAAAAGCCACATTTGGATCTTAAACCATAGATGTTTCAAATGCAGAACATATCTGGAATAATGTCAGAATATTCCTGGTTAAATTGGAATGGTCATTTTCAGCTCAAAAGGTTTTGCACAGTACTAATCTTCTATTGGCAACTTATTTCCACCTGTTGATTGTAGAACAAATATATGTCATGCAGATGTCATTTCATAGATACATAACTTCTTTTTTCTAATGGTATGCAATAGGTTCCCTTTTTTAGGCCAATAGATTGTTACTTTGCTCGAAGAAGAAATCTTGCTATCGATGCATTTTTGTCTGTGCATTTCTTGATTCCTGATTTTTATATGTTTGCTGATCATTTTAAGTTCTGGAATGTAATACAAAAATATTCATTTTAAAATCAGTCATTGTTTCACAGAAAAATAAATTGCAAGAGACTGGTGAAGAATAGAAGGAAGAAAAAAAACACCTGGTCTTAAGAATCTGTTTTATCTTTTCCTTCTGAAAGTATGTGTTCTTTGTTCTTGCTTCTAAATCAAAATTGTACTGTGACTTCTTTACTACTCTATAGCCAAAGTATGCTGTGTACTCCTTAAATATCACCATGCAAAGGACCTCATTCATAGCCATCAAGATAGATATTTGAGGGGGGGATACAATTTTAGGAGTTTAATCCCACCCTATTACATTTGCTAGCCAGCATCAATCCCTCTTAATTCCTAGCTTATTCCCAGATGTTTGCTAGAGCAGGGGTCTCCAACCTTGGCAACTTTAAGACTTGTGGACTTAAGTTCCCAAAATTCCTCAGCCAGCTGGCTGAAGAATTCTGGGAATTGAAGTCCACAAGTCTTAAAGTTACCAAGGTTGGAGACCCCTGTGCTAAAGTGACTTGATTATCTTCTTCAGGACAGTGATCACAACTAAGAGAACATCTGTATTGAGCTTCTCTATTCATACAGTAGAAAGTGTAGTAACTATTGGCATCGTTCAGGTTTCATAAACTATGAGTTAGCCTTTTCTAAGGCACTACATTTATCCCTGCTGTTTTCTAAAACCATTGTAATTTTTTTATATTTACTTTTCACTAAGAGTAAAATATAAATCTAATATTTTACAATACGCATCTTGAAGAATGTATACATTATATGATAGAAAGGTGAAGAGTAACATTGCATATTTTAAAGGGTTAACATTTTATTTAGGTGCTTGCCTTGCTGTGTCTGTCACAACTAATGCTTTAAAAGGAATTATTGATTTGGAAAGTCATTTGCTTAGAGGAAGTTGTATTTACTTTTTTAAATAGTTCTAATCCATCAAAATCAAATATATTCAATTTTGTGACACTTCCATAAAGTGAAAAGATCATAATGATCTTGATACTTAAAATATTAGCATTTAATTCATACACTACCACGTATATGAATTAAATACACGGTGCTTCACGGACTGCCCTTTTTTCCTTTCACATTTAGGGTAGTATTCTTTTCTAACAGAGCGCCTTCAAGCTGGATGAATATTCAATTTAAAAAGCTGTATCACTTAACTCAACCTCTTCTTAATCTTCAGCAAGCAGGATTGCTTAAAATTTAGTTCCCAGAAGCTGAACAGTGAGATCGGTAAAAAGTCAAGTCAATTGATGACAATTTTACTTCTCTTAACTTCTGAAATATGTGTATAAGAAAATCACAGCATTTTTCTAGGATTCCCAGTTTACCACAAAAATGGGTTTTTCCTCCATAATTTGCCCATCTTGTAGTTGAAAGCAGTGTGAAAATTTGAAAAATGATTAATTATGCTGCTTGTCTAAAAATTATCCTTATTTATATGGATTGTATTTTATTTAATGATGTTACCTAATTAGGTAATGAAAATCTGCAAGCAAACAACCAAATCCACAGCACCAAGAACTCCACACTTCATCCCTGAGTTAAAGGTATTTTCTTCTGTCAAGATGAGAATAATAAGATGGAAAATTAAATGGCCATAGACATTTTGGATAGAATGGGAGAAAACAAGTAGGATAATGTGGAATGCCATGTCCCCATTTACATGGCATTGTCATCATACATCTGCTTCCCAAATCATTACAACTACATAAAAATATAATTAGCAGGTGAAAAATGAACACTGCATATGTCATTATGAATAGGAAGAGAAGGAAATGAGCAAAATGATGTATCCATTACAAATATTGGATAATGCAGCTGCAGAAAAAATCATTTAACACCCACCCACATTTTTTTCCTTAGGAATGCAGTTTGTACCTCAGTGCACTTTTAAAAAGACATTTTCCAAAATAAAGCTTGATTTACCTTGCACAAATTTTACTCTCTTACCTACAGTAAGGGGAAATGGCTACCTTAATTAAAATAGAAATACAGCCTATAATTCCAGTTTCTGCTGGTTATTAATGTTTTCTTGAAAGAAAATATTCTCTTCCAGTCCTCTTCAATTCAAAATCTACAAATACTGTATTATGCTGTAAGAGCCTTGTCTGTTGTTTCAGTCCTGTATGGCAACAATAATCACCATAGAGATAAACAATATGGGACAAATGAATTTTAAAAATGTATTTCCTTCCCGTTGGTGGGATAGCATATGAAATATCCTGAAGAGAACAATGAAATATTTTAAAGAAAGGGAAATCATTTTCTTTTCCAATTCTTTCCTTCTCAAACACCACTCTTCACAAGTTTTCCCAAGGTGTCAATTCAGTGGCATCTTCAGGGTAAGGAAAAACTAATAATACAGTCCACATGATGGTTATGGCAGGTCGCTAGAAGCCTTGCCGTTTCTGTGTGTCTACATCACGGACATAAAAAAGGGTGGGGCTTGGCTTATGCTGCCTTCCATCTTGATTTTTGACCCTACAGCATTGTTCAGACAGCATTGCTAATAGCCCTCTAAAATTATTTTAAATCAAAACTAGTTTCCTGCAAAGTCTACAGTTTATCCAAAGTAAACCTTGTTGGTTTCTCAGCTAAGCTGTAGCTAAGCCCAGAGTTGCTCTGTGAGTGAGAAGGGCGGTTTCTAAATTTGATATAAATAAATAATCTTAAAAGCACATGTATCTTCCACACTTATTTTTCCCTTCTGAACTGTAAGCTATTTGGGGATAGAGGATTCTCTGTTCATACATGTTTGTAATTCTAAGCACCGTGAATGCTGTGGGTGTATGCAGCATAAATAAATCATTACCCTGAGTGAAGCGGTTGTGTAGAAAGTTAGAAGCAGTTGTCCTTTGAACATAGTAGAAGGGGTTTTCTATTGCCCAGGCATGAAGTACCTTAAGTAACCTAAAAAGAATTTAGTTCCCATCATATTTCATGAATGAGCAAGGCCATCAATTTTTCACCAGTGTGCGATTTTGGCTGACATTCCCCTTGTTCTTAATTGCATATATAGTTTGTGACAAAACAGAATCCACAAGGCATTTCCTACATCCCCATCCATGCTTCATGAGTACTTTTATTTCTAGGTTAATGGTTTCTCATGATACAGTCCATAATACATGTGTTATTTATTGTAGAACTTCCCCTGCCTGTTTTAATTTTCTTCTTGCCATAGGAAATGAGTTCTTTGAAGCATTAGCTCTCAATATGTAAACAACTTATTGGATGTTTCAAACAAAATAATACACAGACATTTCAAAGGACAACTGGCCTGCCATTCACAGAAAAAATAGCACAACTGTTATGGGAAAGTAGATTTTTACCCATAAGATCCAGGACTAGCAACATGGATTAGCTGCCCTTGAGCTATGCGCTTTGATGCTGTTTGGACTTCAATAAAGTTAATTGGAACATGACATGCTGACGAAGATTTGTATGAGGATGACATGGGATTGTGAGGTGTTTCACAAGTGCACAGCGTTATAGTTTAATGTAAAAATAAGGCTTTTATCCAGCAGAGAGGAATGAAAGCAAAGGTGGCTTACCGGTCATGGATGGACATCTTTATAATGCGATTCAGTGTCATCAGTTTTAATATCTTAAGTTGTCATTTCTTGAAGTACTATATCCATGATGGTGAACCTATGGCACGCGTGCCACAGGTGGCACGCATAGCCATATCAGTGGGCACGCCAGGTCAGCTCTGGCACGCATGCACATGCTGGCCAGCTGATTTTCAGGCCTTCTGGGCCCACCAAAAGTAGGGAAACAGGCTGTTTCCTGCCTCTGGAGGGCCTGGGGGTGGGTGGGGAAGGCCCGTTTTTCTCACCTGGCTCCAGATCCTCTCTATGCATCTGGAGAGGGTGAAAACAGTCTTCCCCACTCCCGCGGAGGCCCTCTGGAGGCCTGTAATGGCCCATTTCCCAACTCCTGGTGGGACAGGAAGTGACGTTTTTTGCTTTCCCCAGCCTCCAGAGACTCCTAGATACCTTTCCCTTCATTATCTGTCTATTGGCTTCCTTCCTTCCTTCCTTCCTTCCTTCCTTCCTTCCTTCCTTCCTTCCTTCCTTCCTTCCTTCCTTCCTTCTCTCAATTTTATTCCGCCTTTATTACTTTATAGGTAACTCAAGGTGAAAACATACATAATGCTCCTTCCTCCTCCTATTTCTCCCACAACAACAACTTTGTGAAGTGAGTTGGGCTTAGAGTGACTGGTCCAAACCAAAGTCACTCAAATTGTTCTTGTGCCTATGATGGAACTAGAACTTACAGTCTCCTGGTTTCTCATAATTGGCATCCTTCAGTCTCAAAAGTCTATAGTATCGTGCTCTGGAAAGAGGTCCTAAAACAGTATTTAGTGTGACTAAAAAGGCCAATTCGAGAGTGGCAATTCCTTCCACACTGAGGGCAAATACATTCTGTCCCCTGCCCAGCCCTAGATTTCGCTGGTTCCGGGACTGCCTCTTTGCCTCAGTCTGCCGAACAAGTGTCTCTTCGAATTGGAGAAGGCCATGCTGCGTCTTTAGCCTCCAAGCTGAACGATCGGAGGTCAAGGTTTCCCAGTTGTTAATGTCCATTCCCAAGGCCTTTAGGTCCCTCTTGCAGATATCCTTATATCTCACCTGGTTTCTAACCTGATGCCGTAATCACGTTTGCACCTATATCCACCCTTTGTTGTTCTTGTTTTGTTTTCAGATAGTTGCTTTTCCTTCAGCTACGTTTTCTCCTGATGTTTCCTTCCCAAATCCCAAATCTAGCAATTTTTCTATTTTCCTTTTAGCATATCTTTCTTTTAGGAGTTTTCATCCTCTCAGTCCTTTTCTGGCTGTTTAATCCTACTTATCATTGGTGTAAATCAGGGGTGTCAAACTCACAGCCTGCAGGCTGGATGCGTCATATGCTGGTCATGCCCATCCCCTGTTTTAGTGAAGGGAACAAAAGTCACGATACATCACGTGATGACAATGTGACAACGCAAGTTGGTGTAAATTAATTAAGGTCAACATATTTGACTTCACTCGGTTTAAGGTGTTTTTTTTTTTTAAATAATCAAGAATATCAGCATTACATGGCTACTTTCCTCCAATGTCACTGCTATTCCTATTTCCTCAGGTAAGTCTTCCCTATTGGTTAGCATCAAGTTAAGGATAACTGATCCTCTTGTGTCTTCCTCCATCCGCCGAAGGAGAAAGTTGTCAGCAAGACAAGTCAGGAATTTCCTGTAAAGTCCATGCTTGGCAGAGTTTATCTCCTAACAGATGTTGGGGTAATTAAAGTCCCACATCACTACTACTTCATGACTCTTTGAAAGAATTGCAGTTTACTTTTGGAAAGCAATAATACATCTTCTCCTTAGTTGGGCTGGCAATAGTAGCCCTCCGACAACATGGCTGTCATTTTTTTTTTCTTCTGTTTTTTTTTTTTTAACCTAGATGCTCATCATTACAGTATCACCAGATCTGTTCGCTTGGATTTCTATTTTTAACTTACAGTACAAATCCCCCTCCTTCTTTATACCTTCTGCTTTTCCTGAATAAATTATGTCCTTCAATTCCATTTGGAGGAGTCATTCCACCAGACCTACATTATACCTATTAAATCACATTTGCTTTCCTGTACTAAGAATTTAATCCTGCCATGTTTATTTCCCATACTCGGGAGCTTTAGCATGTAGACAGTGAAGGCCATGAACTTTAGGAGGTTCCCCCCCCCACTGCGTGATTTAATAGGCCCCCACGACACGAAGAAACACTCCCACTCCTTTCTCTAGTCCAGAAGCATCTGAGATTTTCCCTCAAGGTTTGTGTCCCGAACCCCCACAAGATTCATTATAAAGCCTTACTGGTTAAACTTTGCCATACTTCAGCCAAAATATTTTTACTAGTCATTGAGAGGTTCAACCCATCTTATGCCATTTGGAGCTATCATTCTGATAGCTCAAACTACATGCCCAGAAACTAAAATCCTCTACCAAGATCAACTGACTGGGAAGGTTGCAAACAGCAATCCCATGTCCCCAGGACATTGCAACCATCGTAAATACAAGCATCGAAATTTTGATCATGTCACCATGCTTTCATGGTCATAGATGCCATAACTGTTAATAAGTTATTTTTTCAGTGTTGTAACTTCGAATGGTCGCTAAACAAATGATTGTAAATCAAGGACTACGTCTATACCAAGGGTGTCAAACTCTCATCATCACAGCGTCGTCACATGATGTATCCCGACTTTTTTCCTTTCACTAAACCGGGCGTGGGCGTGGCCAGCGAGTGATGCATCTGGCCCATGAGCTGCGAGTTTGACAGCCCTGCTCTATACATTAGAATAGAATAGAATAGAATTGGGATACAAGATTTCCCCTTCCCCTTCCCCTTCTGATGGACCAACAAGGAGACAAAGCTCTTCACTGAAAACAGAAAAGTTTACAGCTGGTTGGTTTTTTAAAACAAATTTTTCAATCTATCAATCTGGAAACCAATTTTTAGTGTGCAAACAGTTAAGAATCTGACTGTACTCTTCCATATCTACATATTTTTGTATGTTAAAAACATATCAAAAGTGCTGCAATGGAAAGAGGAAGAGGTTGGCAATAGAAAATTTCAAAATTCATCTTGGAGCATTCAGTAATGCCTTTAGTGTTCAATTCAAAAGCAAAAACAAAAACGTGTTCTAAGAGCTCCAGATATCATTATCAAACATGATTTTACAAAAATGCAGGATAGTGAAGGAAAGAAAAGAAGGGGAAAAGGCTGATTTGATATTCAACAATCTTTGATGACCTGAAGACTTTGCTAACTCATCTAAATGCAAGTAAAGTAAAATTCAAATTAATAAACTGGAAACATGGGGCTTGTAATACATTGTTCTAGTACACAGTGATCACTCAGAACCTAAAATTAGTATATTATATAAAGGCCAGGCATTGTCCATTTGAATAGTTGCAGTCTTGGATTACTGATGTCACTCATCTCTTGTGAGTCTTTCATTATTGTGGAGTTTAGTCAGAGATCAAGACAGATTGAAGAGTCATCAACTCATAACCAAATAAAGTAGCAGGAATGAAACAGAAGGCTGTAACTGACCAGGGATGAAGAAATGAATAACAATGCCATCTCGATAAAACGAAGTATATCTTTTTTTATCAAATCTGAATTTGTAGTTTTACACACACACAAATATATATATATATATATATATATATATATATATATATATATATATATATATATATATATATATATATATATATATATATATATATATATATATATATATGGTTATTTGGGTTTTCTCCCGCGTAAAATTGGAGGTGTCTTGGCAACGTTTTGATGAAGTCTCATTCGTCATCTTCAGGCCGGTGTCTTCGGCTTCGTGCTTCTAGGAGCAAAACAATTTGCTCCTAGAAGCTTTCATATACGCTCAGAGCAAGTGCAAATTATATATATATATATATATATACATACACACACACACACACATACAGTATATATATATATATATATATATATATATATATATATATATATATATATATTGCACTTGCTCTGAGCGTATATGAAAACTTTTCCTACTTTTATCCATAAAAGTATAATAAATAAAATCTAATAATGTGCATTGATATAATCCATATGTCTCATAGCAGCCAAGCCTAATATAAGCAAACCCTTTCCAGCAACATCCTGCGCACTCATACGAAGAAGAAATGAAATTCATGCATCAGACAGCATTCCTACTGCACACTTTCTCTCTTGCTTTTACACCCAGCTCAACTTCTCTCTTTTCTTTTGTTTCCTACCTGGGTCCATTTGAAATTGTGCAATTTGACCAATTTCAACTTCGTGATCATTTTTAAAAACATTCCAACCAGCTGTCGAAGATTAGTTGAAAGTCTATAGGACAATCTGCTGCCCTCCAGATATAGAATAGAATAGAAAACAGAGTTGGAAGGGACCTTGGAGGTCTTCTAGTCCAACCCCCTGCCTAGGCAGGAATCCCTACACCACTTCAGACAAATGGTTATCCAACATCTTCTTAAAAATTTCCAGTGTTGGAGCATTCGCAACTTCTGCAGGCAAGTTGTTCCACTTATTAATTGTTCTAACTGTCAGGAAATTTCTCCTTAGTTCTAAGTTTCTTCTCTCCTTGATTAGTCTCCACCCATTGCTTCTTGTCCTGCCCTCAGGTGCTTTGGTGAATAGCTTGACTCCCTCTTCTTTGTGGCAACCCCTGAGATATTGGAACACTGCTATCATGTCTCCCCTAGTCCTTCTTTTCATTAAACTAGACAAACCCAGTTCCTGCAACCGTTCTTCATATGTTTTAGCTTCCAGTCCCCTAATCATCTTTGTGGATATGTTGGATGACAGATTCTAGACCAGTGATGGCTAACCTTTTTGTCGTCGTGTGCCATGCGCTCCTGGCTGGCAAGGGGGTGGATGTCCCGGGTCTGCATGTGGGCATAAACGGCATAGCCGGTGCACACGCATGCTAAGAGGAGCTGCCCAGGGAGCAGGCGCGCGCTGGGAAATGAACTTCCGGTTTCCGGCGCATGCATGCACTCTGGCCAGCTAGTCTTTTGGTTATTGGCTTGCATGCGTGCATGATGATCAGTTGGCTGGGTGATCTTCCAGTTTCTGGCACTGCCGCATACGTGAAGGCCAGCTGATCATCATGCGCGCATGCAAGCCAATAACTAGAAGACTAACTGGCCAGTGCACATGCATGTACCAAAAACCTGGAAGAGAAATGAGTGATGCGCACATGCCAGGCTCTGCGTGCCACTTTGGGCATGCGTGCCATAGGTTCGCCATCACGAGTCTAGACACTCCAGTGAGCAGGAATGACCAGATAGTGGTAGGGAGCCTCCCCCCCCCAAAAGGGTGTATATAAGGGTGTAAGAAAGGGGGTAGGGCTTTGATGATGTAATGGCAGCTGCCATCTTGACTTTTTTGACTCGCTGTGCAGATACCCTGCTAGGCAGCTTGACTATGGAGCCAACTTGGAATTGCATTTAATAAATAATAAATAAATCTCATTCTCTACATGTGGATGGCAGCAGGTTGAAGAAGAATGTCACAGGATGGATCAGTGGATTTTATCTTTAAATTGCAGCTCAGACAATAGTCTGATAAAAGAAATGCAAAAGAGGGATGAGGTTAGAGAAAGCATCTCAGAAGGGACCCTCCTTGGCTCTCTGAAAAGTAGAAGCAAGGGATAGAACAGGTGCCTTCACACTTGCAAGATTCTGTTACTATGACTTACAATAAAGATAATTTTAGTATAAATGGTTTTAGTTTCCTGTCTGGACTATCTCAAAGGGCTGACAGTGAATGAAAAAAGCTCTGATTTCTTCTAAGTTTCTGAATTGGGCTTTCCTCTTCTTGTTTCATTTTGGTTCTTCTTGTTTTTTGTTTCTGAAATTTTTCCAGAGGAACGTTGCATGCTGTATTCAAGCAGGCATCCAAATTAAAATGCTTTCAGCCCCACCACTTAAGACATTTAATTGTAGAACCTCAGTAGGCATATAGATGCATGCTCAATATTATGATAGTTAATGTCTCTCAAGAGAGAAATTATACACAATGTTTTTCTGGGAGCAGTTTTCATTTTTAAAACTTCCTGGAAAGAACCAACTTCAGTGCATACACATATTAATTTTTAGAATTCCTCTCTCCATGAACATGCTATTCCACTCACAAACATTTCAAAACATTTTCAGCTGTCTTCTTTTTTTTTTACAATAGATGGCCAACTTCTACCTAGTGCGTGAACCTTGGCCAGCTATAAAACATGTTTCAAGAAAGAGTTTTTAGAAAAGCATTTACAGTATAACCTTATGGTGAGTGCAGAAAGAGAAATAAAATCATCGGTACCACGTAAAGAATGGGGAATTGAAAATAAATTAAGCCCGTTCCCCATTTCCTCTGGAATGACATTTGACCATTTAAAAAGACCTGGCAATAAAACATATGATTGAGTGATCACCAGAGAATGCCTTTGCTATAAAGCAACACATTAGTGGTGTGTTAGGTATGCCACAACTGTACTTGTGGTTTATGCTATTGCAGGCAGCAAATGAGCTTAGACTGAGCCCCAGGGATATCCCAGTGGAACTATTTATACTTTTAAGACAGGTGTTACTGTACATTATATAAAGGTTTGGTGTGCAGTATTAAACATGTTGGGGTTGGGCATTTGTAGAAGAGATAGAAATGCAAATGAGAACTGGCTATCTGGATCTTTTTTTTTTTTTAAAAAAAATCAAACCTGAAGATCCTTTTAAATGGCAATAGTGCTTAGACTTACATACCATTTCATAATGCTTTACAGCCCTAACCTCTCTAAGTGGTTTACAAAATCAGCATATTAACCCCAACGATCTGCTTCCTCATTTTACCAACCTGGGAAGGATGGAAGGCTGAGTCAATTGAGCCGGTCAGGATCGAACTCCTGGCAATGGGCAGAGTTAGCCTGCAATACTGCATTCTAACCACTGCACCACCACGGCTCTTTTTAAACATGAAATATAGTTTTTTTTTTTTATTATTTGATTTATATGCTGCCCTTCTCCGGAGACTCAGGGCGGCTTACAGTGCGTTAAGCAATAGCCTTCATACTTTTGTATATTTTATACAAAGTCAGCTTATTGCCCCCACAAACTGGGTCCTCAATTTACCTACCTTAGAAAGGATGGAAGGCTGAGTCAACCTTGAGCCTGGCAAGATTCGAACTTATTTTAATTGCAGACAGCTGGTGTTAAATTACAGTGCTTAGTCTGCAGAGCTATCCAGGCTCCTGCATTTTGCACAATGTTTTCCTTCCTTTTGCATCCATCGGTACATCCTTAAAAAAAATGAGGAGGTGATGGGCATTTCCCTGGATGAATTGGGAAATTAAATACACTGACAAGTTTCCCTATTTTGTCTTTGACCCTTTGTGTAGTATTTGGAGGGTGTATTACTGCTAATTCAAATGTATCTTACCCATGAGGAGACAAAGAAGGCGAGGGAGAAAGGAAAGGAAAAAAAAGAAAGAGAAGGAAGGAAGGAAGGAAGGAAGGAAGGAAGGAAGGAAAAAAGAAGGGAGGGAGGGAGGAAGGAAATGTGCTATCCGTAAAAAAGAAAAAAAATGCTGTAAAATCTTGAATACTTGGAAATCATTTATCAGGACTTATTTATGCAACAGAAGGATGGTTGCTGTTATTCCTAGCTAAGGACAAATGCAGATGTGTTTGGCATTGACCTCCTCCCCTTCTTTTGACAGACAGAACAAAGTAGCACTTGATGAAGGTCGATTTCATAAGAATAATATCCAAGGGCATGACACTCTACTAGCTCTTCCACTTCTGCCTTAGTGCTTTGAAACTTGGGACCAGTTATTTTTCTTGTTGCTATTTATTTCAGAGCTGTCAATGGCCTCCTACCCTGCCCAAAATCTTGGATGACTCGCTCCCACTTCTCTGAGCAAAGCATCTGAAGCTTCCCAGGCTAACATTCCAGGTTCTTCTTTTAGCTGTCCCTAGAAAGTAGCATATGTCTGAAGGCAAGATCAGCCTTCTCTCTAAATGAGGGAAGAATTGTGAAAGTAGGTCGTTGGACATGGCAGCCTTTCAATTCCAGAGCCCTTCTCTCTCTCTCTCTCTCTCTCCCTCTCCCCCCTCCCTCTCCCTCTCTCTCTCGTTTTCTCTCTCTCATACACACACAACACACCTCTTGCCAAATAAAAACCAGAGCAAGTGCATATATCATATCACAAATCCAGGAGGCATGTGGATCATTTGAACAGGATGTTTCAGTGCTATCGTGGTTTGGATCTCTGGCTACCGCTAACACAGAAATGTTTGTGCATCCCAGCCTCCAGCATTCTTGCTGTTAAGCTTTCCCTCTAGGCTTTAATGTGGCTGCTTCTGTTGATGGATGAAATTAGCCTCTGTAGTAACTGGAATAGAATGTGCAAAAGATGTGGCGTTACAATATAAATGACTTTTATCCTTCGAGTTGTTCTGACCTATTCTGAAATATGGCCGCAAAAGGCCATATTTTTAATCTCTAGTAAAAAAAAAAAAAAATCAGCTCATAGGTAGATGGGAATTTAATTTTTTAAATTTTTTTTTGGAAAGAATGGTGGGAAAGTTGGCAGCTTTCCTCAAGAATGAAACGGAAGGAACAAGAGTTTTAAAAAGGATAGTGAGGAGGAGAAAAGGCAGCTCCAAAAGAAATAACTTGGGTGGCTGACCTCAAAGTTGGTATGGTAATAGATGGGACATTGTGCTGGTAGCCAAAATTTTTCATTAAAGAACTCAAGATTTAATGAGTGTGTGTGTGTGTGAGAGAGAGAATATGAACCCCAAACAGCATAAGTATCACATGGGATCAAAATCAGTGAATTAGTGAAATGTTTCTCAACCTGAGGAACCCTAAAATATATGGACTTCAACTCCCAGAATTCCCCAGCCAGCCGGCTGGGGAATTCTGGGAGTTGAAGTCCATACATCTTAAAATTCCTCAGTTTGAGAAACACTGTGTTGGTGGACAGAACATTTGGATGCAAGCCACTGACGCTTTCACGGTGACACTCCATCTGCCATCCTGTCAACTTTTTAAAATAAAATTTTATTTGAATTTTAAATACACAATAAAAACTAACAAGAACTAATATTCAACTCTTCGGCAGTCACCCATGGACATGAAACAAAAAGGGGCATAGTCTCCATTCAGGCAGAGGACTTTTGTTAAACCTCCAGCCAATTAGAATTAGAATTGCCAAGGGTTTCATTTCACAAGATCCAGGTCCTTTCTGTGTTGAAAGGCATTCCATTTGTTAAATTTCGGCAGGGGAGTTTGGCGCAAAAATTATTTAGTGGGATCATATATAACTTTGTAAAAAAAAGATTTTTCTATATCTTTACTTTTGGAAAATTCAAATTTAGGAGGCGGGAAAGGATTCCCCTAAAAACATGTATTGCTACAGTCCGCCAATCACATGTGATTGGTAAAATGTCTTGATGAGTGCATGCCATCCCAAGGGCCTCATGAATCAGAGAGCTGGAGAGTTCGTTGGCTTTTGAATTTATCTTTCACATGTGCTTCAACTAGCTGACTGTCCACAAGTATGTGAAACAAGGCCAGTTGATGGACAGAGGCAGAATTGCCATATATTAGCTAAGAAATCAGCCATCAGTCATGTATGTAAGGGGCCCCCAGAGCAACAGATCCCCTCAGCTAATATACATCTGTTTCCCAATAAAGTGACCTGGTACTGAACCAGGGCATCTGCAGGGAGAGGTAAAAAACTCAAGATGGCACCTATAACCATGTGATCCAAGCTCTGTATGAGTGATGTCACAGGAAAAAGGGTGGAGCATAAATTGTGCAATGGCAACCGACATCTTGGCTATTTCGAGGCGGACAACCCAAAACCTTACCTGCCTTTTTGAGATTCTGTTCCAAAAAGTCAAGAGACAAAAGCCATCTTTAAAGTTGCGCAAGAATGACAGTTAATTACCTCGTAACAATAGAAAGAAGCTTTATTTCATAAAAAGTTTATAAAATGCATATTGTACAAAAATAAAGTCTGTAGAGAACTTTGCTTAACACAAACGGCTGAGACGTCGATTGGAGGTGAAGTAAAAATCCCCAATAATAACAACTATCTGTTTTATTTTTATTTATTTTTTTTCAATTCTTATTTCCAGAGTGGGCAAAAATCACAAACTTTACCTTTTTTTTTGGTTTGTTAGCATTAGGCTGCCATTAAAGGGTGAAAAAGGCTGGGGAAACAGGGAAAGCTACTGGTTGCTGAAAGAGGCTCACAGCAAAGGCCAAACTGATTTCTGTAAAGGTGCTTGAATGCTTCATGATTGGTTTGGATGGATATTTTGAGGGTATCATTTTGCCTTCTGCAGACTTTCCTGTCTGAAAAGATAGCTGTACTCATGCATACAGAAAAACTTAAGAATAAGAACCATGATGTTCTTACATCATCAAATCCATTAGATTTTTCCAACTGATGACCACATAGTACCATCTTATGATTAAGGATAATTGTCTAATGATTAAGGATAATTGTCCAGAATACATACCAGTTGAATTTATGTCTTGCTGATTTATCTTACAGGGAACAGTATGAGATTCATGCATTGCACTAAACCATAAACCATGGTTTCGACACAGCAGTTAGATAGCTTCACAAAAGCCAAAAATAAAACATTTAGTACATTATGGCTTAATACAAGATGTGAAACTGCAATTGGTCCTGTCTTGCCAGAAGCAATCAAGATTTAATAGACCGATGGTTTGTAATGCAGCCTATTTGGTAATATTCCTTCCATGTTAAGATTCAGATTGTGGAAATTCATTAAAGGATAAACTTTTGTGCAGTCTTGTATCCTGTCATGTGACCATTCTATCACTATTCCTTCATCATTTCCCCCCCCTCCCCTCTTTTGGATAAAATCCAGTGAAATTCCTTTTGTTTCAGTGGGAATATTAAACAAATGTTTAAATCCTCTCTATGAAAGCCAGACTTACAGGAAACATCAAAGGTTCACTGTAAAGGAAATTAAAACTGGAAGTAAATGTGACAATAATTCTAGCTGAAAGAGTCTTATGTTGCTCTCTGGAGTAAGTCCTATTGAATGCTAATCAGCTTTACTTCTGAGTAGATAGGCATCGATGCTGTTAATACCTATTTATATGTGGAAATATAGGGTAGCAGCAGCTGACTATGTTACCGTAGCTCAATAGTTTCAACTTCAGTGACTCTTTATCCTCGCCAGCATGTCTGATGGCAAAAGACCTGGAATCTTGTAAGTCAAAATAACTGGATGGTCCTAGTCTACCTATAGGACTATGGATGCTTCAAAAAGTATATCAGAGAAGTTCTTTGAACCTTGCACATTTGCACAAGTGTGAATGCAGAACTCTTCGCTAGACAGTAAGGCAACTCCTAGCTGTTCAGGTTACTACCTGAACTTGAAGAAAAGTTACAGCTGCTTTAAGAATCACATATGTCAACTCCTTAAAGCAGTGAGATTGTTCTAGAGCCCGGGTGTCAAACTCGCCATGTCACGTTGGCATCACGTGATGTTTTGAGATGTTTTTTTCCCATTCACGGAGCTGGGGTGGCCGTGGCCTCCACATCCGGCCCATGGGCTGCCAGTTTGACACCCCAGTTCCAGAGGCCTGCTAGAGGGGGGGGGGAGAAAAGTTTTTTAACAAAAGCAGACAACTGTCAAGCTTGTGTAAATCGTTTGAAGCCCCTTGCCTGAATCATTTTTAAAGCAGGTGCAGCCGTTTTAAACAATTAAAACTAGGGCTATGTTCCTTTTCATTTTAATTGGGAATGCTGCTGAACACAGCAGAATATACGTATCTCTAAAATGAACATCGATAACAATAGCCACACAAATTTCTGGAGCAACAGGATAAAAAGTGGCTTCAAGAGAAGCATTAGGCAGGCACGTAAGATGTAATCCACAGAAAGGTCAACATCCCTAAGACAAAATCAAAATATTTTGCTGGAAGCTTTAGAAACCTTTTCCCAAATGAATGGAACACATTCTTGATGACAGCGATATACTGAACTGTTGGCTTAAATCCCACTCAGTTCCCATTCTTGCAATAGATATTTCTCAGATGCAAAGGCCGCATGAATGACGTTGATGCACAGCACAGCAAAATTACTTAGCGACATTTCCAAAAACAAAGTGCTTGGAATTATTTTTAAAATAATTCTCATATACCCACTCCAATGAAATTACTTGAGGTCAAATCTATTTCATTTCAGTGGAATACTAATGTGATGTTCCATTGATTTCAGAAATCTTATTTTCAATGTTCATAAGAATAGAGTTATAGCCTGGGATATGATATACAGTTTGTTCTCTGGATTACGGTCGCTTATGTTTATTGGAGACCAACTGTATAAAAAAATAAGAGAGTCAGAAAGAAATAGAAATTGCACTTAAAATATTTGGATGAAAATTATAGTGGTCCTATGTCTGTAAGACATTAGCAATGGTAGCAGAATCAGACATGAAAAAAAGTAGCGTTTGCAGGTTTAGTCAAAGTTTCAATAGCATCCATGACCATGTAATCAAAGCTCCACCTGTATTTTTATGTGCACATATGACACGCATAAAAATAAAAAACAGGTGGGACTTGGAACCCACTATTGTGGCTGCCACAATTGAGGACATCTCTTGAAGCAAATGAACAGGGACATCAATTCTCCTGCACTTGCTTTCTGGTGTGAAAAAAATAAGTCTACATTTTCATAAAACTTTGATTATGGATTAATTGGTGTTGAGTGCGCTTTTATTTTTTTCATTATTATATAATCCACATGTGCTCTGTAGTTTTTGGCAGAATGAGATAACATGGCTTTCTTTTCTCTTTGATCTTTATCTTATCAAATGCTGAGGGTTTTTTTTCAAATTCCACATTAATTATTTTCTATGCCTCATGGTGTTGCAAATCCAATAAATATTCTACCTGCTACATCAAAGAAGTAGTTATTGAATTTCTACCAGAGAGTTAAAAGACACTGACCCTCCTTTTTCTTGGAAGAAACCTCTGGACACTGCAGGACTGGAGGAATTTCTCTTTTGAGTTGTCTCCACATAGCAGATTTAACTTAAGAGGGAAATTGTGGAATTCTATTTTATAGTTCCTAGCTATCTCACCTTGGTAAACTGTATATGTTGAAACACGGGTCTTCCTTGCATCCATAGTTCAATTCAGAGGTGTTATTCAGCAGGTTCTGACCAGTTCTGGAGAACCGGTAGCGGAAATTTTGAGTAGTTTGGAGAACCGGAAAATACCACCTCTGACTGGCCCCGCCCCCATCTATTCTCTGCCTCCCGAGTCCCAGCTGATTGGATGGGAAATGGGGATTTTGCAGTAACCTTCCCCTGGAGTGGGAAGGGAATGGAGATTTTACAGTATCCTTCCCCTGCCACGCCCACCAGGCCACGCCTAGCAAGCCACACCAACAGAACCGGTAGTAAAATTTTTTGAAACCCACCACTGGTTCAATTGTATGAAGGTGAGATTAGCAGATGGCACAAGTAGGAAATGGTGAGCATAAAGTTATGTGTCTCAAGAAGCCACAAGTAATCATCCTATGGAGATAATATATTACATGAAAAAATAAAGGTGTGGCAGGCAGGAAGAATGGAAAGCTTAATTCAAGAATATATTAAGATTCATGAAAAGTTCCTATATCTCAGTATGTCTCTGGAGATTCTCAGTCATCCAGGTCATGGTTGTCCCAAAGGTGCTTTTTCAAAGGGCATCTGGACTTTGTTTTTCCTTGAAGATGTTTCGCTTCTCATCCAAGAAGCTTCTTCAGTTCTTAGATATTGCACTTCAGAACTGAAGAAGCTTCTTGGATGAAAAGCGAAACGTCTTCAAGGAAAAACAAAGTCCAGTTGCCCTTTGAAAAAGCACCTTTGGGACGATCATATCTCAGTAGTAATATGGTAGGCAACAGCAGCAGAAATAGCAAACCAGCTTCAAACGTGTAAAGTCTTCATTTTTGTTTCCTGGGACCTCTGCTTTAAGAACATTAGATAAGAAGCCTGGGAGATAAAACTGTTTTTTTAGCTATTGTCACTCAGAATCAAAAGACAGGACAAAATGATCTAGCTTATTATGAACTCTTGTCATATGATAATAAGTCTTCTAACATTTTCACAATTTAATTCCCCCCCCCATGCTTCCGTTTAAAAACAAGGACAGCTCGTTTAGAAACGTCGATTAAACTCCTAGGTGTATTTAAACAACGTTTTAGCAGCTTAAGACCAATACTAGGAACTAATATCTGCCAAAGACTACAGAAATACTGTTATAACTACTTTTTCATCATGGGTGAAATGTTCAGATAGTACGAATATCTTTCCAGGTGTAGGATGCTCTTGATCAATGCTATGCAAGGACGTCAAAATGCATCTTAGGAGAAGGGTTTGCTAGAAGCATCCCAAAGAAACATTATGTTCCATCTGAAGTAGAAACAATATAGAAAATTAAGAGCCGCCAAATTGGGCCCTATCAAATATTGTTCACTTCACTGAGACAGCGATAAACAAATGCTTACCTTTGTTGTCTAAGTGGCCAGTGACTAAGCCTTTGCTGCAATGGGTTTGCCTCACCTCTAAGTCCCTTTCAAACAGATACTTTTATAGTTGTTATTTTAGGGGTTATGTCAAACAATAAAAGCTTGGGCACCCAACAATTTGTATGCGGATTTCCCTTGAAATGCACTTCAGATAATTTAAAAAGACCATCGTATTAAAAATGTATGCATGCATTAAGACATTCATCTACTGCTGTGCTTCCCAACCTTAGCAACTTTAAGAAAGGTGGACTTCAATTCCCAGAATTCCCCAGCCAGCATGGCTGGTTGAGGAATTCTGGGAGTTGAAGTCCACTTTTCTTAAAGTTGCCAAGGTTGGGAAACTCTGATCTACTGCATGCAACAGTTTGCATCAGTTGACTCAGTGGCTTCTTATGGGAGATAATGGTCTTCAAAATGAATATAGCTCAGTTGTTTGAAAGTCATTACCCAGTTATTATTTGAAATAGCTCATCTTTGGTGGCCTCCAATCACTTCCCTACGCTGAATGAGGCCAAGGAAGGGACATCTCAAAATTAAACCCATTAATGTCTGACAGGATATTCAGCTATTAGAATATTCTTGATATTTTCTGGTCTTTATGATACTTTGCCTCTCCCCCACATCAAAGGTAACAAAGTATGACATCTCATGTGACTTCAACCCTTCCCAACAGCATTGTCAGAAGTTAGGGAATCTTCAAAGTTTCAACTAGTTAAAGAAGATCAATGATAAAACATATTGCATTGAGTATGATGAAGTACTATCCAACTGGGCTTCCATGATTTTTGTTCAAATGGTAAAGTAAGTGATTTTTTAAAAACAACAACAACAACAGTTTGCATTCCCGATATTAATTCTTAATACTTTTTTTTTAAAAAAAGAAAATCTATATACCTTGATCCCAGCATCACTATCCCATTGTAACTTTGGCACCTCTTTAGAAGAAAGAAGCTTTAATAAATAATGAAACTGAAACTCGTGTCTGAACCGTAATAAATAATAATAATAATAACTTAAAATCTCAATAAATATTTTCTCTAGATTTGACTTTAAACAGGATGCATTGCATCAAGTAGTCTTCCTCTTCACTCACGATGACCGCAAATAAAAATGTAGTTCATTAAGTAAGTGACCTTAGTCCTTCTTTAAACCAATAAAAAAGATCCACATTTTTAAAAATGGCATTTTGCTAGACAGGTGATTAAAAACACAGCCTGCTACCGTGTTTTCCCGAAAATAAGACCCTGTCTTATATTTTTTTGACCCCTGAAATAAGTGCTTGGCCTTATTGCCATGCGCCCAAAAGCCCAATTGGGCTTATTATCAGGGGATGTCTTATTTTGGGGAAAACAGGGTATGTTGGGAAACAGAAAGGGTAACATCTCTCTCTGTCTAACATTAATCTCCTTTTTCGGTTACATTCTAAATTAATTAGCTTTTAGAAATCCTCCATCCTTTTTCATAATCATTTGCTTAGAATTTAGCAATAGAATTAAAAGTTGAGCTTGACTTCTTTCCCATACAGGTACTCCTTGACTTACGTCCACCATTGAGAACAACTGAAGTTCTGTTGCTAAGCAAGATGATTGTTAAGGGAGCCCCACTCGATTTTACAACCTTTTCTGTCACGGTTGTTAAGCAAATTACTCCAGTTATTAAGTGAATCACACGATTAAGTGAATTCGGCTTCACCCATCAACTTTGCTTGTTGGAAACCAGCTGGGAAGGTGATCACAGATGGTGGGCTCAGAATGCTGCAACAGTTGTAAAAACAGTACATGCCAGTTGCCAAGCATGATCATGGGGATACTGCAATGGTTATAAGTGTGAGGACCATTTGTAAATTCCCCTTTTCAGGGCCAATAACTTCAAATGGTTGGCACACGAATGATTGTTAATTGAGGACTACCTGTATATAAAAAATATGGAATTGCTTTCGATTTACAGCTAGTCCTCGAATTAAGACCACAACGGAGCCCAAAATTGATGTTGCTAAGGGAAACATTTGTTAAGAGAGTTTGCCCCATTTTTATGACTTTTCTTGCCACAGTTGTTAAATGAATCATTGCAGTTGCTAAATTAGTAACATGGTTGTTAAGTGAATCTGGCTTCCCCATCGACTTCGCTTGTTAGAAAGTTGGCAAAAGCTGATCCCATGGCCATGGGACACTGCAACGGTCATAAATATGAGTCAGTTATCAGGCATCTGAATTTTGATCATGTGAGCATGGGGATGCTGCAACAGTCATAAGTGTGAAAAACGGTCCTGAGTCACTTTTTTCAGTGCCGTTGTAACTTTGAATGGTCACTAAATGAACTGTTGTAAGTCAAGGACTACCTGTATATGTAACTGGAGGACTCTGTTGTGAACATCCTTTCTGACCGATTGGTATGGGTAGAATAATTCTGCATTATTCATAAGGCACAGGAAATGAAGCTTGTTAATGTCTTTACATCACAAAACAGAGGGATGTTGTGATGTACAATTTAGCTAAGTGGTCTGTAAATCAAGGGCAGAATTTCAAGTTTAGATTTCTGTGAAGGATTTCTAAAAGAGATTATTAGCAATGGAAGACAAAGGTCTACAATTGCTGGGTTTTCCATAAACAAGTATCAAAAAAGTGCTGAGTGAATTGTTGGGAACTGTCAGTTCTCAAGCTGGACAAATTTAGCCAGCAATTTGTATGAACCGAGAGTTCTGTTAGGATAATTTCCTCCTTTCATCAAGTGTGTTTTATCCATTATAACATTTCTATATATTCCACTCTTGCATCTCAAATATCCCGATAAATTCTTCAGGATTGCTCACACAGTAGCCTTCCTCAACCTGGGATCTTAGTTTTCAGAATGCTTCAGCCAGTATGGCCATTATGAAGAGTTCTGGAAACCCAGTCCATATTAACTGGAGGATGCAAGGCTAGGGAAGGTTTGGATCAGGGGTGGTCTACGAGGGATGAGGTCAAGAAGACCAAAATCATGGATATGGCTGGATAACCAAAGCATCCTTCCTTTTTAACATGCAATGGCACATTTAAAAAGGGTTGGAATTCCAGTCATCTGATCATGGTGGCCATTTTGACATTGTTGATTCTGCCCCTTCCCCCCAGAAGCCCCTGCAGCTGATCATAAAACACATTCTTCTCAATATGAAAGACAGATTATGCCTCCAGATTGGGATGAAGGCCTGCGATTATTAGTTTAACTTCCATTTGGAGGGGGAGAAAACAAAGAAGGGAGCTTGTGTTGATAAGCACCTGTTCGGCCAAGTTTTGCCAATGGTGGATCACCTCAAAACCAATGGTGTAAAGTACTTCCCATTCATCCTGGATCTGAGCCCCTGAGCACTGATGTCTATTTGCCTTCCTGTAGAAACCAAAAGCTCCATCATGTTGTCGCTTCACCAATTATCCTGTGCTGGATTTCCATCAACCAGGCTCCCACAGCTGTTCTTCTCCTGTATGCTTGGTCCTCTTCCTTCATTTGAAGCCAACTGTTTCTTTCCTCAGGAGCCTTGGTCCCCTTCTTCGCCCATTTTAGCAGGAATGCAATATCATAGCCGTGTCCAAACCCAAAAGGACATCAAACGCACCCACATTTTTTAGCGGAATGTTTCCTCAGTATGTGATAAGTTGATAGGTCATCGTCCAAAAACGAAAGGTCATCATCATAAGCAATGGGTCTGCAACAAGGCTGTGGCCTGATTTTGTCACTGACCAACTTTTTATTTTGGGTTAAATTGTTTAAAATTTGGTCATACAGGGTTACAGCAGTCTCGCACGAACCACTACAATAACGGAAAATCAATTCTTCTTTGGTAGTGTATCCCAAACCCAAGTCAGTCACATTTAAGTGAATCTCACTTAAGACACAATCCCGAGATTTGAGCCTTTGAGCTCTCCGTCCTTTCTTGTTGGAATTATTGTTCCTTCCTGCATTTTGCCGGTTCCTTTCCCGTTTGGAGAAACGGGGTTTATCTGGTGACCTCTTCAGTCTTTTTAAAGTGGTTTGAATAAAATCCATCACATCCTCAAGTTGGCTGGGATAATCCACAGGCATATTAGCTGTTGGGAAAAAGGAGAAAAACAATTTGTCAAATGATTGCGTACCCATCTTATTTCACATGGAGAAAATGATCTTACTTACTGAAATTTCAAGCAGGCACATGGTTAAATCTGGGAGTGACAACTGCATACGTTAAAGGCTGCAAAATTCAATTTTTAAAACTTCATTTATTACTGGATTTATTACTGGATCCAACTCAAGAATGAGACGGCGTGATATACACTAACAAAACACAAGCCATAAACCAAACAAGAACCATAGTGTTAAAACAGATATTGTACAATACATAAATATGACATACAGAATATAAATTGATGACCAATACCATAATATAAACAACCAAAAGAAAACTGTTGGACCCAAATTATCCCATGATCATGACAGTTTAACAAAATGTATGTTCTAGAGGTGTAATTTCAAAATTCACAAGGATTAATACATTTTTATCAAGACTACAACATCCATTGCTGCCTTCTTCTTTTAGGTGCAGATGTTGTATAAGGTGATTGTGAAGATTCCAACATTACTTTTGATGTTGAAAGAGGTCCATAAGACAGGCTAACCTATTTAATACATATCCATCGGTTGACTAAGTGTTTCCATGGAAAACTAGATTAAGTGAAATATTAGACTGCGATGTATTCTCACAGCACCTAGTCACTCTTGAACAGACAGAAAACTTCCTTAACTTGATATTCCCAATGCATTGGAGTACAACTGTAATTTCTATCCAGGGGAATCACTGGGAATTATGAAAGTGGTGATCTGATACATTTGGAGGGTTCAGATTACAGAAAATTGGTCTACTTCTTGTCTATGACACTCTATAAGTTGCCTATTCATAGTTCTATTCCATTTCCACAACTGTCTCAGCATTGTTACCCACCTTTTAATGTAAAAATGGGCACGAATTACAGCTGGGGGAGGAGGACATTTTTATTTGGAGCATGGCAATGACACAGTGAACAGGATTTAAATGTTGGCCTTCAAATTTATTCAGGTTGGGTTTACACAAAAAATGCACTAAGCATTTTTCAAAATATAACCGATCACTTTTAAAGTTTGAACACAACTAGTCCAAAGAAAAATATGGGATCTGTAAAAGAGGTCTTCAGGCCACATCTAGCCCATGGTTCACAGGATTACCATAGGATTACCACTCCTGATTTACTGGAAAACATCTGCCTGGATTCAAGCCACTTTCAGTCTATCTATGTGTTAATGGATCTCCTCCTTTGAGTGACACTTGCCCTGGAGAATTGCATCATAGATATCATCCCCTCAACAAATATTCTTATCCAATCCCAGCAAAATTGGTACCATTCAAAGACTGAGTGCAATGGTTAGGAATTCTGGTAGTCGTAATCAACAATAATGAAGATAACCCTGGTATATGCAGAAAGTATGGAAGCAAGCAGACTTCAAAATAACTGAACTATTTGAAGGATGAGTAAGAAAGTTGACCTTGACAGAAATAAGCCAGATCTGTTATCAAAACAAGGAGGAGAAATGGGGAGTTTAAGTCCTAACCAAACAGAAAGTATGCAGAGGCAGGTCAGATCGGACTCCTTCCTAATTCACATGGGTATAAGAATGTAGAGGAAATACTTCACAATTAGATTTGCAAGGTTCTGTTATTATATCCCATATCAAAGTAGTTTTAGCCTGCCTGTAGAGTTGGGACGTGGTGGCTCAGTGGCTAAGATGCTGAGCTTGTCATCGAAAGGTCAGCAGTTCAGCGGTTCAAATCCTTAGTGCCGCGTAATGGGGTGAGCTCCCCTTACTTGTCCCAGCTTCTGCCAACCTAGCAGTTCGAAAGCATGTAAAAAATGCAAGTAGAAAAATAGGGACCACCTTTGGTGGGAAGGTAACAGCGTTCCGTGCGCCTTTGGCATTTAGTCATGCTGGCCACATGACCATGGAGATGTCTTCGGACAGCGCTGGCTCTTCGGCTTTGAAACGGGAATGAGCACCGCCCCCTAGAGTCGGGAACGACTAGCACATATGTGCGAGGGGCAACCTTTACCTTTACTAGAGTTGATTTCCTGGTTTGGCCTACATAGTAGGCCTGTATAAAACCTAAGATAACCCAAATATTCCAGCCTGCTTTGCAGATATGGCAGTGACTGAGAAGGAATCTGAACTGACAAGTTAGAACCAGAAGATTGTAGAATTGGAAGGGACTACAAGGCTCATCTAGTCAAACCCCTCATCTAGAGGGCCTGGTGGCTCAGCAGACTGATAGCATTGTGATTAACACCAGCTGTCTGCAATTACTGTAAGTTCGAATCTCACCAGGCTCCAGGTTGACTCAGCCTTCCATCCTTTCTAAGGTAGGTGAAATGAGGACCCAGTTTGTGGGGGCAATAAGCTGACTTTGTATAAAATATACAAAAGTATGAAGGCTATTGCTTAACGTATTGTAAGCCGCCCTGAGTCTCCGGAGAAGGGCGGAATATAAATCAAATTTAAAAAAAACAAAAAACTTCTGCAGCGTATAGGAAAACCAATTAAACATCCATGGAAGAGAAGGATCTTTCTCAGGGTCATCTGCCCAGTCCTTCCCCAGAGACCAGGGCTATCTCCTTCCCCCCTGGGCCTTACTTCTCTTTTTCCAACCAGGAAATTAAGTGTGTGGTCCACACACTTAACTTCTCTCCTCAACTTTCTTCTCCAGGCCCTCCGTTAATTTTATGCACAGACTTTTTCTCTCCTCTCTCCTCCTTCCCTCTTCTATTTTTAGTCAGACTAGTAGCATGACCCCTCAGTGGAGGTGGATAGCATCCTCCCCCCTGCCCAACTATGTAGCAGACTGGAACAATGGGACTGCTGTCTCCCAAATCTCCCCACAAAGGCCCTGGCCAGCCAGAGCAGCTCATCAGGCCTTGTGATAAGTGCAGCTTCTCTTCAAGGCCAACACTGAACTTTCTTTTCTCCTTTTACTCACTCCAATAGCTGGCTCGTCATCAGAACAGCCAACAGGCCAGGCCACTGAAAACCCATGTGCCACATTATCTCTACTTGTTGAAACTAATGAGAATTAAAAATATTTCAGTGCAATAAATACTTACTCCTAGGTGCTTATGCCTCTGAAACAAATGACGTCCACTTTTGTAATCCCACCGCATTATGCACTCAGAATTATGCAAACCAATACATGAGATGCAGATGTGTCAATTTTTACACAAGCCTGCTCAATAGTTTGTTTTTTTTTTTAATTAAGTAACAACTGAAAATTTTACACAATGGACCAAGTTCTACCTGTGCAGGGAAAGAAATATAGAAGCAGTGGTGGGATTCAGCCAGTTCGCACCACTTTGGGAGAATCGGTTGTTAACTTTCTGAGCAATTTGGCAAACTGGTTGTGGGAAGAAATCATTAGGGCAGAGAACCGGTTGTTAAATTACTTGAATCCCATCACTGGATAGAAGGCCTTATATCCTTAATTGTTCTGAAAGATCCTAGATATTTTCATTCATATGTCTCTACAATAGGAAGATTGAGAGATTCAAAAGCATAGTTTTGTGTACAGGGACAGCAGTATCATTGTGCACATAAGCAATCCATTGAAACAGCAGCTAATAGAGACAATCCCAATCCAAACCATACATATTTTGAATTGAAACCTGCCTCAAAGCTCATATAACATTAAATAATAGTTATTCCAGTTGATGAAATATTAATTGAGAGGATGGATCAAAATAGCAATACCAATAGCACTTAGACTTATATACTGCTTCACAGTGCTTTACAGTCCACTCTAAGCGGTTTACAGAGTTAGCATATTGCCCCCAACAATCTGGGTCCTCATTTTACCAACATCAGAAGGATAGAAGTCAATCTTGAGCCAGTGAGAATCAAACTGCGGCAGTGGGTAGAGTTAACCTGCAATACTGCATTCTAACCACTATGCTACCATGGCTCTGTCTCCCCTAGTCTTTGGGGAGGCTTAGTGAGAGCGGCTAGCAGTGGTGAAATCCTCCATGGTTTACCACTGGGTCGCTGCCCGCACATGCGCGGTGCACTCCAAACGCATGCTGTGTGCGCGCATGCACAGTATGTACCAAACGCATGTTGCATGCACACGCATGCACAGTGCATGCCAAACGCAAGCTTTGGGCGAAAAACGGGCGTTTAACAAGGTAAGTAGAACAGTGAGGGGGGGGGGAACAGCTGTGTCACGCTATTTAGATTATATTTAGAATATAAATTGTGCGGCACACCTGATTGAAATACTGGTTTGGACCAACCGGTAGCTTTTTTTTTTTTACTACCGGTTTGCCGAACCAATAGCTTTTATCACTACTGGTTCGCCCGAACCCATGTGAACTGGTAGGATTTCACCACTGGCTGCTAGTTACAGTATGCTGCTGTTTAGTGAGAGCGGCTAGTTATGCTGCTGTTTCATTAAGCTTGATTCTCGCTCAGTGATGTATATTGACTGAGCATACCTTACATATTTAATGTATATTGTGGAGGAAGAAAGCAACTGCAAATATAACTGGTTGTGGTTGACTAGACCAAAAAATATCAATGACTATGTTATATCACAAGTTTATTCACCTTGTAAAGCAGCATTCATGTGATAAATGATAACTTGAAGCTTCAGAAGATACTAAATTAATTTTAACTCATTCCCGAATTTAACAATAAAGAAACACCAAGATTAATCTAGATATAATTTTATACTAAAACTATTTTTGGTTATTGATAGGACTCTTTACAAATCATTATTTCCTAGCCCAGCTTTCACAACATTAGGTTGATTTATGAAGAAATTAATTATGATGTTAAACCACTTTACAAGTAATAACTAACAGCAATGATCGTAATTGACTGGACAATGACAGTTGTATTTCTGGCATTTATTGTCATACATTTTTATCTGTGACTTTTCATTACACTACCATATTTCCCAAAAGCAATTAAAGAGGGGTTCTAAAGACGAAGAAACCTGAGACCTTCTAGAAAGTCTATTTGGGTATGAATGCCTTCATCGTGCAGAAAAGAATCAACAATTGAGTCAAACAGTCAACAATTGAAGAATTATAGTAGTTAGTGTGGTAGAAGGAAGAAAGAATGACAAAAGTTTAAACATTTTGGCTAACTTGCATCATTCCTGTGGCTTCCTTCCAAAAAAAGTGAAGAGGGAAACCCAGGAAAGATTCCAGTGGAAAGACAGAGAAGGAGGAACAGACAAGGCAGAAAAGAGGAAGAATGCAGCTGTGGTTTT
Source organism: Pantherophis guttatus (assembly GCF_059756535.1). Classification (NCBI taxonomy): domain Eukaryota; kingdom Metazoa; phylum Chordata; class Lepidosauria; order Squamata; family Colubridae; genus Pantherophis; species Pantherophis guttatus. Next base: position 22,173,290 of record NC_142064.1, read on the forward strand.
GCATCTGTTGGAAAGATGCTGAAGAGGCAAAAATGGCTGAGAATCCCTATGTCACCAGAAAGCAACAGTGGAAGACTACTGTATAATTTGCGACAAGCACAATAAAACCCACCCGAGGAGCCCAAGGGGTAGTTGCAACTCCTGGAGTACATCTCATTTGTGCATAAGAAGCTGCTCCTTGATCCTCTTTGTGTTACAACAGAGTGAGGCAAAGCATAACTATCTGCAATAGCGTTTCACAACCGTGGCAACTTTAAGATGCGTGGACTTCAAGTCCCAGAATTCCCTAGTTCTAGAAGTTGAAGTCCACACATTTTAAATTTGCTAAGGTTGAGAAACACTGATCTAGAAGCTTCACTAGAAAGGCATTATTCTTTCAAAGTTTTTTTGGGGGGAAAGGCAGATTGCTGCCACATAAATAATATTAAATTCTCATGCAACGTAGCACTCTAGGAAACAGAAACAAGGAAAGGTTCATTCTCATTCATTCAGCAAATGTGTTTGTGTGTGGGGGGGAGCGGGTGTGTGTGTGTGTGTGGGGGGAGCAGGTATCTTGTTCCAGTGTTGGTACATTCAACTCCCTACCATCTGTTGGAAGGATCACATGGAAGTGAGCTATGAGAAGCCATTATACCAATATTTTCTCCTTCACGTGAAGGAAGGCCTTGGAGTGACCAGAGTTCCTGAAAGCATGAAGGAATTAAACATACATCACCAACTGCATGAATGTTATAGAACAGGGGTGTCAAACTGAAGGCCTGTGGGCTGGATCCGGCCTATGGGGTGCTTAGATCCGGCCCATGGGGCCGGCCTGGAAACAGCAAAGGACCTGCCCGCGGTGCATCTACCAGCAAAAACTGCCATTTTCTCTGGCAGAGGGCTATCAAAGCAAACTAAAAACAAAACAAAAGGAGAAATGTTTCCCCTTTTGCATTTGAGCATGCAAGAAAGGACAAGAAAGGGAAAGAGGAAAGAAAGAGAAAGAAAAAGAAAAAGACGGAAAGATGGGAAGAGAGCAAGGAAAGAAAAATAAGGAAAGAGGAAGGAAGAAGAAAGGAGAATGAAGAGGAAAGGAAAAAGAAAAGGAATGAATGTATGAATGTATGAATGTATGAAGGAAGGAAGGAAGGAAGGAAGGAAGGAAGGAAGGAAGGAAGGAAGGAAGGAAGGTTATGAGAGTGAGGGAGAGTCAAGGGAAGTCCTGCATTAGCGCTTGGCCACAACAGGTGCCCCTGAAACAAGTCCTGTGTCACACCCACCATGGCCACCCCTACCCCAGCCACATCCACCATGGCCACGCCTACTCCCCAGCCCTCCAAAGTCAAACCCAACCCTGATGCAGCCCTCAATGTAATCGAGTTTGACACCCCTGGTATAGAACATGGCCTTCCCTGGATACACATTACAGCACAATCCTGTTCCCTACTCTATCCATACTTCCACATACACGTGAAGGGAAAGTGAATAGAAGCCTGCACTACGTTCAAAGACAGTGAGCAGTATATTGCCAGTGAAAATATTTCATTTCATCGTAAAAAAAACCCCAGATTAATTGAACTTTAATTTCAAGAAAATCTGATTTTCATTCCCAGGATGCAACTCAAATGCATGTGGGGAATTGGCCCAGCTGAATTTGGTAGGTCTTGAATAAATAAGACAAAAACGATACATCGTAAGGTTCTTGATCTGAAGCAAATCTCAAGGAAACAATCTCTGCAATGTAGCTTCTGTTCAACAACTTATAGAGAAGACCCAAGCTTCCTGACCAACCCAACTTGGAAAAGAGATAAAAAGAGAGAGAGAAAAATATTAATTTTCAGGAATGCCTTTAGCCTTCATTTATCTTTGGCTATGGGGCAACAATGGCAATCCCTCGACTGTTTTTTCCTTAGCCCCCATCTGCCCATCCCCATCTCTTGGAGGGCAGAGCTGACTGGATCGTCTCAAAATGACAACAACAACAAAAAAAGCCGAAGGCCAGTAAGCAGCTGTAAAAATAACAAGAAGTGGCAGCAAGAAAGTGGAATGTGTGCTTACAATCCATTTGGCCAGCGTAGGGATTCAGCAGCCTGCTGGTACTGTGGTCTTCTTCAGCTCTTCCTAGCATTGAGCGGGCCTTTTCAGGAGGTCTCTTACCAGCGGGAAGCGGAAAGGTCGAGATCGAGTTGAGTAGCACCACGCAGACAGTCATCATATCCCATAAATTCATCTTAGATTCCCTTCCAGCACAAGACCCTGGCAAATGGGAGACATACATTAGTTTTCACCTCTTCTTCCTTTGGAGCGCCATCTGTGTTCAACTCCACCTCTCTTTCCTAACCTGGCCTTGCCTATCTATTGTAAATGCAACCGTTTTCATGATCAATATAATAGCAAGCACAATGCTTGGCATTTAAGCGTTTATTAATAGTGAGTCATAACGTTTCTTGGCGTCTTTCATTCCGAGACACCAGAGCTCCCCCAAACAGCTAGAGTTCATGTATAAAATCTAGGTGAAACAATGATTTTTTTTAAAAAATCTGGAATGGGAATGAGAACTTGATAATAGAATATTGGTCAAGATTCTGGAGCTCCATTTATTGTCCCTACTTTGGATCCCCCAAATTTTCTGCAATGTTGTCATACCCATAAGCCCTATTTTATTTTATTATCATTGATATTTTTTATCTATCTGTCATCTCTCTCTCTCTCTCTCTCTCTCTCTCTCTCTCTCTCTCTCTCTCTCTCCATCCATCCCGACATCCATCCATCCCTACATCTATCCATCCAACCATCCATCCATCTATCTATCATCTATCTATTTTCATCATCATTATCTATCCATCCTCCTCCTCCTCCTCCTCCTCCTCCTCCTCCTCCTCCATCTATTCATCCATCACGCATCCCTACACAATTAATTCTTACTTAAAAATGAAAACCAAAAGAGTGAAAAGTTGAGCCCTAAAATTGTTCAGCAACCATTTCCATTTGGACAGCAGCAGGTTCCTGGTCACAATTTTGCCCAGTAAAGTGAAAAGTACTGTATATCTCTCTACCTTATAATTATGTCTAATATGTAATATCAACATCCATAAATGGAAAGCATATGTTTGTTCCTTTTTTTCTGAAGATGATCTCCTCCTAGCATCATTTAGAAATATGGGAACATTTAGCTGCACGCAACCTTATCTAGTGGATGGTTGTTCTCTGCTGTCTGTAAAAACTCACCAGAATCCATCAGTGGAAGACTCAGAGGTCCAGCAGAATGATTGTATCCAGGGTTTTCTTGAACTTGACATGGTTTCAAGATCCTGTCTAGCTTGGCATGACCCACAATCCATATTTTGGACAGTGGATCACAACTGCCTGCTACCAGAGTGCTTTGTATCCAGGGTTTCTTTCCAGCAGTTCTTTCACAGCCTAGTCCCGTAATGGCGAACCTATGGCACGCGTGCCACAGGTGGCACGTAGAGCCATATAGGGCATGTGAGCGTTGCCCTAGCTCCAGCGCACACGTACGTGCCGGCCATCTGATTTTTGGGCCTTCCAGGCCCACAGGAAGTTGGGAAACAGGCTTTTCCCGGCCTCCGGAGGGCCATCGGGGGGGTGGGGAAGGCCATTTTCGTCCTCCCCAGGCTCCTAGATAGCCTCTGGAGCCTGGGGAGGGTGAAAAATGGGCCTTCCGGTCCCACCATGCCATCGTGTGCCAAAAGCGGGGAGAGTGCGGGGGGGGGTCATGTGCGCATGTGTGAGGGGGTGGGGAGCATTAAATTATGGGTGTGGGCATGCGTGCGTTATGTTAATGTTAATGTTAATTTTATTTATATACCGCCCTTCTCCCGAAGGACTTGGGGCAGTGTACAGCCAATTTAAAAACATAAATATACAGACATCATCATTAAAAGTAATTAAAATCAATTAAACAGTTTCAGCCAAAATTTAAAACCCCAAGTTAAAACTCCAATTTAAAAACCACTTAAATAGACAGTCCCGCCTGTCGGAACAGTAGAGTCTTGAGGGCACAGCGAAAAACCCGGAGGTCAGAGATTGTACGTATTTCCGGGGGCAGTTCGTTCCAAAGGGCAGGAGCTCCCACTGAGAAGGCTCTCCTCCTGGGTGTCGCCAGCCGGCATAATTTGGCCGACGGCACCCTAAGGAGTCCCTCTCTGTGGGAGCGAACTGGTCGGTGGGAGGCTATTGGTGGCAGAAGGCAGTCCCGTAAATACCCTGGTCCTATGCCATGGAGCGCTTTAAAGGTGGTAACCAACTCCTTGAATTGCACCTGGAAGACCACTGGGAGCCAGTGCAGCTTGCCCAGGAGGGTTGTTACATGGGCGCAACAAGTTGCGCCCATAACCACCCGCGCGGCCACATTCTGGACCAGTTGGAGCCTCCGAGTGCTCTTCAAGGGGAGCCCCATGTAGAAAACATTACAGCAGTCCAGCCGGGAGGTGACAAGGGCGTGAGTGACCATGCGTAGGGTGTCCCGGTCTAGAAAGGGACGCAACTGGCGGATCAGGCGAACCTGATAAAAAGCCCCCCTGGCCACAGCCATCATGTGCTCTTCTAAAGACAGCCGTGCATCCCGGAGGACACCCAGATTGCGAGCCCTCTCTGTGGGAGGCAAAGATTCAGCCCCAATAGTCAGCGATGGCACTAGATGACTATACCGGGACGCCGGAAGCCACAGCCACTCGGTCTTGGAAGGGTTGAGTCTGAGCCTGTTTCTCCCCATCCAGACCCGCACGGCTTCCAGGCAGCGGGACATCACATCAAAGGCATCATTGGGGTGGTCTGGGGTGGAGATGTACAACTGAGTGTCATCAGCCTACTGGTGGACTCTCACCCCAAAACCACGGATTATGTCACCCAGTGGCTTCACATAAATGTTGAACAGAAGGGGCGAGAGGACCGACCCCTGTGGCACCCCCCAAGCAAGGCGCCTCGAGATCGACCTCTGCCCCCCTGCCAACACAAACTGCGAACGGTCGGAGAGGAAGGAGGAGAACCACCGTAACACGATGCACGTGTGACTCCCCCCCACGCTCCCCACACTTTTGGCACGTCACGGCAAAAAGGTTAGCCATCACTGGCCTAGTCATTAGCCCTGATGAAAAAAACCTGTCTGTCTGAGCTACACCATTTCATATCCTCTCAAACATTGCCACAACCTCACCCAGTAGTTGCCAGCGAAAGGTTCCATTTTAATCCTTAAAACCCAACACACTTCAAAATATAGAATTATATCTCGCACACTCCAATGATATTAGAAGCACAATTTCATTTGAAGAAAAATCCACAAAAACAATTTACACGCATACCAATTCAGTAAACAGGTCCAACAAACTCTCTGCACTTCTTATGTACCACATGACAAAATTGGGCTACCCTTAAGGAATAGAATCACTTGAATTTGAAAGGAAAGGTTTTCAATAAAACTGATCTGAGAGACCTATTTAATTTAATTTTTATTTAATTAATTTACTTATTATAAATATATAATATATATTAAATTTTATTTAATTTAATATTTAATTAGATGTGAAGCTAACAATTCCCAGTAAAAATCAGTATGAAATGGACCATACAATAATTTCATTGACTTTTTCATCACATGGGCAGAGTCTGGATTTAAATGAGTTGCCTCTGTATCTCCTTCTAAAACCATCAATGGAAGAATATGCCAAGGTTAGGGCCTTCCTTAGCTTGGGAACAGTAATTTGTTTGGGGTATTTGGCTGATCTCTAGGGAGTATAGGGGCTACTTAAAAATACTACTTTGAAGAACTAGTTTTTGAGCAGTGAGAAGTAGAGCTGGAGGGCAGCCATGAGTTCATGACAGCTTCCTGCAATGGATGGGGGAGGCGGGAGTCACTCCCCATTTGATTGTCAACTGAAATGGTATAGGCAGTGATAGCAATGCGCGTGTGACACCCTGTGCCCTGTCCCCCGCGCATATGCATGCAACCCTTGCATGTGCCCTGCCCCTGCACATGCGCACATGACCCCAATGCTCCCCCCACGGATATCTGCATGCTCCCCCTGTGCTCCCCCTGCCCCCACGCATGCATGCGTGACCCCCACAGATGCAACCCGCCCCTGCACATGCACGCATGACCCCATGCATACATGTGCCCCATGCATGCGCACGCATCTCCCGCATATGCCCCATCCCTGCGCATGTGCGACAAAGACCCGAAAACCAGCTGGCCGGCAGGAGGCAGTGCGCATGCATGGTGGAGCTGAGCTGGGGTGATAGCTCTCGTGCCCGATAGGTTCGCCATCACGGGTATAGGGTTTCCTACTTGAGCAGGGGGTTAGACTAGAAGACCTCCAAGGTGCCTTCTAACTCTGTTATTCTGTCAAGTTGTTACTCTGTCCTATGTTTGATTAACAATGTTTCTGGGCTGGCACTGCCAGGAGCCTTTGCCGCTACCTCTTTAACCTTCTAACCTGCCACGTCTACAATAGCTGAGTAGTGATGCCTGAATCTAGAAGAGGATGGTTCCCGTTTGTGACAGATATGACAGACACTAGATTGCTGCTCTCTTTTGCTTAAGATTTCCAAAACTTTTAGAATAGAATAACAGAGTTGGAAGGAACCTTGGAGGTCAACTAGTCCAACCCCCTGCCCAAGCAGGAAACCCTCCACCACTTCAGACAAATGGTTATCCAAACATCTTCTTAAAAACTTCCAGTGTTGGAGCATTCACAACTTCTGGAGGCAAGTTGTTCCATTGATTAATTGTTCTAACTGCCAGAAAATTTCTCCTTAGTTCTAAGTTGCTTCTCTCCTTGATTAGTTTCCACCCATTGCTCAGGTGCTTTGGAGAATAGTTTGACTCCCTCTTCTTTGTGGCAGCCCCTGAGATATCGGAATACTGCTATCATGTCACCCCTAGTCAGAGGTGGGATTCACTCACCTTCCCTACTGGTTCGCAAATGTGAGCGCACGCGCCACCTCTCCGCATGTGCATGACCTCCTGTGCATGCGCAGTAGTCGCGCATTACATCCGGGCGGGTCGGCGGAGCCTCTCGCAGTTGCCGCTACCAGTTCGCGTGATCCGGACAGAACCGGCTGAATCCCACCACTGCCCCTAGTCCTTCTTTTCATCAGGCTAGTCATTCCCAATTCCAGCAATTTTAGTGAAAGTTTATAATAGGCCATGACATCAGATTTGAGATTGTATGCATTCCTGGTTCCAAAAATACTTACGAGATCGCCTTCTGCCACTGATTGCCTCCCACCGACCAACACACTCCCACAGAGAGGCACTCTTCAGGGTGCTGTCAGTCAAACAATGTCGACTGGCGATCCCCAGGGGGAGAGCCTTCTCTGTGGGGGCACCTGCCCTCTGGAATGAATTGCCCCCAGAGATACGTATGATCCCCGACCGACATACCTTTCGCCGTGCCCTCAAGACCTTACTGTTTCAACAGGCTGGGCTGGCTTAAATAACAAATTTTAATGGGTGTTTTAGTTTTTTAGTTTTTTAGTTTTTTAATATAAGGGCCAAATTATTTAATATGTTTTAAATTGTTTTTAAATTTTATGCATATATGTTGTTTTATTGTGGTCTGTGCACCACCCTGAGTCCCTCGGGAGAAGGGCGGTATAAAAATTTAAATAATAAATAAATGGTTCAGCAGACTAATGCATTGTAATTTAACTCTAGGTGTCTGCAATTAGTAAGTTCGAATCTCGCCAGGCTCAAGGTTGACTCAGCCTTCCATCCGTTCTAAGGTAGGTAAATTGAGGACCCAGTTTGTGGGGGCAATAAGCTGACTTTGTAAAAATATACAAAAGTATGAAGGCTATTGCTTAACGCATTGTAAGCCTCCCTGAGTCTCCAGAGAAGGGTGGCATATAAATCAAATTATAAATAAATAAATAAATAAATAAATAAATAAATAAATAAATAAATAAATAGTACGGTTTAAATCATCTAAATGAATAGCATTATGTCTTAAGAGCCTTTCCATGAACAAAAGAACGAGAAGGTAACAGAGATACCTGGGAATGAATTGGCATTTTTTTTTTTTTTGCAAAGGCAGTTTGTATTAACTGATTGTTTCTGCTGTGTGCAACAGATAGCAACAGATCAGTTCCTTTCAGTTGAAGTGTTTTCTCCCCAGTGAGGATAGTGAGTCACTAAGATTGAGTTGTATGGATTATTAGCTTGACTTGGAAGAAAGCAGGTTTTTTCCTCTCTGAACTTAAGCCATTCGTTTACGCTGCAGCCTCTCACATTCCGTTTCCCCTTCATGAACATAAACAGAAGCAGATGAGGCCCATTTAGTGAGCATCTGGATCTACCTTTGCATTACAGAAGAAATACAAAATGCAAAAAAAAATAAAAAATACAAACTCACTTATGCAAACAACACCATGTGTTTGAAAACTCGTAAAGAAAGAAACATGAAAGAGAACAACAACAACAAAAACTTTCTATCTTGGTCACCAAATTATAACTTGATGCTCTCCTGCAGACTCAAGGTTAAATTAACCTGGTTCCAGGTCAGACCATACAAATCGGTTGCAATTTGTATGATTTCAAGATTTTAACCAGGGGCGGGATTCACATAATTTACCTACCGGTTCATCCAGCACCAAAAATGCAAGTGCGCACGCTCGCTTGCTTTGATCGCATGCACCCCTCCACGCGTGCACACGGCCTTCCGCGCGTGCACTTTGCTCGCACGCGCAGCTTCCACGCATGCGGACAGCTTGAAAACGTGGCTAAATAGGATGGGATAGCACTGGGGCGGGTGGACGGAGGTTGCTACTATCGGTTCGCCCAAACTGGTCTGAACCGGCTGAATACCACCTCTGATTTTAACCCAAAAGCTTCCAGGGAGAGTACTTCCAATCAAAAGAATAGAATAGAATAGAATAGAATAGAATAGAATAGAATAGAATAGAATAGAATAGAATAGAATAGAATAACAGAGTTGGAAGGGACCTTGGAGGTCTTCTAGTCCAACCCCCTGCCCAGGCAGGAAACCCTACACCACTTTAGACAAATGGTTATCCAACATCTTCTTAAAAATTTCCAGTATTAGAGCATTCACAACTTCTGCAGGCAAGTTTTCCACTTATTAATTGTTCTAACTGTCAGGAAATTTCTCCTTAGTTCTAAGTTGCTTCTCTCCTTGATTATTCCACCCATTACTTCTTGTTCTACCCTCAGGTGCTTTGGAGAATAGTTTGACTCCTTCTTTGTGGCAGCCTCTGAGATACTGGAACACTGCTATCATGTCTCCCCTAGTCCTTTTCTTCATCAAACTAGACATACCCAGTTCCTGCAACCGTTCTTCATATGTTTAAGCCTCCAGTCCCCTAATCATCTTTGTTGCTCTTCTCTGCACTCTTTCTAGAGTCTCCACATCTTTTTTACATCGTGGCGACCAAAACTGAATGCAATATTCCAAGTGTGGCATTATAAAGTGGTATTAACACTTCAAGTGATCTTGATTCTATTCCTCTCTTTATGCAGCCCAGAACTGTGTTGGCTTTTTTGGCAGCTGCTGCACACTGCTGGCTCATATCTAAATGGTTGTCCACTAGGACTCCAAGATCCCTCTCACAGTTACTATTATTGAGCAAGGTACCACGTATACAGTACCTGTGCATTTTGTTTTCAATTGAAAAGAACTCCCAAGTTTCCCACCTTGGTAATAAGGTGTGTGTAAGAAAGTTTACAAGGAAAAAGGCATTAGTAACTGGGCCCCCCGATAAAATTCTGCCAAATAGATGGATGGAATGATGGATGGAAAATAGATGGTCCATAAACCTTAATGCTCAAGATAGCCTGCTTTGTTTCCTTCCAAGGAGAAGAAATTCTATTCTTAGCAGGACAACTCCTGTCAGGGAAAGCTATTACAAGCGGCAGAATGGGAGAGCCATTCTCTCATTTCCTTTAGAAGGTTCATCAAAGGTACAGCTGTACCTCTACTAAAGATGCAGAAACTGTACCTCCTTTACAGATGTTCAACTAATAATATACAACTCGCAAGTGGAGGGAGAGAGAGGCTTTAGGATTTTAAATACATCTGTAAAAAATCTCATCTGGGCCCCAGATGTGTGGTTACCTGGTTTGGTGAAGGATAAAACCTTCTGGGCTTGCTCAAACAAAGATTATTATAAAAGCTCCATGGAGTTGACGTTTTCTATGGTCTTCGAAACGCACTCCTGGTTCTTTCTTTGCAGTTCAGAGCTTAAGGGCCTCTTGCTTGTTTACAGAAGACGTTTCATCTGGCTTTCACATCAAAAAAAGCAACAGTTGGGCAACTTCCAATCATCAAATGTTGTATGGGTACCATGCCTGGTAAAACTGAGATCGGGGGAATGGTTGAGCAGAGAGACGAGAACAGAAAAAGAAAAAAAGAAAAAAAAAGAGGAGAGAAAAAGTCATCTGCAGAGTTGGAAGAAAACGTAGCTCTTTTGGCTGAATTTTCCTATCCCCACTGAAGCCATTATCCGCCTTGCAAACAGGCAATCTGGGACCAATCAAGGCATTTCCCATCCTTTCAGCTCGCTTCACCAGAACAGGCTGGTGTGCAGACTGCCTTAAATTCCACTGGAAATATTTCAAAACTGTCCTTTGATTGGAGACGAGTTTCTTTCATTTGACCCCAGTTTTGGATCCTGCAAGCAGTTTGGAGGTCATGGGCAAAGGAAGCAGAAGAGTTTGCAGGTGCTTAATTAGATCCAGCCAAGATCCCCCATTGCCAAGTCTTCAGTTTTTAATGGCAAAAGGCCATGCAGGTAAATCTGCAGCATGCTTACCTCTTAACACTGAATAATTATAAATAAATAATAAATTATAAATAAATAATTATAAATCATCATGACCTAAAGCAAGGGAACAATAGATTCAAAACATGCTGGTGAGTGAAGCTGTCTCCTAGTCAGTTTGTTTCAATGGGGATAAAAGCGACATCTATCCACGACGCAGAGCCTGAGGTTTTAGATTCAACAAGACTGGTAAAGGTAAAGGTTCCCCTTGCATATATGTGCTAGTTGTTCCTGACTCTAGGGGGCGGTGCTCATCTCCGTTTCAAAGGCGAAGAGCCAGTGCTGTCCGAAGACCTCTCCATGGTCATGTGGCCGGCATGATTAAATGCCAAAGGCGCATGGAACGCTGTTACTTTCCCACCAAAGGTGGTCCCTATTTTACTACTTGCATTTTTTACGTGTTTTCGAACTGCTAGGTTGGCAGAAGCTGGGACAAGTAACGGGAGCTCACCCCGTGACGCGACACTAGGGATTCGAACCGCTGAACTGCCGACCTTTCGATTGACAAGCTCAGTGTCTTAGCCACTGAGTCCCTTCTCCTGAACAAATGACATCATCCTAAATTATATAACACTTAAAGGCAACCTTTTCCTGTGGAGGGTTTTAAAATGATTATGTATTTTTTCTAGGCTTATTAATTCTGGATGAATTTTACTTCCATGATCTAGGTTGAGTCCTGTTATTTTTCCTGACTTGAAGTATTTCAGCAAGTTAAGAGTTCTAACTTGTTTATTTGTACCCTATGACTATCATTAAATGTTGTACCTTATGATTTTTGACGAACGTATTTTTTCTTTTATGTACTCTGAGAGGATATGCACCAAGACAAATTCCTTGTGTGTCCAATCACACTTGGCCAATAAAAAAAATTCTATTCTATTCTATTCTATTCTATTCTATTCTATTCTATTCTATTCTATTCTATTCTGTTCTGTTCTGTTCTGTTCTGTTCTGTTCTGTTCTGTTCTGTTGTATTCTGTTCTGTTCTTTACTTTACTTTTACTTTTATTTGATTTGTATACCGCCCTACTCCCGAAGGACTCAGGGCGGTGAACAGCCAACAATAAAATACATACATACAAAATTTAAAAAGCAGAAATAAAATCGAATTAAATAGTTTGGCCCAGACAGATTAAAACCCCAATCAATTTAAAACAAATTTAAACTTTGAGGATTAAAAATATTAAAATATTAAAATTGTTTAAAAAGAGGGAGAAAGTTAGGCCAGGCCCGCCTGGTGAAATAAAAAGGTCTTTAGAGCGCGGCGGAAGGTGCGCAGATCCGGGATCCTCCGTATCTCCAGGGGGAGCTCGTTCCAGATAGTAGGTGCCCCCACAGAGAAGGCTCTCCCCCTGGGAGCCGCCAGTCGACATTGTTTGGCCGACGGCACCCGGAGGAGCCCCTCTCTATGAGAGCGTACCGGCCGGTGGGAGGCTATTGGTGGTAGTAGGCGGTCCCGCAAGTACCCAGGTCCTGAGCCATGGACTTTAAAGGTGGTAACCAATACCTTGAAGCGCACCCGGAAGACCACAGGAAGCCAGTGCAGCTCGCGCAGGAGGGGTGTTACATGGGAGCGCCATGTCGCTCCCATAACCACTTGCGCGGCCGCACTCTGCGCCAGTTGGAGCCTCCGGGTGCTCCTCAAGGGGAGCCCCATGTAGAGAGCATTACAATAGTCCAGGCGGGAGGTGACGAGGGCATGAGTGACCGTGCGTAAGGAGTCCCGATCCAGAAAGGGACGTAACTGGTGAATCAGGCGGACCTGATGAAAAATCCTCCCGGTCATGGCCGTCAAGTGCTCTTCTAAAGACAGCCGTGAATCCAGGAGGATGCCCAAGTTGCACGCCCTCTCTGTGGGGGCCAATGATTCACCCCCAATAGTCAGTGATGGCACCAACTGACTATATCGGGACGTCGGAAACCACAGCCACTCCGTCCTGGATGGGTTGAGCCTGAGCCTATTCCTCCCCATCCAGATCCGCACGGCCTCCAGGCACTGGGACATCACTTCAAGGGCATCGTTGGGGTGTAGATGTACAGCTAGGGTGTCAGCTGTACTGTTCTGTTCTGTTCTGTTCTGTTCTATTCTATTCTAAGCATCTTTAATGCTTGGGATGTTGGTCTGGGCTTAGATGGCACTCCGAAATTCAAAATGATGCCAGAGCTTCAACGACAACCACATGTTCAACCAACTTTATCTGATTGATACCACAAACCGTAAACATTGCCCTTAGATATACAGATCTGAGCATCTTTCATCACAAGTACGCTCCATGGTATCTAAGCCTATATGGAAAGTTCCAAGGGTTTCCAAAGGCATTCAAAAGGATAAAGCAAAGGAAGCGTAGGAGAGTTATAAAAAAATAAAGTACCAATTTCTAGTTCTCGAACAGCCTTTTGCAAACAAATGGCCATGTGTGTGTCAGTTCCACTTGGTTGGACAAGACGGAGGGAGCAAGAACAGCACAGATTTCAGTAAAGCATCCTTAATGCCAGCCTTGTGTAAATATTATATCTTGGAAGCAAAGTGGAATTTCCAGTGTTCATTTATAGTGTGTGATGAAATGATTTGAAAAGCTTCTTCCAGGATTTCTTGCCAGCTGGGCTGTGTTGCTGTTTATAAGATAAACTGCCAACAAAGTCATCCTCTGTGTCTGTTTGTATCTATTCTCCCTTCCATTCTTTTCTCAGCCTTCCCACCATCTCTCCAAAATAATTGCATGCTAGAACAGGGGTCTCCAACCTTGGGAACTTTAAGACTTGTGGATGTCAACTCCCAGAATTCCTCAGCCAGCATTTCCTCCCGATCAGCTCCTCTCAGCTGATCGGGAGGAAATGGGGATTTTGCAGTAACCGTCCCCTGGAAGGGAATGGAGATTTTACAGTATCCTTCCCCTGCCACACCTACCAAGCCATGCCCACCAAGCCATGCCATGCCCACCAAGCCACACCCACAAAAGTGTTAGTAAAATTTTTTGAAACCCATCACTGGGTTGCTGGAACTGGGTATGTCTAGTTTCATGAAAAGAAGGACTAGGGGAGACATGATAGCAGTGTTCCAATATATATATATATATAAAGTTTATTGTCATTGTACATATATACACAGTATACCCATACAACGAAATTCAGATAACATCCAGAGACCAAGCCCGACACACATGACAATCCCCAGAGACACCCCCACCCACCAAAAATTCCCCACCCCTAAACCACCCAAGCATCCACACAGTAGACTAAGTAATGCTGTCCAACAGCTCACCGATGGTGGCCCTTTAGTTCATTGTTGAGTGCAATTATAGCTCTGGGATAAAAACTGAGGGCAGGACAAGAAGCAATAGGTGGAAACTAATCAAGGAGAGAAGCAACCTAGAACGAAGGAGAAATTTCCTGACAGTTAGAACAATTAATCAGTGGAACAACTTGCCTCCAGAAGTTGTGAATGCTCCAACACTGGAAGTTTTAAAGAAAAGATTGGATAACCATTTGTCTGAAGTGGGGTAGGGTTTCCTGCCTAAGCAAGGGGTTGGACTAGAAGACCTACAAGGTCCCTTCCAACTCTGTTATTCTAAAATAAATAGCACAATTCCTTTCCGTTGATCCCCCAGCCTTTATTCATATACCATCCTGAACCATGGTTACCCATGGTTTAGTCACCCAAACCATTTTTCTAGCTTCTCATGCTATCATAAGACAAAGAGGCCCTTAAGTGAAGTTTGCATTTTTGTGTATTTTTCATGGAAGTATTATGGAAATAGTTTTGCTATAGCCTTCTTCCAGAATTTTTTTTTTATTCCAGCTTTCTAGTCTATCTACCAGGGATGCTATTCAGCAGGTTCTGACAGGTTCTGGAGAACCAGTATCGGAAATTTTGAATAGTTTGGAGAACCGGCAAATACCACCTCTGGCTGGCCCCAGAGTGGGGTGGGAATGGAGATTTTGCGGTATCCTTCTCTTAGAGTGGGAATGGAGATTTTGCAATATCCTTCCCCCAGGAGTGGGGAGGGAATGGGAATTTTGCAGTATCCTTCCCTTGGAGTGGGGTGGGAATGGAGATTTTGCAGTATCCTTCCCCTGCCATGCCCACCAAGCCACGCCCACCAAGCCACACCACACCCACCAAGCCACGCCCACAGAACCGGTAGTAAAAAAAATTGAATTCCACCATTGCTATCTACCCTATGGTCCTGGAATTCCTTCTTTCAAGTCTCCCATCCAAACATTTACAATCCTGACCCTGTTTAACTTCAAACTTCAGATGAAGTTGATCAGATACTATCATAGCTGAGACTTATGTGATGTAAAACACCATAAACTAATTGCATACACTGTATTTGTGAAATAGGAGTGTCCAGTCTTTGTCTAGTAATCATATTCTCTCCTCTTGTCCCCTTCTACTTTTGAAAACTGCTCAAAGAAGAGGCTTTTCAATCTTCTTCCTCTCTGGTAGTTCTGTGCTTCCCAAATGCTTTGCCATGGAAGGAAGATGGGGCAACATCAGTTGTTCAGTATGAATAGTGTGTTAACAATGGTTTGGTACTAGCCAAAGTACCAAAGTACATAACCCACCAGAATCCTATTTAGAGGCTCCTCCTTCAGTTGCTTCTCTTCACAAATGCAATCTACTTGTTGATGTATTTCTTGCTCCCTGGGCCTCACAAAGGTTATGATATGAAGGAAGAGCATTAAGCTTTTTATGGTTGGTCTGCTCACCAGCTACTTTAGGCAAAGAAGGAGAGGGCAGTGATGAGAAAGAAAGAGAAGCAACAACTAGGGTGAAGATTGATTCATGAGTGCATTTGCCAGAGGTAATCGAAATAACAAGAGCACTTAGACTTATATAACGCTTCACAGTGCTTTAAAGCCCTCTCTAAGCAGTTTCAGAGTCAGCCTATTGCCCCCAACAATCTGAGTCCTCCTTTTACCGACCTCGGAAGGATGGAAAGCTGAGTCAACCTTGAGCCCACTGAGATTCGAACTGCCAAATGACAGGCAGTCGGCAGTCAACAGAAGTAGCCTGCAGTACTGCATTCAAACCACTGCACCACTGCGGCTCTGAGTAAAAGGCGCAGTGGCTATGTTCACAAGACACATAGGAACCAGCCACAATGAAGTGCAGCTGTCATGAGAACCTAGATAGTGGTTACTTTATGGCTGAATGTGTTGTGTAAGTCCTAAAAATTGAGTTATGTAAACTCTGGGTCATGGGTATCTCTATAGCCCAGTCACATTCAGATCAGAATTATAGCCAACTAATTTCAAAGTATCCAAGGGTAATTGTAAATAATGTTATCTTATCCTTGTGTTGTCTGAGATCAAAAGACCAAAATTAACTTGAGGTTATTTCTCCCTTTTTGGCCTCCCGTTCCAAGGGACTGAGAAAGGAGAGGCCCTGCACAAAGTCGTTGCCGCAGACACAATTTCCCCAACACTTCTAATCTCTAGCGCTTTTTACTAATTTATGATTTAGCATAAAATATATCCGGGGGAGCCTATCAAGAGTCTTACCTACAATCCTTCCATAATATGGAGCAGACATTAAGGAAGAGCTGCATTGATTTGACACATTTCAGCAATCAAATAAATTTGGGCTGAAAAGTACCTATTTCCTTCCTCACACCACAACCTGCCAGCCTAGAGTCTAGACTTATTACTTTAAACAATCTCTAAGGTCCATTTGTCAAACTAAAAAGGTTTAACTGCACATGGAAGTGAGGCAGGGGTGGTATTCACTTATCTTCGCTATCCGTTCACAAATGTGAGCGCGCATATGCAGAGCATCAAAAACGGGATGTGATGATGTCTGGGTGGGTGGGTGGAGCCTCCTGCAGCCACCGCTACCACTTCGCCCGAACCGGATAGAACCGGCTGAATACCACCACTGAAGTGAGGGGATGATACAGTTAGCATAATCTGAACTTGGACCTTCAGAGATACTATGCCCAAGAGGTTGGCATTCAACTCCTCAAGGAAGGAGGAAGGAAGGAGGACTGCATTGTTCACCTGTTCCTTCATACCTTCCTTACACATCACATAAATGTGATGACCTATGTTCCGGGGGGTGTGCCTGAAGAAGCATGTGCTAACACTAAAGTAGGAAGGAGATGCTGTAACATACCCATATTACGATCATAAAGTGCTCCTCTTCTTTTTTTGCAGACAAAATTTATTCCATCTTATTTCAACCCTGGCAATAAGGGTATAAGAGCCGAGGTGGTGCAGTGGTTAGGGTGCAGTACTGCAGCTACTGCAGCTGACTGCTAGTTCAGCAGATCAGCAGATCAAATCTCACCGGCTCAAGGTTGACTCAGCCTTCCATCCTTCTGAGGTGGGTAAAATGAGAACCCAGATTGTTGGGGGCAATATGCTATTTAGTATACTGTTTTTGGTGTAAGCCGCCCAGCGTCCTTGGAGAGTGGGCGGCATAGAAATATGAATAATAATAAATAAATAAATAAATAAATAAATAAATAAATAAATAAATAAATAAATAAATAAATAAATAAATAAGGGTTGAAATAAGGGGCATGCATAAGTGTACCAACGTGCCTACCGTCCCTGTCCTAATGTCCCCATTTATTTGTATCCGTTTCATGGATTTCATAATCATGTTTATACTTATATCTGTTACCTTATACATGCTTGACAAATAAAATAAATAAATAAATGTCGGTTCAGACAAAAAAAAAATATTGACCTTCTCAAATGGGTCTTCTTCTCCTGGCTGGCCTGATTGTGGGGCATTAGGTTAAACCTTGACCACCAAACTCACAAGGATATCAATATGTTCTTCTTCTTTACTTCCTCTTTTAAAGCTTTGGGTGTTGAGGGAATCAATATGTTCCAAGCAAAAAAGCTAGAGAAAGATGAAAAGCAATAGAGAAGAGGCAGACCTGCTTCCCGGACTTCAGAAGACCAGATTTTGATGAACTCAAAGGGAAGGCGGTTCAGGTGTAATGGCTTCAAATATTTCAGGGGAACCAGCATCCAGGAAGTGTCTAGGTAAATAAGGTGCACTTGGAAACAAGCCCCACGAGAGGAAAAAGCTAGAGAAATCTGAAGATATATAATTAAGACCTTCATGGTCCTTCCAACTCTATTATTCTATTATTCTTTTGTGTCTGAAGTGAATGGAGTTGGTCATTGTTACGTTTTTGGGTGAATAAGAGAATTGCAATTTAGAAGACAGCTAGGTTTTTTAAAATCTCCAAGGCCAGAATGAGGAAGGAACTAAATGACCATAAAACTACCTTCTGTAATCTTTGAGAACTCCACCTTCAAAAAAAAAAAGGGAAAAAGGAGGATCCCAAAAATTACAGTTCTGTCAGGTTGACATCTGTATGGGCCATCAACTTTGAACATATTACCAAACTGTGCTGCTTAACATTTTTATCAATGACTTGAATGAGGGAGTGGAGGGGATACCAAACTGGGCAGGGCAGCAAATATTTTGGAAGAAAGAGATAAGATTAAAGCAGATCTGGGAAGGCTTGAACAGTGGGTTGAAATGAACAGGATAGAATGTAATAATGAGAAAGGCTAAATTCTGAATCGGGCAGGAAAAATGTAAGCACAAGGACAAGAAGGTGGAGACTTGGCTCGGCAAACACATGGCTAAGGGAACTGGGTGTCCTTGTTAATGAGAAGTTGAACATGGTCCTCCAACACAATGCAATTGGCAATTCTAGTTTGAGGGACATTAACAGGATCATAGAGTTCAGCTCATAGGAAACAAGGAATTGTTTTCACCCAGGTCAGACCTCATTTGGTGTAAAGTACCGATTCTGAGCACCACGCTAAAACAAAGAGAAGACCTGGAGCAAGTTGAGAGGAGAGCTATTAAGGTGATGAAGTGTCTGAAAAACAACCCTTTATGAGGCATTATTGTGAGGTTATAGCAGTGGTGAAATCCAACACAGATCGCCACCGGTTTGCTGTCTGCATATACGCGGTGTGTGCCAAATGCTCACTGTGTGCATGCATGCACCAAAAGCACGCTGCGTGCGCATGCACAATAAACACCAAATGCGTGCTTCATGCGGAAAAAGAAGACTTCACTAGGTAAGTAGAACAGCGAGAGGGGAACAGCTGAGCCGCGTGATTTAGCTTCGCTAGAAAGCAGGATTTCCTGCTTCCTAGGGAATATAAATGGTGTGGCACAGCTGATCGCTGGAAATACCGGTTCAGACAAACCGGTAGCTTTTTTTTTTTTACTACTGGTTCGCCCGAACCGGTAGTTTTTATCACTACCTGTTCGCCTGAACTGGAGCGAACTGGTAGCATTTCACCCCGGGTTATAGGACATAGTCATATTTGGACTAAGCAAGTGTATGACTCAACAAAGAAGGTTGGTTGGAAGAACATCTCGAAAATTATGACCTACTCAGAAATAAGCTACTATTGCTTGAAACCTGTGCTACTCTGCTAATTCTATTGTGAGTGCCTCTAGCAACCCAGAAATGGGACTGTCTGCTTGTTCCATAAAGCCATCGGGGAAGGACGGAAGACTTGAGTCTCCTATTGCACCTGAAGACAGCAATGGAATTGCAAAGTATGTTTTAAAACAAATCTCTGCCCCTCCATATCTTTCTACTTCTCAACACCCTCCAGCTTATTTGATCTAATAGCAGAGTTTGCCTTTCTTCTGTCAAAGGATGTAAAGGTACATTTCAGACTAGCAGCCCCGAGAGACCTTGCCCTGGAATCAAATTGACAATGTCTAGGCAACATGGAGGCCCCTTGTCTATTTCTTTCCTGGCACCTAGCCTTAGACTTTGCCTTGAGTTTTTGTTTCACTGCCAGCCAAGTGAAACAGACATGGGATTTTTCAGTACAATAAATCATTTCCATGTTGATAGAACGTTAGAAAAAACATTTGCTTCTCTCTTGTGCTATTTGTGATGACTGTCACTGTTAGAGAGGAACAGAAAACGGAAAGAATGCTGAATACATCCTAAGTAAATCAAAGATTGCATACAAATAATTTTACATCTATTTAGTTCTACAAGTTGAAAAATCTCAAGCACGTCCTTGAGGAAAATTCTTATGCTAGTTTAGCTTAAAACAAGGGTGGGAAACAAATATGATTACAAATATTGATGAACCAGAAGTTTGGAGAACCCCAATCTGCACGGTTAGTAGTAAAGTTACTACTTTACTACTAAAGTAAGTAATAAAGTTACTGAATGGTTAGTAGTAAAAAAATGCTGGAAGTTGTAGTTCATAAATATTTACAGGTTGCCCATCAAATTATTTTCCATTCTTGTTACAGGTCTTTGTCATATCTTCAGAGGCAGAATCTCAGGAAGGCAATAGTATTTTTTTTCTCAAAGACAGGAGATTTGGCCAGGCCAGTGGTGGGTTGCTCCTGGTTCAGTCCGGTTCTTGCGAACTGGTACTGATGGCGGTGGGAAGCTCCGCCCACCTGCCCTGATGCCATCACTGATGATCTGCGCATGTGGAGAAGCTTCTGCATAAGTGCAGAAGCTCACACAGGTGCTCCTGTTGCAAACCGGTAGTAAAGGTAAGGGGAACCCACCCCTGGACCAGGCCATAATCTAGATATGTCCTGAAAGATCCCAGAATATAAAATTATTCATATTTTTGCAGAACTCAGTCAAGGGTAAGGAACTACCTTAGAGTGTGATTTTGGTTTTCAGAGAGATAGCCATATTTGTCTGCTGTAGAAAAAATAATGTGATTCTTTAAAGACTAACAAATCCATGATGACTTAAGCTTTAATATATTACAGACCACTTTGTCAGATGTTGACAAAGAATGGTAAAAATTATAATAAAACGTACCTTGTCTTTAAGATTAATAAGCCTCTTCGCCTTTCTTTCTTTTTTTTGCTTTTAATATGATTTTATTAGATATAAATTTTAAAAGCAGATATAAGTTGATCTATTTTTACTTCCACTTTTTGAAGTTGCTCTGTGCTAGGGAATGCTTCTCTGTCCTACAAGTGCACTTTATATAGTTAATATATTTGTGTTCTAATTTCCCCCCGCAATCTTCAGTGAGCTCTTTCCAAGGAAACCAAATTCTGAGTCTGTGTCCAGAAACATTTCACTGTTCAGCCCTGGAATGCACATCATAACAACTTACTACAAACAGATAACTTTCTGATAACTCATGCTTCTTCTTTTGCATTCTCTGCTCTCCCTTTACAGGGCTGCATTTTCTAATCTTATTTCAGTGAATTAATCACGTTATTCTAATAAGATTCCTTCTCCAAGGATGGTAGCGATGAGGGAACTGTAAACCAAAGTGTAGCTCCATTCATTAGAGGCTCTAATAGACTAGAATTGCTCTATAGAAGAATCAAAACAAGTTCATTTAGACTTGGGGGGGGGGTGTCTAATGTTCTTCCATGGGCCAGGTGGCAATGTTGAGCAACATTCTATCATGGAGAACTGAATGTGCAGTGATAAATAAAGTTCCTTTATTGTGAGTCACAATTTGGACCATTCAATCCAGTCCAGTCTACTCAGGTTGGCCAAGATTTTACCAGGGCTGCTAGCAAAGGCTGTTCTTGTACTTTAAGAGATTAACAGAGTTGGAAGGGACCTTATAGATCATGCAGTCCAACCCCTCCCACTCAAGCAGGAGACCCTACTCCATATCTGACAAATGGCAGTCCAATCATTTCTTTAAAGTCTCAAGTGATGAAGCTCCCACAACTTCCGAAGGCAACTTCTGTTCCATTGGTTGATTGTTCTCAGAAAGTTCCTCCTCATTTCTAGATTGAATCTCTCCTTGGTCAATTTCCATCCATTATTCCTTGTCTGGCCTTCAGGTGCTTTGGAAAATAGCTTGACCCCCTCCTCTCTGTGGCAGCCCCTCAAATATTGGAACACTGCTATCATGTCTCCCCTGGTCCTTCTCTTCACTAGACTAGCCATGCCCAGTTCCTGTAACCGTTCTTCATATGTTTTAGTTTCCAGTCCCCTAATCACACTGGTTGTTCTCTTCTGCACTTTTTCTGGAGTCTCAACATCTTTTTTATAACGTGGGGACCAAAACTGGATGCAGTACTCTAGGTGTGCTCTTACTAAGGCTTTATAGAGTGGTATTATTACCTCACTTGATCTTGATTGTATCCTTCTGTTAATGCAATTTTGGATTGCATTGGCTTTTTTGGCTTTTTAAAAAGAAGCTAAAAATCCAAAGTACATTATTTATAAACATCTTGTTGCCCACCAAACAACCCCTGTCATGCAGTATCTAAACTTCTACTTGGACTGAGGTGTCAGTTGCTTTGATCCACCATCCTATTTTCCTTGTATTGTGTTCAGCATCCAGAAAAGGGGAAGACCAAATTTCAGTCGTTCTCAAATAATTCACATGCAAACTTTTCACTGAAAACAAAATTATTTGAGAATAAATAGTTTGGATGCAGTGAAACGGGCCTTTCAGTGCTGGTAAAGACATTCAGCAGGAGTTCCAAGTTTTCTTCCTTTGTTGGAAAAAATGGAACAAGTGGTGGGGAAGGATGGAATCAGTAACAAACAAGACATCTTTCTTAGAACCCCATGCTAAGTTGCATGAATAAAGCAGAGTTAATATACGGCACCTACAGGTTTGCTAATAAATTCTCCCAGCACTATTAAACCACCAATTTGGACTTCATTTAACTTGATTTCTATTGTGCCCCTATTTGGGTGCTCAAAACCAGATCTGGAGAGCAATTAAATCATGCCACGTCTCTTATTTGGCTGGTGGATCAACATCTTTGATTAAATGTGCCCATTTCTTTTAGGAATTTGAACTACTGCAGTCTTCCCCAACACATTTGAGGACACCAGGCTGGGAAAGGCTGAGATACTGATATGTGTAAAAAAATACTGTTTGAAACTACCACTACAGGGTAGTAGAAACCAATTGCTTCTTCCAGTCACTGCACTCAGCTCCTCCCCTTTGTAAATACACAGAACCCGTTAGTTTGGGATGGATCATGGGTATGCTAACCTATATAGAACGTTAGAAAAGACAACTTCATATTGCTATGGATACTATCTTTCAGAGCCTAACCCAAGTATTGCAAAATGGTTTAGCAGGGAGAGGGAAGTGCTTCTCTCGGTACCCATTTCTGAATGTGTAAAATTCAAGCAGTCCAGATGTTCTTCCCAATGGAGGAATCCCGCTTATGTTGCAATATCCACCAGGTAGTTTAGAAGCACCTTAAATATATTATGAAGAGTTGTGCTGGCTCAGTGGTTAGAACGCAGTACTGCAGGCTAATTCTGCCGACTGTCAGCAGTTCGATTTTCACTGGCTCAGTGAGGTTGGCTCAGCCTTCCATCCTTCTGAGTTCGGTAAAATGAGGATCCAGATTGTTGGGGGCAACATGCTGACTCTGAAACCACTTAGAGAGGGCTGTAAAGCACTGTGAAGTGGTATATAAGTCTATAGCTATTGCCGCTCAAGGATTTTAACTCATCTGACAATAAAGGTTCAGATTTAATTTGCTACGGTATTAATCTTCGCTGCTGAATTTAATGGGAAAGTTGAGTGCCTGATAAAATGATAGATCTGTGGGTCTCTTCTCTCCTGAACCTTAAAATCCCCCAAGATATGACAATAGTTTTCACATGACATACTGAGTCACAGTTTAAATCATCCCACCACAGCCTTGAATCATGGGGCAAACCCAGCCCAGGTACTCTTAGGTCCTGAGGCTCATGAGAACCCAGAAAATCACAGCTTAATTAACCATGGTTTAACTTATCATGGGAACCCAACATCAAAGTATCTCTTTTTTAAGTCAGTGCAAAGTCCCTTAATCAAAGAGGTCAAAGGGTATATATTTCGGAAAAGGACTGGCTCAACTTACCATCCAATCCTGGAGACTGCTACCCTGCCCGATGATTTACACAAAGCTGCTCTGAGATATGCTACCTTCATATGAAACTTTTTATTACAGACATAGACATAACATAACAGGGTTGGAAGGGACTAATGGTGATCCACTAGGACACCTAGATCCTTCTCACAGTCACGGTTGAACCGGATACTACCTGTTCTATATGACTATGGAGATTCTCAGCCATCCAGGTCATGGTTGTCCCAAAGGTGCTTTTTCAAGAGGCAACTGGACTTTCTGGCTTTTCTCTGAAGACTTTTCGCTTCTCATCCAAGAAGTTTCTTCAGATGGATGAGAAGCTAATGGTCTTCAAAGAAAAACCAGAAAGTCCAGTTGCCTCTTGAAAAAGCACCTTTGGGACGGCCTATTATATATCTTTGCATTGGGTTCTGCATGATAATGCCATGCACAGGCCAGGCTTTCAAGTATGCACACATACTTATTACATACATACACATATACCATAATCCTCCTTTGACTAGTCTCTGGGAGGCCCAGCCAAAGTATCTCTCTGCATACTTGGATCTAATTACCTTTTCTATGCAACAGAACATATTTGGGCTGGGATTTCCAAGAGACTGAATAAAGGCAGTGATGGCATACAGGAATGTCTTACTGTTTTCTGCAAATGGAGGGGAAAGGAGATCAAGGCATTTTGGGGGGATCGGTGTACTCAGAGAAAGGAGATATTTAGATTTTTCTCCTGAATGGTTTTGGCTTTTGCTTAGTACAGAGGACTACCGTTAATGACTATCTGCTTGGTCATGCCTTGGGGAAACTCCTCAATCTTGGCAACTTTAAGATGTGTAGAACTTCAAGCCTTGGCTTCTGGGAGTTGAAGTCCACACATTGCCAAGTTGCCAAGGTTGAGAAACGCTGCCCTAAACACACTTTTAGGCATTCTTCTTTCTCCTCCCTAGTTTTGTTGGGCTCTCTGAAAAAGAGGGAAGAAAAGAGAACATCAAGATGTGGAGACTCTAGAAAGAGTGCAGAGAAGAGCAACAAAGATTATTCAGGGACTGGAAGCTAAAACATATGAAGAACGGTTGCAGGAACTGGGTACTGGGTACGTCTAGTTTAATGAAAAGAAGGATTAGGGGAGATATGATAGCAGTGTTCCAATATCTCAGGAGTTGCCACAAAGAAGAGGAAGTCGAGCTATTCTCCAAACCACCTGAGGGCAGGACAAGAAGCAATGGGTGGAAACTAATCAAGGAGAGAAGCAACTTAGAACTAAGGAGAAATTTCCTGACAGTTAGAACAATTAATCAGTGGAACAATTTGCCTCCAGAAGTTGTGAATGCTCCAACACTGGAAGTTTTTAAGAAGATGTTGGATAACCATTTGTCTGAAGTGGTGTAGGGTTTCCTGCCTAGGCAGGGGGTTGGACTAGAAGACCTCCAAGGTCCCTTCCAACTCTGTTATTCTATTTCTAAAAGTCAGGCAGACTAGAAACTGTTGATGCTACTTCAGCCAAAGCTTTCAATTTTAAGCCTTTTTGACAGGAGTGTCTTTAATATAATTTGTGGTTATATTGTTATATAACCTTATATTGTTTCTTCACCCATCTCCTGATCAAGATCTTGAAAACCCCACAAGCAAGTTTATTGCTGACCCTTAGCACACATTTTTTCCCCCAAAGCTTAATTTTGCAAGGAAAAAAATAGGCAAACTGAGCTCCGTCATGGCCCAATATTTCTTCTCCCCAAATCAGAAACTAAGGCTAAGAAACAAACTACACACATGTTCCAGATCAGCGCCTTCATGAAAGAATTTGGCAGAACAAAAAAAAAAAAAAAAAAAAGGAAGCTTTGATGCTCGACTTATTTGGGAGAAAAAACTCTGAACGGAATCAGTGTTGTTTCTGAGCATGAATGTGATGAATGCACCAAATCCATAAACCGATAGCTCTCCATGCAAACTCTCCAGAACATGGAGCTGAAACACCAGATCGGGGGAGACAACGGTTCAAAGTCCCAAGAAAAATCATTGGGTGGTTTAGAACCAGTAACCCATGCCTCAATTTTATCTACCTTGCAGGAACTGACCCGAAGATAAAAAGTAGAAGAGGGGACAATCTCAAATAAGAGGGACAGAAATGTGACACGTATGTACCCACCCTTGCAGGAATTGATTCTTGGGATTTAAGGCAGAGAGCCAGCCAGTAAACCATTCCAGGCATTGGAGGAAAAAAAGAAAGAAAGAAAGCAAAAGGGAGGTAAAGTAATCTAGCGACAGTCATCTGGATCAGTGAAGCGATTCTGTTGTATGAAGAGGTTTGCAACTCTGATTTTTAAAGTAAAACATTTAAAAAATCTTTAAAGATTTTAAAGTTGTGCTTGGCCATGCTGCCCATGCTGGAGGCGAGCAAACAGAAGGAGGGGCAGACCCCACCCCTGGGGAGATTCCATTGGAGGATACCAACCCCTTGTATTTCTCAATCCCTTGATCCTAGATTAACCATCTTTCTAAATTGCCCCCCAAGTCTTTGGGAATCGCTTGATATCTGGGCCTTCTAGGAGAGAAGTTAATAAAACAAAACAAAACAAAAAAACTTTGGGTTGTAATATTCCGATGCTTCTTACTCTGGTGTGTGTGTGTGTATGTGTGTGTGTGTGTGCGCGCGTGTGCGTGTGTGTGTTTTATGTTCCTCCCGGACTATCCGAGGCACAAACCTCCAGGGATCGCCTCCCATCTCAAAGACAGGCAGGCAAAGGGTTGCTTTTTTAAAAATAAAGTAATGGTGTGATCCCAAAACGGAATAGTTTGCGGGAAGGAAAAGAAAATCAGCCAAGATCGAATAGATAAGATGCACGCTCAGCTCTGCTAATACTACTTTTGTACGTGGATAGAAGAGGATAGAAAAGATAATTCGGAGGACAGAGAGAGAGAGAGAGAAAGGGAGAGAGAGAGAAAGGGAGAGAGGGAGAGAGAGAAAGGGAGAGAAAGGGAGAGAGGGAGAGAGAGAAAGGGAGAGAAAGGGAGAGAGGGAGAGAGAGAAAGGGAGAGAGGGAGAGAGAGAAAGGGAGAGAGGGAGAGAGAGAAAGGGAGAGAAAGGGAGAGAGGAGAA